>NW_028270174.1:44853608-45160037 GCF_037043375.1 Chiloscyllium plagiosum | reverse complement strand
CTTACCACCACCTTCTCATGGGCAACTAGAGATGAGCAATAAATGCTGGCCAGCCAGCAATGCCCACATCTCAAAAACAAAACAGAAGAATGCAATTAGGGCTCTGTAATTCTCTTCAGACATGTAATAGACAGAGCTTTTGATGGATTTAATTTCCATTCCCTCTTGGTGCATCTGGATGACATACTCATCTTCAGCTTGCTATTCATGGAGATTCTTGCAAAATTGGACGCCTTTTTAATATCCTTGTCACAGCTTAACTTGAAAATCAAATCAGAGGAGTATCAGCTTTTCTGGAAAAATGTGGGGTTTCCGGGGCATTTTGTTGTCAAGGAAGCATTACTCCAGGAGATGCAAAAATCCAAGTGGTAGAGAAAAGGAGTCAGATAAAAATTAAGAGAGAACTCTGTGGGTTCTTTGGTTTAGCAGATTACAATCAGAGATTTGTGCAAGGCAATGCAATTGTTGGCTGTCTCACTCCACATTTTGTTAGGGAAATCAGAAAAAGCTGCAGGAGTGGTTGGAAAAGGAGGTACGAGATGTGATACTTCATGGAGCATCACAGAGAGTTGCACCCCAGAATGCAAAGGCTCCTTTTGCATGCTTAAGTAGAAACCTGTCATAGAGATGTGCAAAAACAACCACCTAACTATTCTAATCCCATTTTCCAGCACTTGGCCCATATCCTTAAGTGCACTCCTAAATACTTCTTAAATGTTATGACTCCACCCAGACTGACTGTGTGGAGTTTGCATGTTCTCCCCGTGTCTGCGTGGGTTTCCTCCGGGTGCTCTGGTTTCCTCCCACAGTCCAAAGATGTGCAGGTCAGGTGAATTGGCCATGCTAAATTGCCCGTAGTGTTAGGTAAGGGGTAAGGGGTATGGGTGGGTTGCGCTTCGGCGGGGCAGTGTGGACTTGTTGGGCCGAAGGGCCTGTTTCCACACTGTAAGTAATCTAATCTAAGTAATCTAATCTAAAAAAATGTTTCTGTCTCTATAGCCCTTAGAGAGAGAGAGAGAGAGAGAGAGGGAGACGTACAGCACAGGAATAGGCCCTTTGGCTCTCTAAGCCTGTACCAATCAGCATGCTGTAAGTAAACTTAAAACAAACCTCCAGCCCTTATTCTGTCCATATCCCCCTATTCCCTTCTTATTCATGCAACCATCCAGGTATCTCTTAAATGTCACCAATGTGCCTGCTTCCACCATCTCTTCTGACAGCGGGTTCTAGTGTCCTACCACACTCTGTGTGAAAACAGTCTCTCACACACCTCCCTTAAATTTTCCCCCCTCTTACCTTGAACCTGTGCCCCCTTGTCATTGAAACTTCACCCCTGGGAAAAGCCTTGGACTATCCACCCTATCTATGCTTCTCAATCAGGTTTCATCTCAGCTGTCACCTTTCCAGTGTAAACAATCCTAGTTTTCTAAACTGTTCCTCAAAGCCAATGCCCATGAGACAAGGCAACGTCCTGGCAAACCTTTCCTGCACTCTCCTCAAAATCTCCACGTCCTACTGGTAGTGTGATGACCAACACAGCAGACAATAATTTAAATGCAGCCTATTAATGGTTTGATGTAGTTGCAACATGGTTTACTAATTCTTGTACTCCATGCCCAAGCCAATGAAGGCAAGCATGCCATCTGCCTTCTTAATCACCTTGGCCAACTGTGTTGCTGCAATCTTGACAGAACTGTGAACCTGCAGGGAGAGGTCTGTATGCTAATGTTCCTAAAGGTTCTGCCATTTACAGTATAATTCATACCTAAATTGCATCCTCCAAAATGCATTACCTCACATTTGTCTGGAGTAAATTCCATCTGCCTTTTTGTGCCCAAGTCATCAATCTATCCATACCCTGTTGTATCATTTCACAATCATCGGCACTATCAGCAACTCCAGCAATCTTCATGTTATTTTCAACTTACTAATCAGACTATTCATATTTTCCTCCAGATCTGTTATATATACTACAAACAACAAAGGACCTAAGAATGATCCCCATGGAACACTACTAGTTACCATTCTGAGAAACACTGTTCTACCGCTACCCTCTGTCTTCTGTGACAAGTCCAGTTTTCTACCCATCTAGCCAGCCCTCCCTGAATCCCATGTGATTTTAGTTTTTGTACTAATCTGGAATGTGGGACTTTAGCAAATACCTTCCTGAAGTCCATATAAATTACATCCACAGTCCTTCCCTCATAAACTATCTTTCTCACCTCTTCAAAAGATTCTATTGGGATGGTCATATATGGCCTTCCTTGTACAAAACCATGCTGCTTGTCGCTACCCAGATCATTTTCTTCCAAACGTGCATATATCTTGTTCCTCAGTGTTATGAAGTTGAAGACGTGTACTGTACCTTTTCAGAGAGTGTGAATGCTGTTTTGAACTGAGAGTTTACAAGCCCTTGTGTATGTGACTACATGTCACTGCCAGGGTGTAACTGGAAAATTGAAAATATGTCATATGTAGCTATGAAAAGGATACATGTGTTTTGGTTGCTGTTTTGACAACAATTTGAATTTAACCGATCAGTTTAAATTATGCCCCAGGTTACTAAAACACAATCACATTTGAATTTATTGTTTTGCCAACATTGAACCAACAAGATGATTTGAAGTTGGGAATATAAAAATGCGGGCATTTTGAAAATTGGAGAGAGAGCAACACCCATTGAGAGAGACCCAAGAAATTAGAAAACATTCTATCAAAGGTACCTTTTCATATCAAACATACTCGCAGTAATAAAGAAAGAAGATAACCCAGGAAATTCAGCAGCCGGGAGAGTGAAGTCACAGAAAATGACAGACACTGTGCGGTTTTGAAATTAAATTAATGTAATTTTGATAAGTGTCTTATTGGAACAGCATATCGTTATAGAGTTAAGGACAGATAATAAGCAGTTAAGAAAAAAGAGGGGCTTAGAGTTGTGAATAGTTGTTGTTTAGTGTTCACTTTTAGAGTTAAAAAATTGATGCTATTTTCTTTAAAAAGTGAAATTTGGGACTTCTCTGTCACTCATATTTTAACAGATAATGAGGCAAGGTGAGCTTTTCTGGGTGTTTGGTTTAATGAACAGAAAGGTTCACCAGCATGTCGTATCACTCAGTATCTTCTCCAAGAGCTTCCCCATACCACAGACATCACGCTCACTGGCCTCTGATTTCCTGGATTATCCTTGCCTTCTGTTTAAACAAGTAAACATCATTAGCTAATCTCCAGTCCTCTGGAACCTCACCTGTGGTCAAAGAGGATGTGAAGATATCTGTTATTGCCCCAGTTATTTCTTCTCTCACATCTTGCAGGAGCCCTGGATGGATCCCATCTGGCCCACTTGGCTGCCTTAATGTAATTTAGATACCCAAAACTTTCTCCTTCAATATAGTGACATTCTCTAGAGTATTCATACACTCATCCCTGATCTCAAATCAGTCATGCCCTTCTCCTTAGTAAATATCAATACAAAATACTCATTAAGGATCTCTCCCACTTCCTGTGGCTCCATGCATAACTTCCATCCTTTGTCCCTGAGTGGGCCTATACTTTCCTTTGCTACCCTCTTTCTTCTAACATGGGCACAAAAAAATCTTAGTCTTCTCCTTGATCTGTCTGCCTAAGATATTCTATCGCCCCTTTTAGCCTTCCTAATTCCACATTAAAGTTCCTTCCTAATTTCTCTATACCCTTTAAGGGCTTCATTAGTTTGTAGCTGCCTCAATCTTTTTACTTCCTTTTTACTTTTGACTAAGCTGATAATTTCCCTTGTCATCCATGATTCCTCAATTCTGCCATTTGTATCCTTCTGTTTTGCACAGACATGCATTTCCTGCATTTTAATCAACTGGTCTCTAAAAGCCTCCTTCATTCCAGCCATAGATTTTCCCTTAAAGAACTGCTCCCAATCCACTTTCCCCAGTTTCTGTCTAATTGACCTTTGCCTAACTAAGCACCCTCACCCATAGGCCACTTTTGCCATTATTTAGGATTACTTGAAATTTTATGATGTTATGGTCACTAAGCCCAAAATGTTCTCTAACTAAAACATTGATCATCTGTCCTGGCTCAATCCCCAATACCAAGTCTGGTATGGCCTCCTCTCTGTTGGATTGTCAGCATCCTGTCTCAAAAGCCCTCTTGAACGCATCTAACAAATTGCTTTCCATCTGACCCACTGGCCCTTGTTATGACACGGGGCGAACCCCTCTGTTAATGAAACCAAACACCCAAAAAAGTTCACCTCTCCTTGTAATCTGTTAAAATATGAGTAACAGAGAACTGATAAAGTCCATTACTTAAAGAAAATAATATCAATTTATTCTTTAATTTAGAAGTGAACATTAAACATCAACAATTGCAGCATTTAAAAGGCATCTGGATGAGTATATGAATATAGAGGGATGTGGGCCAAGTGTTGGCAAATGGACTAGTTTAGGTTGGGATATCTGGTCAGCATGGACAAGTTGGACGAAAGGGTCTGTTTCCATGCTGTACATCTCTATGGCTCTATAACTATTCATTACTTTAAGCCCCCCGAGAGTACAGGAATTGGGAGGTCATGTTGCGGCTGTACAGGACATTGGTTAAGCCACTTTTGGAATATTGTGTGCAATTCTGCTCATAGAGAAATTATTAGTCAAGGTTCTTAGGGATAGAACTTCCTCACATTTTGAAAAATATGGACTTATTAGCGACAGGCAGCATAGTTTTGTGTAGGGGTGGTCATACCTCACAAACAGGTTTTTTTTGGAGAAGTGACAATGATGATTGAGGGCAGAACTGTGGATATTGTCTGCATGGACTGTAGCAATACCTTTGACGAGGTATCTCATGGCAGCCTGATATAGAAGGTGAAGTCACATAGGATCTGCTATGAGCTGGTAACATGAATACGTAACTGGCTTGGTCACAGAAGACAGACTAGCTGTGGAAGACTGTTTTTTTCTGAATAGAATCTGTGACTAGTGGCGTTCTGCAGAGATCTGTGCTAGGATTCATGTTGTTTGTAACAAATAAATTATTTGGAGGAACCCAAAGGTTGGGTGAATTGGTAATGCTAAATTGCCCGTAGTGTTCAGGGATGTGTAGGATAGATGGATTAGCCATGTGGAATACAGGTTTACATGGGTAGGGTAAAGGGGTGTGCCTGAGTGGGATGCTCTTCAGACAGACTTAATGGACCAAATGGCCTGCTTCCACACAGAAGTGATTCTTATATTCTATGAATATAGGTGGTCTGACTGGTAAGTTTGGGATGCTGTGGATAGTGAGCAGGATAGCCAGAGGAAAAAGCAGGATATATCTACGCTGGAGATTTGGGCACAGAAATGGCAGCTGAAGTTTAATCTGGACAAATGTGATATGAAGCATTCTGAAAGGAGGGAAATGGCAGAACCCTTGGAAGCATACAGAAAGATCGAGGCATACAGGCCAACAGTTCCCTGAAAGTGGAAACACAAGTGTACAGAGTATAAAAATTGGCAAGTTATGTTGCAGCTATATAGAACTTTAGTTAGGCCAGATTTTGAACATTGTGCACAGTTCTGGTTACCACACTACCAGATGCATTTGGAAGCTTTGGGATGCAGAAAAGGTTACTAGTTGCTGCCTGGTTTGGAGGTTACTAGCTATGAGGAGAAATTGGAAAAGACTTGGTTTGTTTTCACCTGAACAGAGGCTGAAGGGCGACTTCATGGAAGTTTACAAAACTATGAGAAGCATGGATACCCTGGATAGTCTGAGTCTTTTTCCAGGGTACAAATGTAAACTAGATGGGGAAATAAGTTTGAAGGGGGATGTGAGAGATAGTTATTTCTGGATAGAGGGTGGTACATAACTTGAATGCACTGCCAGAATACTTCTTCAATGTTACAAAAGTTTCTGCCACTAACAACCTTATAGGCACTGAGTTCCAGATTTCAGTCTTCCTCTGCTGTAATGCTACATGCTTCTATGGTTCCGATAGTCATTGTTGTAAAAAGTCTAATTTGGAAAATATTGATGTTTTCATATATTATATGAATTGTGAGTGGAGGGTGAATTGCATAGCAGTTCCCAAAAGCAGGTAGCAAACAAGAAAATACTGCATGGAATTTGAGGTTTGTGCCAATATAAAACTCCTCCCATTTTATTATAATCTACTTGATGATAAAGTACCTTCCTGCTCTTTCAAATAGTGAATTAGATTGAAAGGTACTTCTGTCACCAAACCGGTCAAGAGCTTGGTTAAGACCTTCTTTGGATGCTTATTTGAGATTTGTTTTCACCCTCTCCATGGATTCTTCTGCAAATATTGAGGGAACTGGTAAGCTTATTGTTATTAGCAGTTTTCTTTCTGCGAGTGGCCAAACTAATACAATCAGCAATTATGAAATTTATCCGAGATGATTTCATCTTCTTAAAATGCTATACCCCAGGCAAATGGTAGCTTAAGTTTTGTTGTAAGCTATGCCAGATTCAAAGGTTTCAAAACAGCAAGCTTATTTTTGTGGTAAATTTTGGTTTTATATCAAGTATTGAAGTTAATCATTAGGTAATTTCTGCAGTTAATTATTTTCATACTGCTGAGATGGTTGTTTATTGAATGCACATTATTACACTATGGCAAATGTTAATATTGTACTGCAGGAATACAGTTGGAAAATTGAACTGTGTAATGTAAGGCTGTGTAATGGCTTTAAGGTGGAAGTCTAAAAAAGGCAATGAAAGAACTCTATTTTCTCATAAAGACGTGAATACATAAAATTCAGATTGTACTGTGTGTTAGTGGTCAGGTAATCAAGGATCACTTGGGAGGATAATGAAAATTACAGATGCTTTGGTCACATGACAGAAACCAGATTTCTGTCAAGAAGCATTTAATAAAATCTGGTTTTGGGAGCAACAACCGGCAAAGAAAAAATTCCAAACCAGCAAAGGAACAAGTTTTTTTATCTGTCTGGTTGAAGAAAGTCAACCATTTTTTTCTCTAAAAGCAATGGTAAAACACTATAAAACATGATTTTGCTACAAAATCAACACATGATTTTGCTATACTGAAGACAGAGAATCCTGCAACTGCAGGCAGTAAGATACTCCAATTCTACCTTCAAAAATCTTCACCCTCTATTCACTGGACTAATTACATGTCAACTCTTCTGAAAACACCTTTTCTTATACATATGTGTGTGAATGTAAAATCATCCAATTCTCATTAGATACAGAAGTTGTACCAGAGGTCTGGACAACTATAAATGTTATGCCCTTGTTTAAATGTGGATGTAATGGTCAGCTCAGCAACCATAGATTTGTCAATTTAACATCAATAGTGTGGAAGCTCTTAGAAATGATAATCTAAGACCAGATGAACAGTTTCTTGGAGAATTATGTTCAGTCAAGTTTATTTCCTGTACCATTCCCAAATCTATTGATGTCTTCAGTATCTGTAAATATCCAGATCTCTGTCCTGAATATACTTAATGCCTGGGTCTCCACAGCTCTCCAGACTAGAAAGTTCCAAATATTCATCATCATCTTTGACTTTCCCCCATTCTGATACTGGGTCTCCTGGTCCTGGACTGCATCCTACCTTGCAGCCTGGGTAAACATAATTTCTACAAATAAATCAGAAGTGTGCACTTAAAAACAGCTCCTTTAACCTAATCCCTCAAACTGGAACCATTCTGGTAAATCTCCTCAACAACCACTCAAGCATCACACCCATTGTATTGACCAGAACGGGACACAATACTTGAGTTATGGTCTAACCAGAACTTTATACAGGTCCTGCATAATTTTCCTGCTTTTGTACTCAGTACCTTTACTTCTAAAGCACATGCTTTGTTAGTTACTGTACTCTCTCAAAGTGCCCTAGAAGTTTCATAGACCCCCAGACCTCTCAGTTCTGCAGACTTTACCACAGTGCCATTAAATCTATGCTGCCTTGTTTCTTTTCCATCCCTGCATAATTCTTAGTTTTTGTTTAGCTCCTGGAACCTGCAAGGAATGCGCTGTCCTCTTTTGGTGTTCTGTATCTTTGATCAGCTGGCTGCAACCCTGCAGAATTTTGTTGAGACTGTTTGCCTCTCTATGCTGTTTCTAAGTTTCAGATTGGCGTGGGTTTTGTGATTGTTGTTGTGGTTTAGGAGTAATACTTTCCAGCCCAAAGATTATTTCCAATTAAAAGGTCGTCCCCTTGAAGTATTTCAAATTATGGTAATCACATTGCCCAGCCACAAGAAACAGACTTACTTTGCAAATGGAATCCTGGTCAGTTAGTATGCCATTCTTTATATTTGGAAAATGGATAACTATTTTAATAACTAAAGATATTGGCTCCATACAAATGCTGCTGGTGACTTTCGTCATTTGCCAACAATTTCCTTTAACATGGTCTGGTTTGCAACAACTATAATAAGCAGTGTCAGGTCTGGCAACTCTGCCTTCTGAACTTCCATTCTTGAGAACTGGAATTTAGTTATCCCATTTTTTTTCTGTGGGGTTTCCATAGCCTCTCTTTTATCTTTCCCCTGTCCCATGCCTACTCTGATCCAGAACTCTAAGTTAATTCATAATCCTCAGCCCACATGACTGCAGCCTTTGCTATTAAATGCTTGTATTTTTAGTTTGTAAGGGAGTCAATTTTAAACTTCCCTAACAAAACAAATTCCCTAATGATATTTAAAGTGCTCATTCAAATATTTTTTAATGTTTTAAGGTTTACATCCTCCACTACCTTCCCAGGCAGTGCATTCTAGATTCCCACTACCCTCTAAGTGAAATGATTTTTTTTGTCAAATCCCCTCTAAATCTCCTGCCCCTTACCCTAATCTATGCCCTGTTGTGATTGACTTCTCAACCAAAAGGAACAGCTGCTCCCTATCCATACTCCTCAATCTTATACACCTCAATCATGTCACAAATAAGCTTTCTCTGCTCTAAAGAAAACAATCCCAGCTGATCTCGTCTCTCGCTTTGGTTCCCAAGCAGTATCCTGGTGAGCCTGCTCTGAGCCTCCTCTAGTGCTATCACATCTCTCCTGGAGTGAGGTGACCAGAACTGCACACAATACTCCAGCTGTGGTCTGACCAGAGCTCTGTACAACTTTAACATTGCCTTCTTGTTCTTATACTTGATGCCATGATGAAAGCAAGTACTCCATATGACTTCTTAACTATCCAGGATGTGCTCTGCCGTCTTCAGGGATCTATGAATAATTACCCAAGATTCTTTGTTCCTCTGAGCAATCCAGTGTCCTGCCACTCATTAAATATTCAACCATCTTGCTTCTTCTTCTAACGTGCATCACTTCACATTTATTGGGGGGAAATATCATCTGTTACTGTTCTGCCCATCTGACCAACCCATCGAGATCATCCTGTAACCTACAACCATCTTCTTTGCTATTAACCACTGTAGTAATCTTGGTGTTGTCAGCATATTTGCTTAATACTCAATCATTTTCAGTTTATTTATTTCTGTACAGCTAGTTCTACTATAAAGCTGTGGTTGTGTTCCAGCAAAATCTCACTTACGGGGGGACCTCGATCATCTAAATGAGATGGCCGGGCAATATTTCATTTGGACAATTGATTATTTTGTTAATTGTTTCAATACCTTTCCTCTGGGGCTCGGAGTTTTTTGTTAAGTCCGCTCCCCGTTCAGGAGATGAGGAAGTAGCAAACTGCATGCGAGACCCGCACCCCCCCATCTGCAACCCCCCAGCACGCCCCTTCCAACTCCGTCCAACACTGACCCTGCCCACCCCAACCCCATCCAGCATCACCACATCCCCAGTCCTCCACCTGCCAACACTGGACCCCAAACCCGTCCAACACCGCACCATCTGCCCCCTCGTCCGCTCCCAAACCCATCCTACACTGTCCTACGCGCACAATCCCACCCCCTAAACCCATCCAAAACTGCCACATGCCCAGCCCCAACCCATGTCAATCCTGTCGAACGCCACCCCATGCCCACCCACAGTGAGGCCCCCAAACCTGCTCCCCAAATCCATCTAACACTGCCCCCATCCGCACCCCACCCGCCTCCCCAAACTCATCGAACACTACCCCCAATCCACCCCACCCCCACGCGGAATCCTGTCCAACACTGCCCCCCAAACCTATCCAACACCGCCACCCCGCCAGGCACCCTAAACCTGTCCAACAACACCCCATGCCTGCCCCTACCCCGCCCCAACCCCATCCAACACCAACTCCCCGCCCATCCCAAACCCGTCTAACACTGCCCCACAGCCTCCCCTCGCCTGCCCCAAACCCATCCAACACCACCCTACCCCCATCCTCAACCCCACCTCCAACCCTGTCCAACACCGTCCCCATCCACCCCAACCCCATCCAAAAGCTCCCCCCACCACCGCCCCCCAACTCCATCCAACACCGCCTCCTGTCCGCCCCCACTCTGTCCAACACCTGTCCCCAACCCCGTCCAACACCGCCCCCATCTGGCCCCTATCCACCCCTACCCAAACCTATCCAACACCACCCCCTCCCGCCTTGACACACACACACACAGCCCCACACACACATTTTAACTGCAATGCTTTGACAGGTTCCACCTTTTCGCAGGAAATGTTGGAGAGACTATCTGCGAAAAGGGGGTTTAGGGTATACCCCTGTGTAGAACTGTGTGGAAAGTGTGTGGGGAGAGAGAGAGTGGGTGGGAGGTCAGTCATTTGGAGACAGTGCCTGGGCTCCCATCGGTCCAGGATGTTCTCCAGCATTTCGGTAAGCCGAGTCCGTTTTTAATCAAAGTAAATGAAAGATGCACTCAGTGTTGGAAACACATCTTTGATGTAATGCTTCTATTAGAACCTTGAGATCTCCTTCGGATAATCCGATATTCAGATAATTGATATTCGGATATCGAACTTCCTCTGTAATAGAAAATCGCTTCATAGAAATAATAGGGCCGAAGGGAAAAGTGGAGTTTGGGGGAGACCAGCAAAAAAAATCACTCACGATCACTTAAAAATCAGCCAAAAGTCTAACACAAAGTACAGAACAGCCTGAATGAAGGTTGAAATTATATTTATTAACAAATCAAAAGTAAATTTAACACAGTACATTTAAAAAATGTAAGAACGCTGCTGTCTGTACAGTACCTCTCACAGAAAGCTGCTCTGTCGGCTACAGACACCAGCACATGCACACAATGGCAAGAACACCAGAGCATGCATAGAACCTCACAGAGATTTCGACATGCACAAAGAACATAGAACATTACAGCGCAGTACAGGCCCTTCGGCCCTCGAAGTTGCGCCACCCTGTCATACTTATCTGAAGCCCATCCCACCTACACTATTCCATGTACGTCCATATGCCTGTCCAATGACAACTTAAATGCACTTAAACTTGGCAAATCTACTACCATTGCAGGCAAAGCATTCCGTACCCTTACGACTCTCTGAGTAAAGAAACTACCTCTGGCATCTGTCTTATGCTTATCTCCCCTCAGCTTTAAGTTGTGTCCCCTCGTGTTTACCGTTCCCATACTTGGAAAAAGGCTCTCCCTGTCCACCCTATCTAACCCTCACATCACTGCATGCACAGAAGAAAGCATATGAAACAACCCCTGGAATCGTGCCATTGCCAAGAGAGGTAAGCGTTCTCCAAAATTCTTCAGCGACGTTATAGCCAAATTGCACTGCTGAAACATGTGCTATCCCAGAACTATGTATGTGTAACAAACAGTAAGGCTCCTAATACCGATCCTTAGTGATACAGTGCTGGACATTGGCCTCCAGTCACTCAGACAGCCTTCTACCGCTACCCTTTGTGTCCTATTACTAAGCCAGTTTCTGATTCAAGTCACCAAGCTTCCCTGAATTGCATCTACTTTCACCTTCTCAATCAATCAGCCTTCCACGTGATATCTTGTCAAAAGCTTTGCTAAAATCCATATAATCTTCATCAATTAAGCTTGTCTCACTCATACATGAACATATTTTCAAAAATTCTAACTAACTTGTTAGGCATGACCTCCCTTTGATGGAAATGTGTTGCTGGAGAAGCGCAGCAGGTCAGGCAGCATCTAGGGAACAGGAGAATCGACGTTTCGGGCATTAGCCCTTCTTCAGGAATCGCAGGATATCTGAAGAAGGGCTAATGCCCGAAACGTCGATTCTCCTGTTCCCTAGATGCTGCCTGACCTGCTGCGCTTCTCCAGCAACACATTTCCATCTCTGATCTCCAGCATCTGCAGACCTCATTTTCTCTTCAATGACCTCCCTTTGACAAAGCTACGCTGAATATCCCCAATTAACCCAAGTTTGTTCAACTGGATATTAATTCTCTCCAATAGTTTTCCTTTTACTGACATGAAACTCACCAATCTGTATTTCCTAGTTCATCTTTACCACCTTTCTTGAAAGCTGAAACCACATTAGCTATTCTCCAGTCCTCTGGCACTTCCCGCATGGCCAAAGAGGAAGTAAAAATTTGTGCCAGAACCCCTGCAATTTCCTGCCTCACCTCCCACAGCAGCCTAAAATGTAATTCACCTGGGCCAGGGTATTTGTCCATTTGTAATCCCCTCAGGGCATCCAATATGTTCCCCATTTCCTATGTGAAACAGTGCAAATTCCTCACAGTACTTTTTCCTGAATTCCACATCAATGGTCTCCTTTTTCAGAGTGAAGAACGAAGAGAGGTATCCATTTAACACCCTTCAAATATCCTGCGATTTCACACACAGATTGCCCCCTTGGTCCTTAATGGGCCTGTCTATTTCCCTGGATAACCTCTTTCCTTTAATGTATTAATTAAATATCTTTGGGTCCTCCCTAATCCTATTCACAAGTCCTTTCTCATTACCTGAGGTGACATGGTGGCTCGATGGTTAGCACTGCTGCCACCTGGCATTAAGGACCCAAGTTTGATTCCACCCTTGGTCTGTGTGGAGTTTGCACATTCTCCCCGTGTCTGTGTGGGTTTCCTCCGAATGCTCAGGTTTCCTCCCACAATCCATTGTTGTGCAGATTAGGTGGATTGGCCATGCTAAATTGCCCATGGTGTCCAAGAACTTGCAGACTAAGTGGATTAGCCAATTGGAAATGCAGGATTACAGGGATGTGGGGGTGTGTGTGATGAATCTGGGCGGGATGCTCTTCAGAGGGTAAGGATGTTGTGCATAGCACATTTATTGAGCTGGTCATGCCACACAGAAGGGCTACATGAGCAGAAAAGTGTTGGGTGACCACCAGGAAAATTAGTAGGTATGGGCAGGCAGTCCCCTGTGGTCATTCTTCTCTCAAACAGATATACTGTGATGGATAACGTTGGTGGGGATGGCTTCTCAGAGGAAAGCACCAACAGCCAAGTTTGTGGCACCACAGCTGGATCTGCTACACAGCAGGGGAGGAGAAATAACAGGAGAGCTTCAATGATTGGGGACTCGATTGTACGGGAACTGACGGGAGTGGGGGGTTCTGTGGCAGCTCAGAGGGTATGTTGTCCCCCCTGCCCCCCAACCCCGGTGCGAGGGTCAGGGATGTGACAGAATAGCTGCAGGGCATTCTGGAGGGAGAGGGTGAACAGCCAGCCGTTGTGCTACATGTTAATACCAATGTCATGGGCTAAAAAAAAAGAAAGCGGTCCAGCAACAGGAACTTAGAGAGTTAGGTAGTAGATTTAACATGAAGAACACCAAGGCCTAACAAAGGATGGTGCATTGCTGGATCGGGTTCTGGAGAATTTCCTGCATACTTCGTCATCATGGATATTGGAAGTGTCTCCGATAACCAACATTTTGCAGGAGAAGTATCTCATCACGTTCTCCCGCCATTGTGATCCTCATAAACTACACAACCAATAAACAAGGATCCAATTACTAAACTTTACCTACTCATATTTCTCTTCTGTCTCCCTCTATTCCCAACAAATATAAACCACAAGAATAAAGGCTCTCTCCCTGCTAGTACTCAATCAGTTCGTAAAGCTGGTTCCCAAGCACTAAATCCTTGCACTACATCACTTTTTGATCCATGATACCACCTCAAGAGTTTCTGACTCCAGGTTCAGTGAAGGCTAAGTCCAATGCCACTCCTCAGGCTTTTATCCAGAAGTCTCACTCCCATTGTACACCTCCATGCTTGTTTTGATGCTCCAGCTGAGCTCAACCAACAAAGCAAAAATATTGAACAGGATGGAGGCAGAGGTCAGAATCTAACATTGCTGAACTCAAGTGAAAGCAGAAAGCTGGACAGTGCTTAACTGAAAGAGGAGGTGCAATTTTTTATGCTTGCTCTACATTTCATTGGAGTACAGCAGCAGGCCATGGACAGATTGGTCAGAGTGAGACAAATATCAAGAATTAAAGTAACAGGCAACAGAAAGCTCAGGGACGTACATGGGAACTGCTTGGAGGCATTCCCCAAGTGATCATAGAGTCATAGAGATGTACAGCATGGAAACAGAACCTTCAGTCCAACCCGTCCATGCCGACCAGATATCCCAACCCAATCGAGTCCCACCTGCCAGCACTCGGCCCATATCCCTCCAAACCCTTCCTATTCATATACCCATCCAGATGTCTTTTATATGTTGCAATCGTATCAGCATCCACCACATCCTCTGGCAGCTCATTCCATACACATACCACCCACTGTGTGAAAAAGTTGCCCCTTAGGTCTCTTTTATATCTTTCCCCTCTCACCCTAAATCTATGCCCTCTAGTTCTGGACTCCCTGATCCCAGGGAAAATACTTTGTCTATTTATCCTATCCATGCCCTTCATAATTTTGTAAACCTCTATAAGGTCACCCCTCAGCCTCCGACGCTCCAGGGAATACAGCCCCAGCCTGTTCAGCCTCCCCCTATAGCTCAAATCCTCTAACCTTGGCAACATTCTTTTCTGAAACCTTTCAAGTTTCACAACATCTTTCCGATAGGAAGGAGACCAGAATTGCATGCAATATTCCAACAGGGGCCTAAGCAATGTCCTGTACAGCTGCAACATGACCTCCCGACTTCTGTACTCAATACTCTGACCAATAAAGGAAAGCATACCTCGCAACTTCTTCACTATCCTATCTACCTGCGACTCCACTTTCAAGGAGCTATGAACCTGCACTCCAAGGTCTCTTTGTTCAGCAACATTCCCTAGGACCTTACCATTAAGTCCTGCTAAGATTTGCGTTTCCAAAATGCAGGACCTTGCATTTATCTGAACTAAACTCCATCTGCCACTTCTCAGCCCATTGGCCCATCTGGTCAAGATCCTGTTGTAATCTGAGGTATCCCTCTGCATCTCCAATTTTGGTGACATCTGCAAACTTACTAACTGTACCTCTTATCCTGGGGATTTATCCACCTTTATGCGTTCCAAGATATCCAGCACTTCCTCCTCTGTAATCTGGACATTTTGCAATGTGTCACCATCTATTTCCCTACAGTCTATATCTTCTATATCCTTTTCCACAGTAAATACTGATGCAAAATACTCGTTTAGTTTCTCCCCATTTTCTGTGGCTCCACACAAAGGCTGCCTTGCTGATCTTTGAGAGGCCCTATTCTCTCCCTAGTTACCCTTTTGTCCTTAATGTATTTGTAAAAACCCTTTGGATTCTCCTTAATTCTATTTACCAAATCTATCTCATGTCTCCTTTTTGCCCTCTTAAGTATCCCTCGTAAGATTTCCTCTTAAGTATCCTTCTACTGCCTTTATGCTCTTATAAGGATTCACCTAATCTATATTGTCTATACCTGACATATGCTTCCTTCTTTTTCTTAACCAAACCCTCAATTTCTTTAGTCATCCAGCATTTCCTATACCCACCAGCCTTTCCTTTCACCCTGACAGGAATATACTTTCTCTGGATTCTCGTTATCTCATTTCTGAAGGCTTCCCATTTTCCAGCCGTCCCTTTACCTGTGAACATCTGCCCCCAATCAGCGTTCAAAAGTTCTTGCCTAATACCATCAAAATTGGCCTTTCTCCAATTTAGAACTTCAGCTTTTAAATCAGGTCTATCCTTTTCCATCATTATTTTAAATCTAATAGAATTATGATCGCTGGCCCCAAAGTGCTCCCCCAATGACACCTCAGTCACCTGCCCTGCCTTATTTCCCAAGAGTAGGTCAAGTTTTGCACTTTCTCTAGTAGGTACATTCACATACTGAATCAGAAAATTTTCTTGTACACACTTAACAAATTCTAAACCCTTAGCACTATGGCAGTCCCTGTCTATGTTTGGAATGTTAAAATCTGCTACCATAACTACCCTATTATTCTTACCTGATAGCTGAGATCACCTTAAAAGTTTGTTTCTCAATTTCCCTCTGATTATTAGAGGGTCTATAATATAATCCCGATAAGGTGATCATCCTGTTCTTATTTCTCAGTTCCACCCAAAAAACCTCCCTGGATTTATTTCCAGGAATATCCTCCCTTAGCACAACTGTAATGCTATCCCTTATCAAGAACGCCACTCCCCCTCCTCTCTTGCCTCCCTTTCTATCCTTCCTGTAGCACATGTATCCTGGAACATTAAGCTGCCAGTCCTGCCCATCCCTGAGCCATGTTTCTGTAATTGCTATGATATCCCAGTCTCATGTTCCTAACCATGCCCTGAGTTTAATCTGCCTTCCCCATTAGGCCCCTTACATTGAAATAAATGCAGTTTAATTTATTAGTCCTACCTTGTCCCGATTTGGGATGATTGGCAAAAGAAATAGTGGAAATGTGAGAAGAAACATTTTTATCCTATATGTAGTTAAAACTGGAATTGAATGTTTCGGAGAGTGGTGAAGACTGATTCAACTGATTTCTCCAAAAGAAAATTGGATAATTATCTGAAAAGAACAGAAGTGCCAGGCTTAACAGGTTTAATAGCCTTCTATGCTGTAACCATTTTATGATTCTGTGATTCATGGGTACTCAACTTGCTGCCACCAACGCTCAGGCTTCTGAAACCATAGCTGTTGAGATTTTTGTTTAAAGGGACCTACAGGGTCTTGGGGTCGAAAAGTGTTTGCTGGAAAAGCACAGCAGGTCAGGCAGCATCCAAGAAGCAGGAGAGTTGGTGTTTCGGGCAAAAGCTCTTCATCAGGATTGAGCTGGGGGTAATGTGGGCTGAGAGATAAATAGAAGTGTGGGGATGGGAATGTAGCTGGGAAGGCGATAATTGGATGCAGGTGAGAGGTGATTATGATAGGTCGCTGGAGATGGTGGAGCAGATAGGTGGGTAGGAAGATGGACAGGTAGGACAGGTCAAGAGGGCTGTGCCTGACTTATAGAGTGTGTTAAACTGTGGAATTAATGCAGTGAAGAAGAGAAGAAGATGTTCATTAGCAAATTTTACAAAACTGAAGAAGAAATATGATAAGGATGTTGCTGATTATTATGCCAAAAGCAAAATGAGCTCCCTAAGAATAAGGAGGCAAATATGGCCGAACCAAAGTCGTATACAACTGTAACATGACCTGCCAACTCTTGTACTCAATACCCCGTCCAATGAAGGAAAGTATGCCTTATGCCTTGTGGACTGCTCTATCAAACTGTGCTGTTCTGTTCTACACACCTGCAATTCATGCAATAAGATCATCAACTCCATACACCTGTCTTTGCCTAATTTCCCTTAAAATATGGAATTATCAAAAATATATCTCTCAGATTTGAGATTTGAGGGAAACAGGTTAGCAGCATATTACACTCAAACCTCACTGGTAGCAGTAAGCATATAGGTGCCATGCAACTCATCTTTGTGGCCTCGATCTTTTGTTTGGTCAACATTCATAGCAGCAGATTATGACTAGTCAGCAAAATAATGACCTCATGAAAAGGATAATCACAAAAATGCTAGCTATAATTTTCTCAGAACTTCTAACTGAAGTCAAATTGAAAATCTTGATAGCATCTGTGAAACAATAATCAGAAGATAATTCAATTAATAAGAATGTAGAAGTGTTTGCTGTTGCTAATCTACAGAAAATCATATTATAAAATTAGACTTCTTTTGAACAGACTCACATATACAGTTTTGTATATGTAGTTTATTTCAAGAAAATCTTTACTTTGTGTTATGGAGAGAGATGAGATCACTGCACATTTATAAAATGCTTTTATAGCTAATGTGTAGTATACTGTTACCATAATATTATGAAAAAATTACACGTAACAGCATGAACCACAAGTCATTTTAAAATTATAATACATAATATTGACTAAAGATGTATATATATGTTGAATATTGATTGAAGAGAAATATTGGCACACACAGGCAGAGACACAAGAGGAGGATGATTTTTAATTGTCAACTGACTCCTGCAAGTTGAAAATTTGGAAACACTGATCAGCTACTTCATTTATGCCAAATAATCACCCTGTCCAAGTTTTACAGCTAATGTCTTAATTGCTAACCTAAAATAGGAGACAGGAAATTCAAGTGTATAAATCATATCTTATGCTGTTGTGGGAGCCATATTTCAATTTTCATGGATGGGAGGCACAGTGGCTTAGTGGTTAGCACCTGCTGCCAGGGACCTGGGTTCAAAGAACAAAGAAACTTACAGCACAGGAACAGGCCCTTCGACCCTCCAAGCCTGAGCTGATCCAGATCCTCTATCTAAACCTGTCGCCTATTATCTAAGGATCTGTATCCTTCTGCTTCCTGCCCATTCATGTATCTGTCTAGATACATCTTAAATGACATTATCATGCCCGCCTCTACCACATCCACTGGCAATGCATTCCAGGCACCCACCATCCTCTGCATAAAGAACTTTCCACGTATATCTCCCTTAAACTTTTCCCCTCTCACCTTGAACTTGTGACCCCTAGTAATTGAGTCCCCCACTCTGGGAAAAAAGCTATTTGCTATCCTTCTTTCTAATGAAAATAATCCTAATCTACTCAACCTCTCTTCATAGTTAGCAGCCTCCATACCAGGCAATATCCTGGTGAACCTCCTCTGCACCCTCTATAAAGTATCCACAACCTTTTGGCAATGTGGCTACCAGAACTGTACACAGTATTCCAAATGTGACAGAACCAAACTCTTATACAACTGTAACATGACCTACCCCAACCTTTGTACTCAATACCCGGTCCAATGAAGGAAAGCATGCAATTTATTGACCTGCGTTGCCACCTTCAGGGAACAATGGACCTGAACACATTGATTTCTCCAGGACTTTTCCATTTACTGTATAGTTCGTTCTTGAATTGGATCTTCCAGAATGCATCACCTCGCATTTGCCTGAATTGAATTCCATCTGCCATTTCTCCGTCCAACTCTCCAAACTATCTGTATCCTGCTGTATTCTCTGACAGTCCCTCTTACTATCTGTTACTCCGCCGATCTTATTGTCATCTACAAACTTGCTAATCAGACCACCTATACCTTCCTCCAAATCATTTATGTTTCTCACAAACAACAGTGGTCCCAGCATGGCTCCCTGTGGAACACCACTGGTCACAGTTCTACATTTTGAGTAACTCCCTTCCACAACCACTCTCTGTCTCCTCCTGCCCAGTCAGTTCTCTATCCATCGAGCTAGTACACCCTGGGCCCCATATTAGTTCACTTTCTCCATCAGCTTACCATGGTGAACCTTATCAAACGCCTTACTGAAGTCCATGTTTATGACATCTACAGCCCTTCCCTCATCAATCAACTTTGTCACTTCCTCAAAGAAATCCATTAAGTTGGTAAGACATGACCTTCCCTGAACAAAACTAGGTTGCCTATCACTGATAAGCCCATTTTATTCCAAAAGTAAACAGATCCTGTCCCTCAGTATCTTCTCCAGCAGCTTCCCTATCACTGATGTCAGGATCACCGGTCTATAATTACTTGGATTATCCCCTGCTCCATTTTCCCCCCATAGTCCAAAGATTTGCTAGTTAGATAGATTGGCCAATGTAAATTACCCATAGTGTTCAGAAGTGTGTAGGTTAGGTGTATTAGTCACAGGGGATGGGTCTAGGTGGAGTGGTCTCTGGAGGCTTGGTGTGGAATTGATGGACTGAATGGCCTGTTTCCACACTGTGGGGATTCTATATTAAAAAATCTGTGTTGAGCCCACTTTCTCTGTCAAGATTAGATTAGATTAGATTACTTACAGTGTGGAAACAGGCCCTTCGGCCCAACAAGTCCACACCGACCCGCCGAAGCGCAACCCACCCATACCCCTACATTTACCCCTTTAACCTAACACTACGGGCAATTTAGCATGGCCAATTCACCTGACCCGCACATTTTTGGATTGTGGGAGGAAACCGGAGCACCCGGAGGAAACCCACGCAGACACGGGGAGAACGTGCAAACTCCACACAGTCAGTCGCCTGAGTCGGGAAATGAACCCGGGTCTCTGGCGCTGTGAGGCAGCAGTGCTAACCACTGTGCCACCGTGCCGCCCACAACTTCTGAACTTCTGAAAGAGTCAATCAAGGCCACAGAACAAAACAGAAGAAGTATCATTTTCTTCTTTCTATGTGACCAAAAGATGCAGAAATACACAAAAATACTCTGGTCTACTGTGAGTTGGCAAAAGTCATCATCTTGGATGTTTTGACCATTTCCTACTCTACATTTGACCAACCAGTTAGCTGACTTAGAGCAGTAGCCAACTGATTTCTTGACCTGCTACAATGTTCTAGCTTGTTTTACACCCACAAGTTTCTGACATAAATCAACTAGGTCCTGAACCTGAAATTATCTTAAAGCTGGCAATGGGTGTGTACATCACGAATCCAAATTTCCAGTTCAAGTCAAAGATGAATCCCTTCCTTTGAGAGGAAGATGTAGATAAAAAGTTGAATAGGGAAAACTGAAAATAATGACTTCAAAATGTTTGTGCCTACAGTATTAGAGGCAGGTGCATCATTTATGCTATGATAGATGCTGAAAGGCTGACAGTACTCCAGGTAGAGAGGTCACCAGGCCTGGATGGAATTCATCTTAGATCACTGAGGGAGGTAAGGACGCTGTTAATGCAAATTTTCCAGGCCTCTGAAAACAGGATTAGTCGCAGGGGACTGAAGGTTTGCAAATGTGACACCGTTGTTTAAGAAAGCGGCAAAAGATAACCCAAGAAACTATAGACCTATCAGCTTGATGTTGATGGGGGGAAAACTGATGGAGGCCACAACATGGGATAAGGTAAATATACATTTAGAGAAAACAAGTTAATACTAGACATCCAACATGAATTTATCAAGGGCAGGTCATATCTGGCAAATTTAATTGAGTTCTTTAAGGTGACACGGGCAATGAATAAGGGTAGTTATGGATGGTCTTTATTTGGGCTTTCAGAAAGCATTTGATATGGTGCCATATGACAAATTAGAAATGTTTGGGATTGTTGGCTCCTTGCAGCTTGGATTAGAAGTTGACTAAAAGATAGAAACAGAGATTATATTTCTCAGATTGTAGATGAGATGAAAATAGTGTTCCCCCAGGGATCAATATTGGACTCTTGCTTTTTCTGATTTATATAAATGATTTGAAGATGGATGTGGAGGGAAAAAATCTCTAAGTTTGCAGATAATACTAAGCGAGGGAGAGTAGTGAATTGTGAGGATGATGCTGAGCAACTTTAGAGGGACTTTGACAAATTGGCCAAACTGGCAGACACATGTCAGATGAATATCAACATAAAGAAATATGAGGTAATGTATTTTGGTAGAAGTAACAAGTGGGGACAATAGAGGCTCAATAGTACAACTCTGACTGGAGTACAGGAGCATGTGGATCCTGGGGTTCTCTGAAAGTGGCCAGGTATATTGAAGCAGTTGTTCAGATAACTGATATGATTGTTAGGTTTATAAATAGGGGAATAGATAATGATGCTTTTGAAGTGAAAATACAGCTCTACAAGTCATTGATCAGACCACATTTGGAGTACAGTATTCAGTTCTAAGCACCTTTTATTTAAGGGAGTATTTTAAAGTCATGGAGTGTGTGTGCAAAGAAGACTTACTAGAATGATATCAGGAATGAAGGATTTCAGATACAAGGCAAAATTAAAGAAAATTGGGCTTATTTTCCTTGAAGCAGGGAAAATTAAGAGGTGAGCTTATTGAGATATTCAAATTTATGAACAGTTTTGACAAGATAAAGACGGATAGTCTATTTTCACGGATCGGTATATCAGTAATTAAGGATCACAATTTCAAGATTGTCAGCAAAAGAGTCAGGAATGGGATGAGGAGAAACCTCATTACTCAGAGAGTTGTGAGGATTTGGAACATGCTTTCTGAGAGTAGGTGGTTTCTGTAGGTGGTTTCATAGAGAGCTAGATATATATTTAAAAGTGATGAATTTATAGGGCTATGGAGATATGGTTAGAAAATGTGTTAGGCTGGGTAAGTCTTTCAGGAGCCAGTACAGTCAAGATGAGTGCAATGGCCTTCTTCTGTACTGTAACATTCCACGATTCTAAAGAAGTAAGGTAATACTGTCACTCAGTGCAAATTGCACTTTTTTTAATTAGGAGAAAAGTGAGGACTGCTGATGCTGGAGATCAGAGTCGAAGAGTGTGGTGCTGGAAAAGCACAGCCGGTCAACAGCATCCAAGGAGCAAGGAAAGTGACATTTTAAGCACAAGCCCTTTATCAGGAATGAAGGGGTGGGGGCGGTAGTGCTGGTGGGAAGGTAGCTGGGAATGTGATAGGTAGATGAAGGTGGGATAGTACAGAGGGGAGGGTGGAGCTGATAAATAGGAAAGAAGATGGACAGGTAGGACAGTTCAAGAGGGCAGTGCCAAGTTGGAAGCTTAGATCTGGGATAAGATGTAAACTGGTGAAATCCACATTTATCCCATGTGTTCGGAGGGTTCCAAGGCATAAGATGAAGCGTTCTTCCTCCAGGCATTGGGTGGGGAATGTTTAGCAGTGGAGGAGGCCCAGAACTTGCATGTACTCGGTGGAATGAAAAGAGGAGTTAAAGTATTCGGCCACAGGGCAGTGGGGTTGTTTAGTGCATGTGTACTCATTTGATTGGTTGAACTGGCTCTCACCCTCTACAATTTCTCTTTCAAATCCTCCCACTTCCTCCAGACCAAAGCGATAGCACCATTCCCCACTTTTTCCTCAGCTACATCGATGACTGTATCGGCGCCACCTCATGCTCCCTCATGAACAATTCATCAACTTCACGAACAGCTTCCACCCTGACCTCAAGTTCACCTGGAGCATCTCAGACACCTCTCTCCCCGTCCTGGACCTCTCCATCTCCATTTCTGGTGACCTACTCAACGCGGACATTTATTATAATGCACAAACTTCCACAGCTACCTGGACTACACCTTCTCCCACCCTGCCTCCTGTAAAGATGCCATCCCTTATTCCCAATTCCTCCACCTCCGCCACACCTACACCAGGAGGATCAATTCCATCACAGAACATCGCAGATGGCCTCATTCTTCAAAGACCGCAATTTCCCCTCCCACGTGGTTGACGATGGCCTCCAGCGCATCTCCTCTATGCCCCGCATCTCTGCCCTTGAACTCTACCTCTACAATTGCAACAAGGGCAGAATGCCCCTGGTCCTCACTTTCCATCCCACCAACTTCCAGATGCAATACATCATCCTCCGTCATTTCTACCACTGACAAACACACCCCATCACCAGGGATATATTTCCCTCCCCACCTCGATCTGCGGTCCAGAGAGACCATTCCTCCATGACTACCTTGTTAGGTCCAACCTCCCCACCAACCCACCCTCCACTCCCAGCACCTTCTCCTGCCACTGCAACAAGTGCAAATCCTGCAAAATCTGCTCCTCAACTACGTCCAAGGCCTAAAAGGATCCTTTCACAGAGATTTACCTGTACTTCCACACACGTCATATACTGTCTCCGATCAGGTCTCCTCTACATTGGGGAGAAAAGATGCCAACTTGCAGAATGTTTCAGAGAATATCTCTGTGACGCATACACTAAACAACCCCACCACCCTGTGGCTGAACACTTTAATTCCACCTCCCAATCTTCCAAGCACATGCAAGTCTTGGGCCTCTTGCACTGCCAAACTCTGGCCACCCGACACCTGGAGGAAGAATGCCTCATTTTCCGTTTTGGAAACCTCCAACCACACGGGATCAATGTGGATTTCACCAGTTTCCTCATTTCCCCTCCTCCCACCTTATCGCAGATCAAAGCTTCCAACTAGGCACTGCCCTCTTGACTTGTCCTACCTGTCCATCTTCCTTCCCACCTATCCACTCGACTCTCCTCTCTGACCTATCACATTCACCCCCCACTATCATCTATCTATCACATTCCCAGCTACCTTTCCCCAGCCTCACCCCTCCCATTTATCTCTCAGCCTCTTTGGGCATTCCTGATGAAGGGCTTATGCTTGAAACATCAACTCTCCTACTCCTCAGATGCTGCCTGACTGGCTGTGCTTTTCCAGCGCACTTTGTTTAGTATTTAGAAACCTTCTCTTCATCTGTATCAACAGAATTGATGAGTTCATTTAAGTTTGGAAAGAAACCATGACTGTTATCTTTTGTTTGCACCATTTTAGGCATATTGAAAAAGATTTGGTCTATTTTATTTAAAAGAATGTCACCATCCATGCGGAACATTCAACATCTCAATCACGAGTTTGCAACATCAACGTCTTTTCATGGTTTACAAAATGCGCTGCAAGGCAAACCTGGAATTCGCAGGATTTTCTGGATGGCCGTCGTTCTTGGCTGTGTAATTATGGTCTTTTCGCAAATCACCCAGTGTTTTATTCATTACTTCAGCTGGCCAACATCCACATCTGTTACAATAAAATATGTCAAGCACATTGAATTTCCTGCTGTTACTTTCTGTAACTTGAACAGGTAGGATTTGCTGTATTTTTAATGTACTCTTTGCCTGTTTCCTTGATTCTTTTTGAATAAAATTTCATGGAGAAATGTGAAAAAAACAAAATCTGGTTAACAAGTTTCAATGACAAAGTATGATGCTCTATAGGAGTAAACATGACAGAGTTTGCGTCCATTCTGAAGAAGAGTAGAGTTGCATTTTCACTTGTGACCGGGCCTGCATTTATTGCCATCTATGTTTGCTACTGAGAAAGTGGTGGTGAGCTGCCTTCTTGAACTTCAGCAGTTCATGTGCAATAGGTAGACTCACAATGCCATTCGGGAGAGATTTCCAGAACTTTAACCCAATGACAAAGAAGACCAAAGAATAGTACGGCACAGGAATAGACCCTTCAACTCACCAAGACTGCTCCAAAACATGAAGTCTTTCTAAATGAAAACCTTTAGCCTCTATATGGTCCATATCCATTTATTCCCTGCCTATTTATATATGTGTCAAGATGCCTCTTAAATGTTCCTATTGCATTGTTTACAACACTTTCTATTACTGCATATTCCAGACACTTGCCACATTCAGTGTAAATAAAAATAACCTGGCTCTCATATTCCCTTTAAACTCACTCCTTTTTACTTTAACCTCATGTCACCTAGTAATTGGCACTACTATCCTGGGAGGAAGACTCTGACCATCCATTCCATCCATGCTTCTCATAATTTTGTAAACTTCTTTCAGGTCACCCCTCAGCCTCTAATATTCAAGTGAAAACAAAGTTTTTCCAATCTCCCTCAGAGGTCATTATACATATTGATATCAATGACATGAGGAGGAAAAGAGATGAGGTTCTGAAGAGTGATTATAACGGGTTAGGTGAAAATGCAGGAACTCAAGGGTAATAATTTCTGGACTACTTCCGGTGCCATGTGTTAGCAAGAGTAGGAATAGAAAGATTAGACAGACGAATGTATGGCTTGAGAGCTGGTGCAGGGGCAGGGATTGAGATACTTGGATAATTGGGACAGAGGTGATCTTAACTGGAGGGAGACCAATATCCTGACTCGGAGATTTGCTAGTGCCACTTGGGAGGGTTTAAACCAGTCTGCCATGGTGGCTGGAATGCAAATCAGTAGGGAGACAAAAGTGAAGGTTGAGTACAGTACCGAGGTTAATGAGAGCAAGTTAAATAGTAAAGGATGTGTTGGTAATCTCAGTACAAGACATGGCAGACAAGACCACAGCAGAAAGACATGGAAGCCTTGTTTCAACTGCATTTATTTCGATGCAAGATGCCTAACAGGTAAAACAATGGACTCAGAGCATGTTCGGGTATATGGAACTGGAATATTGTAACTATTACAGAAACATGGCTGATGGAGGGACAGGATTGCCAATCAGTGTTTCTGGGTACAGATTAGATTAGATTAGATTACTTACAGTGTGGAAACAGGCCCTTCGGCCCAACAAGTCCACACCGACCCGCCGAAGCGCAACCCACCCATTCCCCTACATTTTACCCCTTGACCTAACACTACGGGCAATTTAGCATGGCCAATTCACCTGACCTGCACATCTTTGGACTGTGGGAGGAAACCGGAGCACCCGGAGGAAACCCACGCAGACACGGGGAGAATGTGCAAACTCCACACAGTTAGTCGCCTGAGTCGGGAATTGAACCCGGGTCTCTGGCGCTGTGAGGCAGCAGTGCTAACCACTGTGCCACCGTGCCGCCCATGATGCTATAGGGAGGAGAGAAGATGAAGCAAGAGAGGAGGGGGAGTTGTGTTTTTGATTAGGGAAAAGATCACGGCAGTACTGAGACAAGACTGAGCACACTTAGCAACTTTCTCTATGTCCAAGCACTTAACGCTATGGCAGTCTTAGCATTGACTGGGATTACTATCGTGTTAAGGGCTTGGATACAGAGAAATTTGTTAAGTGTGTTCAGGAAGGATTTCTCATGCAGTAAGTCAGTGGCTCTAGTAGAGAAAGAGCAAAGCTTGACCTCGTCTTGGGAAATAAGACAAGGCAAGTGACAGTAGTGTTAGTAGGGAAGCACTTTTTGGGACCAGGTACTATAATTCCAATTGTTTTAAGATGGCATTGGAAAAGGATAGGTCTGAATCATAAACTAAAGTTCTTAATTGTTGCAAGGCCAAGTTTGATGGTCTTAGATAGGAACTTTCAAAACTTGATTGGTGGAAACTGTTTGCAGGCAAAGAGACATTTGGTTGGTGGGAGGCTTTCAGAAGTGAGTTTATGAGGGTTCAGAGCCAGCATTTCCTGTTGGAATGTGGGGCTGGAAAAGCACAGCTGGTGAGGCAGCATCTGGGGAGCAGAGGAATCGATGTTTTGAGCATAAACTCTGCATTAGCAATCATCAATTGAAGGATGGTATACTTTCATCCTTCATTTGATGTGACAAAGTATGTTGCCTTGCATTAGTTCAGATTAAACTCCATCTGCCATTTTTCTACCAAATTTCTAGTCTATCTATATTCTGTTTTATCGTCTGGCAATCCTCCTCACTGTCCTGAGTTCCCTTCAGCTTTGTGTCACCTGCAATCTTAGTAATCAGGCTACCTCCATTCTCCTCCAAATCATTGAGATATATATGTTTCAACAACAGCGGTACCAGCATTGACGCCTGTGGGATACCTCTATTCACAGATCTCCAATCTGAAAAGCACCCTTCCACTGATACTCTTGTCTTCTATGACTAAGCCAGTTTTGTATCCACCTTAGCAGCTCACAGTGAATCCCTTGTGACTTCATCTTTTATGTCAGGTGATTATCTCAAAAGCCCTGTTAAAATTCATTGAGACAAATCTACCACTCAGCCCTCATCAATCATTTTGTGTCACGTCTTCAAAAAAAACCAACTAATTTTGTAAGACACAATCTTCCCTGGGTGGCACAATGGTTAGCACTGCTGCCTCACAGTGCCAGAGACCTGGGTTCAATTCCCACCTCAGGGAACTGTCTGTGTGGAGGTTGCACATTCTCCCCGTGTCTGCGTAGGTTTCCTCCGAGTGCTCCAGTTTCCTCCCACAGTCCAAAAACGTGCAGGTTAAGTGAATTGGCCATGCTAAATTGCCCGTAGTGTTAGGTGAAGGGGTAAATGTAGGGGAATGGGTCTGGGTGGGTTGCTCTTCGGAGGGTCGGTGTGGACTTGTTGGGCCGAAGATTAATGCCCTAGACTATCCTGGTTGCCCTTCTTAAATAAACAAACAATAGTGGCTATTTTCCTGTCTTTCAGGGCCTCACCTTTGACTGAAAAGGATACAGAGGTTTTGTATAAAACTTCAGCAGTTTTTCATCTGCCTCTATCAGCATTCTGGGTAGATCCCATCAGGTGCTGGTGATTTGTCTATCTTAATGCTTTTCAGCACGCCCAACACTTAACCTTCTTTTTGCTCTTGACATACTTAGAATATCAGGACATATCCTTAATCAGTTTGCAGATGGCACCAAAATTGGGGATGTAGTGAACAGTGAAAAAGGCTGCCTCAGAGTACAATGGGATGTTGATCAGATGGGCCAATGGGCGGAGGAGTGGTAGCATTAATCTATCTAGAGGTGCCACATTTTTGTAGGGCATATCAGGGCAGGACTTACGTACCTAATGGCATGGTCCTGGGCAGTGTTGCCAAAAAAAGAGACCTTGGAGTTCAGGTTCATCAATCCTTGCAATTGAAGTTGCAGGTGGACAGGGTAGAGCAAAAGGTCAGGCAGCATCCGAGGAGCAGGAAAATCAACATTTCAGGCAGGAGCCCTTCATCGGGAATCTGATTCCCGATGAAGGGCTCCTGCTCAAAACATCAATTTTCCTGCTCCTCAGATGCTGTCTGACTCACTGTGCTTTTCCAGCATCACTCTAATCTTCACTCTAATTTCCAACATCTGGGTCCTCAATTTCGCCAGGGTAGAGCAGAAGGCATTCGATATGCTTGCCTTTATTGGTCAGTGCATTGGGTAAAGGAGTTGGAGGTCATGTTGCGGCTAGACAACTTTTGGAAGATTGTTTTCAATTCTGATCTCCCTGCTAGAAGAAAGTTGTTGTGAAACTTGAAAGGGTTCAGAAAAGATTTGCAAGGATGTTGCCAGGGTTGGAGGGTTTAACCAAAGGGAGAGGCTGAATGGGCTAGGGCTATCTTCCCCAAAGCATCAGAGGCTGAGGGGTTACCTTATAGTGGTTTATAAAATTATGAGAGGCATGGATAGGGTGAATAGTCAAAGTCTTTTCCTCAGGATAAAAGAGTCCAAAACTAGAAGGCATAGGTTTAAGGTGAGTGGGGAATGATTTAAAAGGGACCTAAAGGATAGTGTTTTCATGCAGAAGGTGGTGCATGAATGGAATGAACTGCCAGAGGAAGTGACAGAAGTTGGCACAATCAGAACATTTAAAAGGCACCTGGATGTGTATATAAATAGGAAGGGTTTAGAGGGATATGAGCCAAATGCTAGCAAATGAGAATAAATTAATTTAGGATATCTGGTCAGCATGGATGAGTTGGACTGAAGGGTCTACTTCCACGCTGTACATCTCTATGGCTATGACACCATGACTCCAAGTTCAATTTACCTACCTATCATACACCTTGCACTAAAACAAGTTTTGCAGTGCAAATTATAAATAGTACACACTGCTGCTACTGAGCATCAGTGGGGGAGAGCATGTAATGTAGTGCCAATCAAGTATGCCACTTTGTCCTGGATAGTGTCAAACGTCTTCAGTGTTATTGAAGCTGCACCCATCAGGACAGGTAGAGAGTATTCCATCACATTCCAGCCTTGTACTTTTTATATGGTGCCCAGGCTCTGGGGAGATAAATTATTTGTTGTATTATTCCTAGACTCTGACCAGCTCTTGTAGTCATTGTATTTAGATAGTGAGATTAGTTGAGTTTCTGATCAGTGGTAATTCTCAGGATGTTGATAGTGGGGGATTCAGTGATGACAATATTGAATGTCCTTGGGTCATGGTTAGGTTATTTCTTATTGGTGTTGGTCATTGCCTGGTATTTGTATGGCATGAATGTTACTTGCCATTTTTCAGCCTAAGCCTGGATCATATCCAAGTCTGTTATATTAGAACATGGATTTTTCAGTATCTGAGGGGTAGCAAATGGTGCTGGACATTCTGCAATTGTCATTGGAAACATCCCCTCTTCAGACCTTATGAAGGAGGGAATGCCATTTGATGAAGCAGCTGAAGATGATTGGGCTAAGGACACTACCGTAAAGAGATGACCTGAAGCTGAGATGACTGACCTCCAACAACTACTTCTTTTGTGCCAAATATGAATTCAGCCAGCAAAGAGGGTTCCCCTTGAATCCCTTTGATTCCAGTTTTACTGGGACGCCTTGATGCTATTCTTGGTCAAATACACCATTGATGTCAAGGGCAGTCACTCTCATCTCTGAGGTTCAGCTCTATTGCCAATGTTGTAATGCTGTAATGCAGTCAGGAGCTAGATGGCCCTGGAGGAACCCAAACTGGGTGTCAGTAAGCTGAGCAGGTGCTGCTTTGATAGCAGTGTTGATGACATAACTTCTATCACTTTACTGATGATCAAGAGTAGATTGATAGGTTGGTAACTGGTTGTGTTGGATTTGTCCTGTTTTTGTGCACAGAACATAGTTAGATAATTTTCCACATTGTCAGATAGATGTCAGTATTGTAGCTGTACTGGAACAGCTTGACTGAGGATATGGCAAGTTCTGGAAGTCAAGTGTTCAGTGTTATTACCGGAGTGTTGTCAGGGCCTTTACAATAACTGTTCCTTGATATCACATGAAGTGGATTGTGCTGGCTGAAGAGTGGCTTCTACAATGCTGGAGACCATGGGAGGAGGCCAAGGGCACTTGGGCTGTTCTCACTGAAGATTGTTGAGAATGCTTCAGCCTTTTTATTGCACTGATATGCTGGGCTCTTGCAGGTTAACACACAGTGCCATTAGGTAGCAAGTTCCAAGGTTTTATCCCAACAACATGGTAATATATTTCCAAGTTGATGGAGAACTTTCTGGTGGTGACTGTCTCATGCATTTGTTGGCCTTGTCCTTCTAGATGATAAAGGTTACGAGTTTGGAAGGTACTGTTGAAAAGGTCTCAGTGAGTTATTGCAGTGCATCTTGTAGATAACTCATACTTCCGTTACTTTGCTTTGGTGATGAAGACGGTAAATGTGGAAGGTGTTAAATGTGTTTCCACTTATGCAAGATGCTTTGTATTGGAGCTGAGCTTCTTGAGTGTTGTTGGGATTACGCTGATTTGGGCAAGTGGGGAACACTCCTGAATCGTGCTTTGTAAGTAGCAAACCGGCTTTGAGGAGACAAAGGGTGAGTTACTTGTGGCAGAATTCCCAGCCTTTGACCTATTCATGTTGCCTCATTTGTCTGATTGATTAAAAACTGAACTGAACCATTCTCCAGAATGTAAATAATGCGAGATTCAGTGATTTGAATGCCATTGAATATTGATGGCGAGATTCTCTTTTGTGGAAAATGTTTTTTGCCTGGCACTTGTGTGGTACAAATGTCACTTGCCACTTATCAGCCCAAGACTGGATATCATTCCATATCTTGCTGCATTTAGACATGGGCGTTTTCAGTAGCTGAGGAGTCACAAATGATGCTGGGCATTATACAAGCATCAGCAAACATCCCTACTTCTGACACTATTGTTGAGACCATCTTTTATTTTTACTTTTCTTTTATTTTTCTCAATTTTGGTTTGGAACTGTGAGTTGTAATTGAGATTTGAAGTTTGAACCTTGAACAGCAGCTTGTTGTATGAAACAAGGAGAGAACAGAATACTAATGTTTGCTGTAGCAAACTGGCCTAGAAGGATAATGTAGGTTAATTACTACTCTAAGAACATTACAGATGAACTGGCACCCAGATAGCATTATGCTCAGGGGTTGGCAGCTGGTTGGATGTTGAATTGGTCAGTCGGGAGAGGACCTTAATCCTATGGCTGGCCAAACACAGAGGATGTTGAAAAACAAAAGGAAACACAAAAGTTGCTTCCTGTGCCTCCAACCATTTCTTGATATCATGTGGAGTGAATCAAATTGGCTGAACCCCTACATTATCTCGGATGCTGGGGAACTCTGGAGGAGGTCAAGATGGACCACCTCTCAGCACTTCTGCTTGAAATTTGTTGCAAATTCTTCAGCATCACCTTTTGTACTGTTGCACTGACATTGCCCATGCATGGCTTGGTGGGCCAATATTTAATGTGCACCCCTAATTGCCTTTGAGAAGATGAGCTGTTGTCTTGAATTGCTGCAGTCCATTTGATGTAGGTACACCTACAATGCTATTAGAGAAGTTTTCAGATTTTGACCCAGCCACATGAAGGAATTGAAAATATTTCAAAGTTTGAATGGTGAGTGGTTTGGAGGCAAATTTGGAAGAGTTATGGCCAAAGCATCCAATGATCCACCCCACTGAGATCTAATTACAGAATGGTATTCATCAAACTATTGGAAGGATGTTGTGAAACTTGAAAGGGTTCAGAAAAGATTTACAAGGATGTTGCCAGGGTCGAGCAATAGGGAGAGGCTGAATAGGCAGGAGCTGTTTTCCCTGGAGCGTCAGAGGCTATGGGGTTACCTTATAAAGGCTTATAAAATCATGAGGGGCATGGATAGGGTAAATAGACAAAATCTTTTCCCTGGGGTGAGTTAGTCCAGAACTAGAGGGCATAGGTTTAAGGTGAGGGGGGAAAGATATAAAAGGGACCTGAGGGGCAATGTTTTCACGCAGTGGGTGGTGCATGTATGGAATGAGCTGCCAGAGGAAGTGGTGCAATTGCAGCATTTAAAAGGCATTTGGATGGGTATATAAATTAGAGGGTTATAGAGAGATATGGGCCAAGTCCTGGCAAATGGGACTAGATTATTTTAGAATATCTGGTCAGTTTGGACAAGTTGGACCAAAGGGTCTGTTTCTGTGCTGTACTTTTCTATGACTTTATGACTGTATAAGAACAAGAAAACAATCAACACTTCTTGGAAGGAGCACTTCAAGGATGTCCTTGATGTGAATACTCTCAATTATCTCTTGCAGCATGTTACCTTTACATCAGAACAACCATACTAAATCAAAAAGACTGTTTGACTGTTGAGAATTAACCAGTGCCCAAGTGTAGATGTCAAAATGCTGAAACATGACAGTACAACACTCTTGGTACAAAGATATGACCTCCTCTCCTTCCTTCTTCTGAAAGGGAGTGAGCACACTGGGGATCTCCAAGATGCCTTAAGTGTGACAATCTTCAAGGAAGAAAATAAGACTGAAAATAGTAGTTACAGAGGGATCTTTTTACTGTCCACCACAGAGAAGGCAATTGCAAAACTCCTCGCCCATTGTTTCCTCCCTGAGGCTAAAAAGCTCCTTTCAGGGTCACAATGCAAATTCAGTCCATCAAGAAGCATGATGGATTTGTTCTTCACAGCAAAACAAGCCTGAGATATGCAAACTGTAATATTCACCAATGGATCTGCCATAGATCAGATACATGTGCAAACTGGGATCAAGCAGTCACTTCTCTATTTTCCTTGCTACAACAGTCCACCCTAAATCCATTGGAATGCAGCTTTTCTCCAGGACAAACAAGGAATTGTTCAATCAGCATCACTTCAGATCAGAACAAAGACCAGCTTAATCTCTGTCAGCAAATTCCAGTACTCAGACAATAGTTATCAGTTTCCTTGCTCAAAGGCTAGGTCCGCTGCAGTTGCTGATGTATTTGTGAAAGTATGAGAAAATGGGCCTTAGCCTTAAACATCGGGAAAATAAAGATCCTCAACTAACCTACTCATGCTGCACAACATTGTCTCTCAACTATCAGTATCCACAGTGAATAATGTGGCTCAATTCTCATACCTTTCACTGAAAGCAGACATTGCCTCCAGTGTGCCTTTGGCTGACAGAAGAAGAGAATGTTTGACTACAAAGGCCTCAAACCTTAGCACCAAGCTCAAGGTCTGCAGAGCAACAGTAGTAACTGTCCTTCTGAATGCATCAGGAACATATACATTGTGTAGCAGTCATCTCAAATCCCAAATGAATTGCCTTCCGTGATGCTTCCATATAATCCTGCAATATTGGATAAATGTTCCAATGCCAGCATCTTCCCTCAGGCAAGCATGCTCAGTCTCATGTCAGCAGTTATAGTTCATCAACTGTATTGGGTGACTCCCAATACTCTAGGCTTCATCTTGGAAAATGGTTACCAGGACACCTATAGTAGTCTGAAGCAATGTGGACCCTTGACAATTGATAAAGGTAATTTTTTTTAACTCAAAGAGTAGTGAAGCTATCAGAAAAGGTTATGCAAGCTCAGTCTTTAAATATATTTGAAGTTGAGCTTAATAAGTGGTTGATTATCAATGGTGTAAAGGATTATGGGAATAAAGGCTTGATTAAAGGCTGATCAGCCATAATTATGCTCAATGGCAGAGCAAATTAGACAGGCTGAATAGTGTTGAATTCATTGAATTCCAATAGCATGGATGCAGGTCATTTGGCCCATTATGACCACACCAACCCTTCAAAGGGCATCCCACACTGACCCACCACCTCCACCCTATATTTTCCGTGGCTAATCCATTTAAAACTGCACACTATGAGCAATTTGACATGGCCAATCCACCCTAACCTGCACATCTTTGGACTGTGGAAGGAAACCAGAGGAAATCCACACAGACACAGGGAGAACGTGCAAACTCCACACAGACAGTTGCTTAAGGCTGGAATCAAACCCAGGTCCCTGGTACTGTGAGACAGCAGTGCAAACCACTGAGCCACCATGCCAAATGGTCTACTGCTATTCCTATGATGTTGTCAATGAAAATAAGAAAATAGTGAATCGGCAGACTGAGTAATTACTTTGGATCAGCATTTACAAATGATAAAGAGATCAACATGCCAGGTATTCTCAGGAAATTAATATTGAATCAGAGAGAGGAAATCACCAAAATTAATGTAAATAAAATCGCATTAATGAAGATGATAATGATACTGAAGAGTAATAAATGGCTATGTGCTAATGTTTTCCATTGTACTCCTTTTAAACAAGCAAGTGAGAATATTGTTGATGCATTAACAGTCATTTGATTAAGAAACTGTGCATGCTTTTATTATTATAGGAAGGTGAGAGAAATAAATCAATAACTTATGTAATCACTTAATTTCACATCTGGGGCAGAATTTAACATGCTCCAGGGCACGAAGTAGGAGGTGAGTATGGTGATGTAAACTTAAATTTGATGCTAGTGGGCAAAGTTACAGGCATTTATCCACAAGTTCTGGCCTTCTGTGAGATGTAGATAATGGCCTGGTCAGAAACCATGCAGGAAACACAGTGCAGGGTTTGGGTGGGAAAGGACAGTGACCTTTACAAGGTCCTATTTCCATTAGAGGTCACTCCTTAAGCTCCAAAGATTTATTTGCATTTCCCCTCCCCTCTCATTATCCTTGATTTTCTTCACTCCCTCATACCCCCTGCATTCCCCACACAGATCTGCAAAGTTGGTTTCAGTGATTACTCATCTAGCTCCTGTGGGAACCATTATTAGTGACTTGATGCAGTCCCATTTGTGACCACCACTCCAAGCGGCACTGCTCAGACTAGAGAACTGGCAAGTCAAGTGTAAGACCATAAGAATAGAATTAGCCTGCTCACTGTTCAGTAGGATCATGATCCAGCATTCCTCACGTACACTTTTCTGTCCTTTCCCCATAACCCTTGATTCACCTACTGGTCAAGAATCTATCTATCTCAGCCTTAAATATACTCAAGGACTCTGGCACCGCAGACCTCTGTGGCAAGAACCCTCACAAACCTGTGAGATCAGCAATTTCTCCACATCTCAGATTTAAATTGACACCCCTTTAGACTGAGACTATGGACTCTGATCATAGACTCCTATGAGGGGAAGATTCTCTTAGCAGTAGCCTATCAAGCCCTTTAAAAATCTGATATGCTTCATTAAGATCATGTTCCATTCCTTTAAATTCCAATTAGTAGAGTCTCGAATTGTTTAACCTTCACTCAAAAGACAATCCCTCCATAGAGGGGATCAGAAGATTTTGTGTATGACCCAGAACATAACATAAGCCAACCTCCCACCCATTTACACTTCTCGTTGCCACAGAAAGGCTGCCAACATCATCAAAGACCTCCCCCTCCCCCAACCACTGCAGTAATGCTCTCTTATAACCTCTTCAGGTAGAAGATACAGCAGCTTGAACTCACGCATCAACAGGTTCAAGAACAGCTTCTTCACTGCTGTTATTAGACTTCTGAATGGACTCTCTCACTTCACATAATGTTGGTCTTGCTAACATTGATCTTCGTTTGTGCATCTCCTGTGCAGCTGTAACCTTGTATGCTTCACTCTGTCTAAGTACTCTGTCTATGATCTGTCCATCCTTGTACTGCTCAAAAAACAAAGCTTTTCACTGTATCAAGGTACATGTGACTACAATAAATCAAATCAAATCAAAATTAAATTGTCTTAATGAATTTTCTCTGAAATGCCTCTCATGAAATAATATCTTTCCTTAAATACTGATGGGCTGACAACTTCCTGAGGTGGAACTTCTTCCATAGTGAGGAGGAAAATTCTCACCTCAAGACACTTAGGAGCCAACAGAGGTTAAATTGCTTCAGGACTCTGGGACTGGATAGGAATAGGGTGAGACTTTTAATTCTGTTTCTACCCACAGTACCAACTAACTGGACTAAAAGTCCAGCCATATCGTGGGCAGATTACCAAAGTCTACAATTAAAGATAAAGTGACCGAATCTGTCATTTTCAGGGAAAAGTTACCCCTGAAAGGTTATATTATAATGTTTGATGAGGTAACCTAAAGTTGTCAACAAGGAAATACCTATGAATGTTACTTATAAGAACATCCAAACAGCACCTAAATGTATCATTGAAAAGAGACTGCTGACCAAATTTGAAGCTTATAAAATTGACCTGATTAGCAAATTGGCAGTGTGGTAGTCGGGATAAAGGGACTGTACTCTGATTGGCTGGTCATGAGGAAGGTTCTGGAGGTATCTGTCTTGGGGTCTCATCTATTTGTATTTATTAATAGCTTAGATAATGGAATAAAAAGTTATAAGCAATTTTTCTGAAAAGATAAGGGTAGGTTGTGTTCCTGGCTGTGTGGATGGAAATGCAATATCACAAAGTGATTTTGATAGGTTAAGTTATTACTCAAAGCTATGGAGAAGGAAGGAACAGGTTACTTTCTAAAGAGTGAAATGTTAGAAGTTTGTGAGATCCAAATTAATTTGAGTGTTCAGATGCTTAGATGATTTAAATGTCATGATGATAATAGATCCTGAAGATAATGTACTGTGGATATCTCAGAATAACACTTAGATTCTGAGCGTTAAATTATAAAATTGTAGAGTGAGGATTTCATTCCTTGGAGCTTAAAAGTAAAAGGATGATTTGATCAAAAATTTAAGATATTACAGAAAACATACAGGGCAGATACGGGGAACTATTTTTGATAGGTAGGGATTCTGGGACTAAGAGGTATAATCTAAAATCTATAACCTTACAAGACTGAAAATAAGATGTATATTTGCGTATTAATGTTGGTGAAGGTTTGCAGTTCTCTTCTGTAAATATCAATTGATGTTGATAACAAGACTATTTGTACATTGTAAAATTAATATTTTTGTTAATCAAAAGCATTTAAATATTCACAACAAAGATGTAGGAGTTAGGTCACACATCAGCTATGATCTCACTGAATAATAGAACATCCTTGAGGGGTTAAACGAGTTACTTCTGTTCCTAAGTCGTGCACTTTTCTCATGAAGAAAATAATTGACTAAAGTCATCCTAAAAAATGGCAGAACATTTTGTGTGGCATAGTGGTTCAGTGGTTAGTGCTGCTGCCTCAGTGTGCCAGGGACCCTAGTTTGATCTCACCTTGGGCAAATGTGTATGGGAGTTTGCACATTCTCCCTTTGTCAGTATGGGTTTTGTCCAGATGCTCTGGTTTTCTGCCATAATCCAAAGGTGGGCTGGTTAGGTGGATTGGCCATCTTAAATTGTCCAGAGATGCACAGGCTAGGTGGATTAGCCATGGGAATGCAGGATTACAGGGATACGGTGGGTCTGGATGGGATGCTCTTTAGAGAGTTGGTGTGGACTCGATGGACCGAATGGCCTGTTTCCACATAGAGTCATAGAGATGTACAGCACGGAAACAGACCCTTTGGTCCAACCTATCCATGCAGACCAGATATCCCAACCCAATCTAGTCCCACCTGCCAGTACCCGGCCATATCCCTCCCAATCCCTTGCTATTCATATATCCATCCAAATGCCTCTTAAATATTGCAATTGTACCAGCCTCCTCCATTTCCTCTGGCAGCTCATTCCATACACATACCACCTCTGTGGGCTAGTGTAGGTTAGGTGGGCTTGGATCGGCTCAACATCGAGGGCCAAAGGGCCTGTACTGCGCTGTATTCTTCTGTGTTCTGTGTTCTGTGTGTGAAAAGGTTGCCCCGTAGGTCTCTTTTATATCTTTTCCCTCTCACCCTAAACCTATGCCCTCTAGTTCTGGACTCCTCGACCCTAGGGAAAAGACTTTGTCTATTTACCCTATCCGTGTCCTCCATAATTTTGTAAACCTCTATAAGGTCACCCCTCAGCCTCCGATGCTCGAGGGAAAAAAGCCCCAGCCTGTACAGCCTCTCCCTATAACTCAAATCCTCCAACCCTGGCAATATCTTTGTAAATCTTTTCTGAACCTTGAACCCTTTTCTGAACATTGTAGCAATTCTGCAATTTGGGTGGTGATTGATCACTTATTTGGTTAAGTAGGAAATACTGAATACAATTCAATGAACTGACCATTACTATTTCTGTTAGGTTCCAAACCTCATGGGATGTTTTCAGATGTAACACTTGATTGTATATTTTTATAAGCTAGCTGCATGTGCAATGCTGATTTTCAGATTTCCACAACATTGGTTTTCACACATCAACATGAAGATGTCATTTTGTTTCGCTTCCTACAGATACCAATCCAAAGCAGTAGCCAACATGAACGTCATATATATGTTGTGGTCTATTGTGTGTGCAGCTCTAAGCATTAGTCAAAGTGATGGAAATAGTAGCACTTCTCAAGAAATCCTAGACTTTCTTCGAGGGAACCCAACTTTCAGCATCAAGAATTTCACCAAAAAATATGGTTACCAAATTGATAATACAACTCTCATAAAATGTGACTTCTTTGGGGAGCCCTGTTATCCAAAGGTAAATTAAATTTATTTACCTTATTATGAATTTGAAATTCTGAAGGTTAATTTCCACAGGATTTTATTATCTCCTGATGTCTATTCAATGGATAATTAGCAGAAGTTTGGAGAAGCAATGCAAATAACTATTTATGACATTTCTTTAGTGTGTCTGTTGATCTTCTACTGCAGTTACTGTAGGGAAACAAGACAGCTCTTGCAGAAAGTTTAGGTGCTAAAATTGTAAAGTTTTCTAGTAAAATAGTTTCTGTTTGCTTTCAATGATATTTTGGATCTACTTGGTTCTAAATAGGAACATGTTATGCAATACCAGTTCTATTATTCAATGTGAAATTAAGGCCTGCATTCAGACATCAATCTTTATCCAGTTTTAACAAACATTGAACAGAGGAGTAACAACCTTTGGTCATATATGGCTTGTATTTAAAGCTCTAGTGGGCAGAATTTACAGATCTCAGGAAATTCAGCAGCTAATGAAAAGTGAAGACTGCTGGACCAAAGTTTATTGACTCATTTACTCTCTTGTAACAGGATTGGTTGGATTTCCCCTCACCTTTCCAATTTTGTGTTCTGATCTCTGAATTCTTTGACTAGTTTCCAATTCGATTTGTCTAAATTGGACCTTCCCCAAACTTGTCCTCCAACTTACTCCAATCTCAACACTCCTCGAGACGTCAATCTCCAATCTGGCTCCTCATTTATCTCAGTCCACAAATCTTCAACACCCATGACTTTTCCAATTTCCTCTCTCCATTTTCTCTGCTTTCGTGTTCATTTCCTGGAGGCAGTCAAAGAGGTCACAAGATCACCAGGGAGCAGCGGGATACGTGAGTATACACTTTAAATTATTTACTTTCAGGTTTGGCGTTGTTTCAGTTCCTGGAGGCTGTTGGAGAGGTCACGAGGTTACATATTTGGACGGTGGTTTTACCCGAAACACTACTCGGGTAGTGTCTCCCCTCCATCCTCCTCCTCTAACCAAAAAATATGTTCTGTGCGTCAGTTGGTAAGGTGACAAGTGTTTTATTTCGTGTTTCATTTTCTCAGCCATCTATTTGGGAATTTAGAATAGTGGGAATGGAGGTTAGGGCAGTTAAATGTTCCTCCTGCAAAATGTGGAAGGTAAGGATCATCTCTGGTGTCCCTGTTGACCTTATTTGTGGGAAGTGCATCCCAATCCAGCTCCTCGAGAACCGTGTTAGGAAACTGGAGCTGGACCTGGATGAACTTTGGATTATTCGGGAGGCGGAGGGATTTATTGAGAAGAGTTACAGGGACGTAGTTACTCCACAGCCACGTGAGAAAGGTAGATGGGTAACCCTCAGAGGTAGGAAAGGGAATCGGCAGGTAGTGCAGGGATCTCCTGTGGTGGTTCCCTCAACTACAGACATGCCGTTTTGGATACTGTTGGGATTGGGGGGGGAATGGCTTACCAGGGGTAAGCAATGAGGCAGAGATCTCTGGCACAGGGTCTGTCCCTGTTGCTCAGAAGGAAATGGAGAAGATGAGCAGAGCTTTCATCATTGGGAACTCCATAGTTAGAGGGGCAGATAGGAGATTTTGTGGGAATGAGAGAGACTCGCGATTGGTGTATTGTCTCCCAGATGCCAGGGTTCATGATGTCTCTGATTGTGTTTTTGGGATCCTTGAGGGGGAGGGAGAGCAGCCCCAAGTCATGATCCAGATAGGCACCAATGACATAGGTAGGAAGAAAGGTGGGGAAATAAGACAGAAATTGAGGGAGCTAGGCTGGAAGCTTAGAACTAGAACCAACAGAGTTGTTATCTCTGGTTTGTTGAAACTTTATTGCTGGAACAGCACAGCAGGTCAGGCAGCATCCAGGGAACAGGAGATTCGACGTTTCGGGCACAGGCCCTTCTTCAGGAATTCCTGAAGAAGGGCCTGTGCCCGAAACGTCGAATCTCCTGTTCCCTGGATGCTGCCTGACCTGCTGTGCTGTTCCAGCAATAAAGTTTCAACTTTGATCTCCAGCATCTGCAGACCTCACTTTCTCCATCTCTGGTTTGTTACCTGTGCCATGTGCTAGTGAAGTGAGGAACAGGAAGGGAGCAGAGCCGAACATGTGGCTGCCGGGATGGTACAATAGGGAGTGTTTTGGATTCTTGGATAATTGGAGCTCTTTCTGGGGAAGGTGGGACCTCTACAAACAGGATGATCTTCACCTGAACCAAAGGGGTACCAATATCCTGGGGGCATAATTTGCTAATGCTCTTCGGGGGGGGGGGGGCGTGTTAAACTAAAGCTACACGGGGATGGGAACCTGAATGGTAGTTCCCGTGTACAGTAGGTTGAGGGTAGTGAGGTCAGGGATAGATTTCTAAGGTCGTGAGAGGGCACGGTCAAGCAGGATGTTGGTTTGAAATGTTGTAATTCAACACCCGAAACATGCGGAATAAGGTGGGTGAACTTGCAGCATGGGCTGGTACCTGGGGTTGCGATGTTGTGGCCATTTCAGGGACATGGGTAGAGGAGGGACAGGAATGGTTGTTGTAGATTCTGGGATTTAGATGTTTCAGTAAGAACAGAGGAAATGGTCAAAGAGTGGGGGGGTGGGGGTGGGGGGGTGGTTGCCATTGTTAATCAAGGGTAGTATTACAGCAGCTGAGATAACATTTGAGGACTCATCCACTGAGGTAGTTTGGGCTGAGGTTAGAAACAAGAAAGGAGAAATCACCCTGTTGGGAGTTTTCTATAGGCCTCTGAATTGTTCCAGGGATGTAGAGGCAAGGACAGGAAAGATGATTCTTGATTGGAGTGGGAGTAACAGGGTAGTTCTGGAAGAGCACAGCAGTTCAAGCAGCATCCAAGGAGCTTCGAAATCGACGTTTCGAGCAAAAGCCCTTCATCAGGGTAGTTGTAATGGGGAACTTTAATTTCCCCAACATTGAGTGGGAATACTATAGTTCAAGTAGTTAAGATGGATCAGTTTTTGTTCAATGTGTGCAGAAGAAATTTCTGACATAGTATGTAGACTGGCCAACAAGAGGCAATGCCATGTTGGATTTGGTACTGGGGAATGAACCCAGCCAGGAGTTAGATTTGGAGGTAGGTGAGCACTTTGTCAATAGTGACCATAATTCAGTTATGTTTACAATAGCAATGGGCAGGGATAGGTATATACCAAAGGGAAAGAGGTACAACTGGGGAAAGGCAATTATGATACGACTAGGCAGGATTTAGGATGCATAGGATGGGGAAGGGAGCTACAGGGGATGGACACACTTGAAATGTGGAGCTTATTCAAGGAACAGCTACTGTGGGTCCTTGATAAGTATATAGCTATCAGGCAAGGAGATAGTTCTCAAGAGAGGGAGCCATGGTTTACTAAAGAAGTTGAAACTCTTGTCAAGAGGAAGAAGGAGGCTTATGTGAGGATGAGGCATGAAGGCTCAGTAAGGGGGCTTGAGAGTAATAAGTTAGCCAGAAAAGATCTAAAGAGAGGGCTAAGAAGAGCCAGGAGAGGCCATGAGACGTTTTTGGTGAATAGGATCAAGGAAATCCCTAAGGCCTTCTTTTAGGTATATCAGGAATAAAAGAATGACCAGAGTAAGATTAGGGCCAAACAAGGATAGTAGTGGGACATTGCGTGTGGAATCTGAGGGCATAGGGGAAGCACTTAATGAATCCTTTTCGTCAGTATTCACATTGGAAAAGGGCAATGTTAGTGAGAATACAGAGATACAGGCTACTCGATTAGACGGGATTGAGGTTGACAAAGAGGAGGTTTTAGCAATTTTGGAAGATCTGAATGTAGATAAGATCCCTGGCTGGATGGGATTTATCCTCAGATTCTCTGGGAATCCAGGGAGGAGATTGCAGAGCCTTTCGCTTCGATCTTTATGTCATCATTGTCGACAGCAGTAATGCCAGAAGGCTGGAGGAAAGCAAATATTGTTCCCTTGTTATGCCGACCTAACCTTATTGAGTTATTTGAGAAGGTGACAAAGCAAGTGGATGAAGATATGTGATTGATATGGTGTATATAGATTTCAGTAAGGGGTTTGATAAGGTTCCACATGGTAGGCTATTGCACAAAATACGGAGTTTCGGGATTGAAGGTGATTTAGTGGTTTGGGTCAGAAATTGGCTAGCTGAAAGAAGACAGAGAGTGGTGGTTGATGGAAATGTTCATCCTGGAGCTCAGTTGCCAGTGGTGTGCCATAAGGATCTGTTTTGGGGCCACTGCTGTTTGCCATTTTTATAAATGATCTGGATGTGAACGTAGAAGGATGGATTAGTAAATTTTCAGATGACACTAAGGTTGGCAGAGTTGGCAGAGTTGTGGATAGTGCCGAAGGATGTTGTGGGCTACAGAGGGACATAGATAGGCTGCAGAGCAGAACTGAGAAGTGGCAAATGGAATTTAATGCAGATAAGTGTGAGATAGTTCACTTTGGAAGAAATAACAGGAATGCAGAGTACTGGGCTAATGATAAAATTCTTGGCAGTGTCGATGAACAGACAGATCTCGGTGCCCAGGTGCATAAATCCCTGAAAGTTGCCACCCAGGTTGATCGGGTTGTTAAGAAGACATATGGTATGTTAGCGATTATTGGTAGGGTTTTGGAGCCACGAGGTCATGCTTCAGCTGTACAAGACACTGGCAAGGTCGCACCTGGAGTATGACGTACAGTTCTGATCACTGCATTATCGGAAGGATGTGGAAGCTTTGGAAAGGGTTCAGAGGAGATTTCCTCAGATGTTGCCTATGGAAGGAGGGTCTTACAAGGAAAGGCTGAGGGAACTGAAGCTGTTTTCATTGGAGAGAAGAAGGTTGAGAGGTGCCTTAATCGAGACATATAAGATAATCAGAGGGTTAGATAGGGTGGACAGTGAGACCCTTTTTTTACACATTTGAAGGCTAACACGAGGGGGCATAGCTTTAAATTGAGGGGTGATACATTTAAGACAGATATCAGGTGTAGTTTCTTTATGCAGAGAATCATAGGGGCATGGAACGGTCTGCCTACAACAGTAGTAGACTCACCGACATTAAGGCCATTTAAATGGGCATTGGACATGCATATGGATAATAATGGAATGGTGTAGGTTAGATGGGCATCAAATTAATCTCAAAGGCCGGTGCAACATTGAGACCTGAAAGGCCTGTACTGCACTGTAATGTTCTTGTTCTATGTGCTGTGTTCTAGTAGTGGCTTGATGCTGGAAGTCTACCAATTTTGTAATCAGCAAACTTCTCATTCTGATGAGAAAGTGAAGGCAGGTAATGTCATTAAATTTGTGCAATTGACCAAAAAATACCTGATAGAAATGGTTTCTTATTTTTTAACCTGGCAAGTTTTAATGATCTGGGCCACACTGTCTGAAAATGTGAGCAAGCAGATTCAAAGTAACATTCAAAAGGAATGATATCTATCGTTACAAATGCCAGAAGAATAAAGAGCTACAATGAAGAATCAGGGAGGTGGGTTTACTTGGGAGATCTTCCAAATAACCTGCACAATATGTAATAGAACTGATGAGGGAACAAGCTGTCCTAGATCTGGTCCTGTGTAATGAGACAGGAATAATTAATGATCCCATAGTTCGAGATCCTCTTGGAAGGAGCAATCACAGTATGGTTGCATTTAGAATACAGATGAAAATTGAGAAGGCAAAATTCAATACCAGGATCCTGTGCTTAAACAAAGGAGGCTACAATAGGATGAGGGAAGAGTTGGCTAAAGTAAACTAGAAGCAAGACTTTATTGTGGGACAGTTGACGAATAGTGGAGAACTTCCAAAACAATTTTTCACAATGCTCACCAAAGTATATACCAGTGAAAAGGAAGGACTATGGGAAAATGGGTAATCTGCCATGGGTGTCTAAGGAAGTAAAAGAGGTTATCAAAGTGAAAGAGAAGGCTTACAAAGTGGCCAAGATCAGCCAGACACTAGAAGATTGGGAAAACTTTAAATGTCAACAGAAGGCAACAAATAGCTATAAAGACCATGAGAATAAACTAGCACAGAATATTGAGACAGCAACAGTTTCTATAAATATATAAAACAAACAAGAAAGGCTAAAGTAAGCACTAGTCCTTTTAGAGGATGAGAAGGGGGATTTAGTAACAGAATATGAGGAAATGGCCGAGGCATTGAGCAGGTATCTTGCATTAGTCTTGACATTAGAGAACACAAAGACCATGGCCAGTAATTGAGAAAGAGATGAAGGTGGGTGAGAACCAGGAAACACATCATTATCACAAAAAATGGTAGCATTGAGCTAAGGGTAGACAAGTCTCCTGTCCCAGATGGAATGCATCCCAAGGTACTAAAAGAGATGGTGGGAGAAATAACAAATGCACTTATGGTAATTTTCCAAACTTCACTGGACTCTGAAGTTCCAGCAGATTGGAAAACAGCAAATGCAATGCCACTGTTTGAAAAAAAGGAGGTAGACAAAAGATGGGGAATTATAGATCAGTTAGCTTAACTTCTGTAGTGGGGGAAATGCTCGAGTCGATGATCAACAAAGAAGTAGTTATGCATCTAGATAGAGATTGTCCCATTGGGCAGATGCAGCATGGATTCCTGAAAGGCAGCTCATGCTTAACTAATCTATTAGATTTCTAGGAAGACATTATGAGCAAGTTAGACAATGGGGACCTAGTAGATATGATGTAACTAGATTTCCAAAAGGTATTTGACAAGGTACCTTGTCAAAAGGCTGCTGCATAAGAGAAATATTCAAGGCATTGTGGGCAATGTATTAGCATAGATAGAGGATTGGTTAACTAACAGGAAGCAAAGAGTGGGGTTAAATGAATGTTTTTCTGGTTAGCAGTCAGTCACTAGTGGTATGCCTCAGGGATCAGTTTTAGGACCACAGTTATTCAAATTTACATAGATGATTTGGAGTTGGGGACCATAGGTAATGTGTTAAATTTTGCGGATGACACGAAGATGAGTCACCATCCTGATTTGGAAATATATCACTATTCCTTCACTGTATGTGGGTCAAAGTCCTTCATTTCTCTCTCTAAGGGCCTTGTGGGCCAACTTTCAGAAGGAGCGCATCACTGTCTTGTCCAGGACAGCTTGGAATGGCAATAAATGCTGGTCAGCCAGCAACATCTGTGTCCCATGAGTGAATTTTAAACTAATATAAAATGGGAACTGCATAACGTGTAAATGTGTCCAACATAGCCCACATCAGAAGCTATATTAGTGAGCATTGTAGCTGCTTTTATATTGAAAGTTGCTGCCTCCATCATCTTCTAAACGTACAGATCCTGTGCGGTCTGATGTGTTAGAGAAAAGCTATTTTCTGGTCTAACCAGAAGAGTCTCTTGTAGGTAACAAGATGTATGGAACAGCATTCAGCAACTATTTACAGGTTAAAAAGGCATGGTATACATTCTTACAGAGACTGCTAACTGGGCCTGATGTTCATTGGAATGCTTTCAAATTACCAAGTTACTCTACCCACAGCTCCAAACTTTTTTCAATGCACTAAGCGTTGCTTGTGACATGCAATCAGTTTTAACTCTTTCAGACCCGTATATAACATTTCTCTTTCATCCAAACTTGGTTCTCATTATTCATTTGTATACATAATTACAATTATTGCTGCCACATCCCCTTTCCCCCCACATTTTTGACTTTATAAATTCAGTTGATCTGATTGATGCACCACTCTCCCCAAACGTTTACTCTTTAGTCTTGGAAGAAGATAGTTTATTGGATTGAAGGTAGTTGATTCCCTTCCTGATGGTCTAGATCTGTGCTTGTCTTTGATCTGGAAACATTTTAAACTCTTGGATTTATTGTGTGGAGGACATATTGCTACTCCAGCAAAAATGTTTTCCTTTGCAATATCCTGAATTGTTTGGCATTGGTTAAGCCTTTCATATTCATGCCTTCTATAAAATGTTTTTTTTAACATGTTGAGCAGTTTGAAATCTCTCCTTTGTCCCCAGCAACTGATTTACCAGGGGAACTCATGTTTTCACTTTCTCCATTTTCTACTTGAAGATGGGGTCAGTGCTGGGCCCATTGCTGTTTGTTATTGATATCACTTATTTGGATAAGATTGTATAAGGCATGCTAAGTAAATTTTCAGATGACACTAAAATGTCGTGGACAGTGAGAAAGGTTATCATAAATTGCAGCAGAATCTTGATCAGCTGAGGTAGTGGAATGAGAAATGGCAAATGGAGTTTAATGTCGATTGGTCGGATGTTGCATTTTGGAAAGTCAAATCGAAGTAGGAGATTCATAGTGAATGATAGGGACTTAGGGAGTGGAGTGAAATAGAGGGACTTTGGAGTTCAGGTGCATGGTTCTTTGAAAGTGGAGCCACAGGTAGACAGGGCAGTGAAGAAGGCTTTTGGCACACTGGCCTTCATCAGTCATAGCACTGAGTGTCGAAGTTATGAAGTATTGTTGCAGTTGTGCAGAATGTCTCTGGGAGTATTGTATTTAATTTTGGTCACCTTGCTATAGGAAGGATCTTAGTAAACTGGAAAGAGTGCAGAAGAAATTTACAAGGATGTTGCCAGAACTCTATGCTCTGAGTTATAGGGAGATGTTGGACAAGCTGGGACTGTTTTCTTAAGACTGTAGGTAACTTGGGGGCGACAGTATAGAAGTGTATAAGATCATGAGAGGCATGGTTAGGGTTAATGCACTCAGTCTTGTTTCCTCAAGAGTTGGGGAATCGAGAACTACAGGGCATCAGATTAAGACCATAAGACCATAAGACCATAAGACATAGGAGCGGAAGTAAGGCCATTCGGCCCATCGAGTCCACTCTGCCATTCAATCATGGCTGATGGGCATTTCAACTCCACTTACCCACATTCTCCCCGTAGCCCTTAATTTCTTGTGACATCAAGAATTTATCAATCTCTGCCTTGAAGACATTTAGCGTCCCAGCCTCCACTGCACTCTGCGGCAATGAATTCCACAGGCCCACCACTCTCTGGCTGAAGAAATGTCTCCGCATTTCTGTTCTGAATTTACCCCCTCTAATTCTAAGGCTGTGTCCACGGGTCCTAGTCTCCTCGCCTAACGGAAACAATTTCCTAGCGTCCACCCTATGCGCATGTGCAGATTAAGTTTAGAGGGGAAAGAATAAAAGGGAACCTGAGGGGCAACTATTTTACACAGAGAATGATATACATATGGAATGAGCTGTCAATGGAAATGGTTGACAACATTAACAACATTTAAATGACATTTGGGCGAATACATCGATAGGAAAGGTTCAGAAGGATTTGAGCCAATGCAAATGGGGTTAGAATGGATGGACATCTTGGTCGGCATGGACCAGTTTGGATTGAAGGGCAGCCTACGAGCTGTTGGACTCTATGTCTCTATCCATGACTCAATGTATTCTCATTATTGCTGTTGGGAATTCTTGTTTAGAAGCTAATGAGGCCAGGTTTTCTGCATCAACCTGGTTCCTCTGAGGTACCACAATATCTGGTGTCAGTCTTGCATCTATCATTACTATTTGTTCACTAAGGCTTGTTGCAATCTGAGTTACTTTAGTTTGAGATTTGCCAGCTTCAGGTGTTGTCTGGCTTTTCATTATATTTTCTCATAAATCTTGCTGATTCTTGGATACTGAATAGTTTTCAGTGTGAAGAATAATGGAAAGCATTTCAGTCAAACCATTGTAGTCACATGTTCCCATTTCATTGACCAGTATAAAATGTATATTACTTATTATAAAATTCTTGGAACTCCCTTCCTAATAGCAGTGTAGGAGTACCTACACATACAGTCACAGTCATAGAGTTATACAGCACAGAAACAGACCCTTTAGTTCAACTCTTCTGTGCTGGCCAGATACTCTAAACTGACCTAGTCTCGTTTGCCAGCATTTGGCCAACAGCACTTCAAATTCTTTCTATTCATGTCCCTATCCAGATGCCTTTTAAATGTTGCAATTGTAACTGCCTCCACTACCTCCTCTGGCAGCTCATTCCATACACTCTGTGTGAAAAGGTTGCCCCTCAGATTCCTTTAAAACTTTTCCCCATCCTCCTTATATCTATTCCCTCTCGTTTTGGACTCCCCTGTCCTGGGAAAAAGACCTTGAGTATTCACCCAATCCATGACCCACATAATTTTATATATCTCAAGGACTACAATGGTCCAAGATGGCAGCTCAGTGCCATCTTTTTCAGTGCAGTCGGAGATGGACAGTAAATGCTGGCCTAGTCAGTGATATCCAAATCTGAATGAACAAAAACAAGTTCTCTTTCATCCTTCTGTTTCCTATAGCCTCATGCTCTCTATGCATTGTGGTGGCAATGCCAGATCTGTAAGCTGTTTTTTAAAAGTCATACTGTTGAAACTTGGATTATGCAGTGTTTAAAGTTTTCCTTTGCCTATTGGAAACTTTTCACTTTTACTCAGGCACTTTCTGACACCTTATTGCTCATCAGTTGAACCAGGATTTGGGACCATTCCAATACGTCATCTTATGATGCTGATTGCACCTCTATCCTGGAGTTGCAAATTTTCATATTTGAGCACATCTCTTAACAAGATGGATGCTGAGAGATTGTCTCCTCTTGTAGGAAGTTCTAGAACCAGTTGGCATTACCTGAGAGTAAGGAGTCACCCATTTAAGACAAAGACGGAGAGATGAATCTGTGGAATTTCTTACTCCAGAGAGCTATCAAGTTGTGTTATTAAGTGTATCCAAAGCTTAGGAAGACTGAATTTTTAATCACTTAGGGGCTCAAAAGTAATGGGGAAAAGGCAGGAAAGTGGCAGTATGGATTATCAGATCAGCCACGAATTCACTGAGTGGTGTAGCAGACATGATGGCTCAAATGGCCTACTTCTTCTCTGGCATCTTATGGTCTAAAGTGCTGTTTAATATCTTTGGAACATTCTACAATGTTATATTTCCACAAGATTTTCTTCTCTAGGTTTGATTAGTTCTTCAAATCTTCATTGCTGATCACCATGTCATAAGTTAAAGTTGAATCAACCTTCAGATCACCACCCCCATTCACCACTACTATCAAGTTTGAAGGTTTTTTGAATAGAACCTCTACAATGTGGAAACAAGCCCTTGAGCCCAACAGGTCCACACCAACCTTCCAAGAGTAACCCATCCAGACCCATTCCCCTACTCTATGATCCTATGCACCTCATCTGCACTGCCCTGGTTGCTACCACTCTTCTTTGTGTTTATATAGGATCGTGTGCCACTCTGTGAGACAGTCTGATCATACAAACATAGATACTTGGAGCAGGAATGGGTTCTTCAGCTCTCCCTCTCTTCCATTCACAATGTTCATGGCTCATTCACTATCTCAACAACATATTACCATTTTCTGTCCATCCTTTAATGATGCCTTTAATATTTAAAAATGTATTCATCTCTTTCGCATGTCCTCAGTATCCCAGCCTTCACAACCTTCTCTGCTACAGAATTCACAGGTTGACCACTCACAGACAGAAGAAATGTTTCCTCATCTCAATCCTTAATGACTGGCTCCATATTCTGAGACTGTGACCCCTGGGTCTAGACTCCTGAAACATCCTCCCTGCTTCTAGTCTGTCCAATCCTGTTATAATGTGGTACATTACAATTAGATTCCCTGTTGTGATTACAGACTCAGTCAAATCACTCTCTCCTCACAAGACACACCTGCGTCAAGCTAGAAGTCCCTGTTATAGTTGGTAAGATCTAGTTTGTTGCATTTCAGAACTATTTATGAGTTACAGTAAAATACAGGCTGGCAGGTGGACCTGTTATTAGGTATAACTCCTTCAAAATCCTAAGCGGTTGTAACATTCCAGATGGCACCGATGGAACTCAATCAGCATTAACCCTTTCAGACCCATAGACAGCTGTGAGTGCATTAATATGGCTATTAACACCTGCCCCTTTGCCTCCTCCCTACACACCATTCAAGGGCCTAAACTGTCTTTCTAGGTGAGGCAGCAATTCACCTGTACCTCCTCCAATCTTGTGTATTGCATTCGCAACACTCAGTGTGGCCTACTCTACATTGGAAAAACCAAATGCAGACTGGGTGACCACTTTGCAGAACACCTCCAGTCTATATGCAAGCATGACCCAGGCCTTCCCTAGCTGGTCATTTCAGCACAGTGTCCTGCCTGCATGCCCACTTGTCTGCAATGCTGCAATTCTCCAGTGAATCACAGTGCAAACTGGAGGAGCAACATCTCAGCTTCAAACTAAACAGTTTACAATTTTCTGGGTTCAATATTGAGTTCAACACTATCAAATTGTGAACTCATTCCTTCCCTTTCTTTTAGTTTTGCTTGTTACATTCTCTATTATCCTCTTTCCCCTCCTACCTCCCCCCCATACCACCCCTCCCAGTGGGAATGTCTGTTCTTTCCAGTTCTCTATCCATATCAATGCATTACCTCCGATAACATGAGCTTTAATTTTCCTTACTAATCTCTTGTGTGGAACCTGGTCAAAGGCCTTCTAAAAGTCCAGATGCATAACATGCACTGATTCATCCTTGTCTACTCTACTGGTCACCTCCTCAAAAAATTCCAGAAGCTTTGTCAAGCTTTCGTGAATCCATGCTGACTTGGACTGATCCTGTCACTGCTTTCCAAATGCTCAGTTATTAAATCCTTAACAATCAATTCCAGCATTTTCCCCACCACCAATGTCAGGCCATCCGGTCTATAATTCCTTATTTTCTCTCTCTCCCCTGTTTTAAAAAGTGGAGTTACATTAGCTACCCTCCAGTCCATTGGAATGCTTCCAGAGTCAATTGAATGCTGGGGCCACTTTCTTAGGCTACTTCCTTCAGTACTCTGGGATGCAGAGCATCCAGCCCTGGTGACCTATTAGGTTTTAATCCCATCAATTTCCCCAATACCGTTTCCTGACTAAACTGTTTCGGAGAAATCAACAGGGAGTGCTGCTGCACATGGCAATGTCCTTTTGACTGCAAGGTTCTGGTCAGATAGCTTCAACTGCAGCATTGCAGGAAACAATAGGAAAGACAACAAAGAGGAGGTGAAGCTGCTCTCAGAGGGAGGAGGAGGAAGGAGAGAACACAGAAACATAAAAAATTGGAAAAGGAGAAGGATATGCAACCCTTTGAACCTATTCTGCTATGCATTATGGTCATGGCCGACTGTCAAACTCAATACCCTGTTCCTATGTTTGCCCTATACTTCTTGATCCCTTTTGCTCTATAAACTATATCTATCTCCTTCTTAAAGCCATTCAATGTTTTGGCCTCAACCACTTTCTGTGGCAGAAAAGGACTCTCAAAATGAAGAAGGCCTCTCAGCAGGACACCTTACTCACCAAGCATCTTCCCAGGATGCTTTTCCTATTCCCACCAAAGCAAGGAACAGTAGGTTTAATGGTTGTGCATTATGAGGGGATCATCACTAATTCTGCCACCTCTTTAGAGTAGACCTGTAATCTCAGACCCACGTTACAACTGCACAAGCTATTATTTGCTCACAACTGCACAAGCATTTATTGCTCACAATTTGGTGTCCTCTAGACTGAACAGATGAATGTAGGATGGGCAATCGCTTTGCAGTATACCTATTTTCTGTCTGCAAAAGTTATACTGAGTTTTCAGTTTCCTGCCACTTCAACACACCAGTGTTTTCCCTGGCCAATATTTCTGTCTCAGGCCTGATACAATGCTTCAGTGAAGGTCAGTGCTAGGTGGTAGAACAGCATCTCATCTTCCACTTGGGGACCATGCAGCCTTCAAAACTCAATGTTGTATTCAATCATTTTAGAATCTAAACATCTCCTTCTACCCACCCCACATTCTAGGCCTGTCATTACATATGCTGCCTTCAACACAGTCAACCCACTTACAACTACTTATGGTCCCTATTACCAGCTTTTCTTACTCCCTGACAAACTATTATTCATTTCTTTGTCTGCCTGTCATTCTTTCTCTCCAGTCTCCATCGCCATCAACCTGGCCACTCCTTTTCCCACCCAACTTCTTGTCTTCCGCCCATGCACCATTTTTTCTTACCTATTATCAGTTCGGAAGAGGGATCAATGAATTCAAAACTTTAAATCTGCTTTGTCTCCACAGCCACTGCTAGAGTTTCTCCACGCTCATGTAATTACCCATTCACTTATAGTATATACAGTATTGCATCATCACACCAAACCAAAAGTTGACTCCTAGTTATTCACCAACTGAGTGATTGTCCATTATGCAAAAAATGAGCCCACACACTTGTAGAAGCAGCATATGACATCAGCTGTCTGTCAGCTGCAGGCAGTAGATAAACAAGATAAAAAAGAACATGGGGGGAGAGGTGAAAAGAGGTTTTGCAGATGACACGAAGATTGGCCAGGTGGTTAATAGTTAGGTTGAAGGTGTTATGTTAAGGGGAGACAGAGCCAGATAGGTCAGATGGGTAGATCAGTAGCAGATGAATTTAACCCTTAAAAGTGTGATATGATGCTGTATGGAAGTAGTAAAAAGACAAGGGACACAATAAGTAACAGACTACTGGGAAGCCCAGAGAAACAGAGGGATCTTGGAATGCTGGTCCATAGATCCCTGAAGATGGTAGGACAGATTAATAGGGTGATTAAGAAGGCTTTTCCCCTCTCACCCCGTTTGATACTCTTTATCAGTTGTGGCATAGATTGTAAGAGTAGAGAGGTTATGCTGGAGTGTACAAAACTAGTGCAGCCTAGGTTGAGGGGTGATATATGATTTTAAGGGGTATAGATTGGAATAAGAAGCAGCTGTCCCCTTAGTTGAAGGGTCAACAGTGAGGAGATATAAGTTTGAAGTGACAGGCAGGTTTACAGAGAATTATTTTCACTCAGATAGTGGTGGGAATCTGGAATGCACTGCCTGGGAAGTTGGAAACCTCACAACCTTTAAAAGGTGTGTGGATAAGCATCCGAAATGTGATAACATTCAATGATGTTAGCCAAGTGCTGGAAGGTGAGTTCAATATCGACTTAAAACCAAAACAGAAATTGCTGGAGAAACTCTGGTCCACAGGATCTATGGTGAGCGAGCAGAGTCAAAGTTTTGAGTCCAGTGACCCTTCTTCAGCATGCCTAGATTTAGAGTCATGATTTGGAGTAGTTTTTTTGTTTGTCTCCATGGACTGAAGGGCCAATATATGTAAGGGAGGAATCCAATAGAGCATGGCTTGGAAAGGAATTTCAATGAAACATAGAAAATAGCAAATGTTTTAGGCCATTAACTCTTTCAAGCCATCTCGGCCATTCAATGTGCTCATGGTTGATTATTCAACTCAATTAGGCAAAAGTGAGGACTGCAGATGCTGGAGTTTAGATCAGAGTGGTGCTGGAAAAGCACAGCAGGCCAGGCAGCATCTGAGGAGCAGGAAAATCGACATTTCAGGCAAAAGCCTTCATCAGGAATAGAGCAATTCAATTGCCCTATTTCTGTTTTCACCCCATACCCTTTGATACCCTTTATCCCTAAGGACAATGCCTAACTCCTTCTTGAAAACTTTCAATGTTTTGGCCTCTACTACTTTCTGTGCCAGAAAACTCAACAGGCTCACCATTCTCTGGGTGAAAAAATGTCTCCTTTATCTCAGCCCTAAATGGCTTACCCTGTATCCTTATATTGTGACTCCTGTTTCAGTCTCCCCAGATCATTGAGAATATCCTTTTTGGTTTACCTTGCTCTGAATTTAAAGCATCTTGCTGTGAAGGCCAAGATATTGCTTTTTTCGCTGCCTGCTCCACTTGCATGCTTACATTTAAGGACACCTCGGTCCCATTGCATCCCTCTTTTCCCAATTTGTTGCCATTCAGATAATAATCGGCCTTGCTGTTTTTGTTGTCAAAGTGGTTAACTCCATATTATCCACATTATATTTCAGTTGTCCATTTACTCAACTTGTCCAACCCTGAAGCATCTCTGCATCTTCCTCACAATTCACCCTCCCTTTGTGTCATCTTCAAATTTGGAGATATTACATTTTGTTCTGACATCTAAATCAATAATAATTATTATGGATAGCTGGGATTCAAGCACTGATTCCTACAAAACCCCACTCAGAGGATGACCCATTATTTATTATTGTTTGTTTCCTGCATACCAGTCAATTTGCTATCTATCTGAGTAGAAAATGTGTTGCTGGAAAAGCGCAGCAGATCAGGCAGCATCCAGGAAACAGGAGAATCGACGTTTCAGGCATAAGCCCTTCTTCAGGATTCCTGAAGAAGGGCTTATGCCCGAAACGTCGATTCTCCTGTTCCCTGGATGCTGCCTGACCTGCTGCGCTTTTCCAGCAACACATTTCCAGCTCTGATCTCCAGCATCTGCAGACCTCACTTTCTCCTATCTATCTAAGTATACTAACCCCACTCTCATGTACTTTACTTTTACATGTTAATGCCTTATGTGGGACCTTATTGAACTCTTTCCGAAAGTCCAAATAAAGCACATCTACCAGTTCCCCCTCATCAACTCTACTAGCCTAACCCTTCAAAAATTCCAGTAGTTTTACCAAGCATGATTCCCCACTCATAAAACCATGCTGACTCTGCCTAATACTGTCACTGATTTCCAATGCTCTGCTAATTTAAGTATTTTATAATGGACTCGAGCATTTTCCCTACTACTGATGTCAGGCTAACTGGTCTAGAATTCCTTGTTTCCTCTCAACCTCATTTTTTTTGAGTAGCAGGGTTACTTTATCTCCTTCCAATCCATAGGAACTGTTCAAACCTGCATAGAATCTTGAAAGATGACACCAATGCATCCGTTATTTCTAGTCCCTAAGTTCTTCTGGGATGTAGATTATTAGGCTTGAAGATGTTAGGCTTTAATCCCTTCAGTTTCATCAATGCCATTTCCCTATGAATACAGTTCCTTTCTCTTATTAGACCAGGTATTTCCTAACATTTTTGAGATGTTATTTATGTCCTGCTTTGTACTTAATTGGTCTGCCAACACTTTGTTCCCCATTATAACATCCCCAGTTTCCGATTTTAAGGGCCTACATTTGTCTTCACTAATCCTTTCTTCCTTTACATCTCTATTGAAAGTTTTACAATCAGTTTTTATGTTCCCTGCAGGTTACCTCTCGTTCTTTTCCCTTTTAATCAATACCTTTACCCCCCTTTGATGAAATTTATACCACCCCCAAACCTCAGGTCTGCTGCTCTTTTTGGCCAGCTTGGATTAATTTCCCTTGAAAGCCATGTCCAGGCTACCTTTTCCATTTTATTTTTGTGCCGGACAGAAATGAACAATTATTGCAATTCCACCATGCACTCTTTAAATATTGGCTATTATCTCTTTATTTTCATCTTTATTAATTCATGGGATGAGTGCATCACTAACTTGCCAATCACTAATTGTCCAGAGGACATTTAAGAGTCAACCACATTGCTGTGGGTCTGGAGTCACATGTAGGCCAGACCAGGTAAGGATGACAGTTTCCTTCCCTAAAGGGTATAGTGAAGCAGGTGAGTTTTTCCAACAATCGACAATGAATTTATAGATATCATTAAACTCTTAATTCCTGAGTTCTAATTACCTGGGTCTCTGGATTAACAGACCAGTGATAGTATCACTAGCTGTCATCTCCACAAGGCTATCCACTGTTATGCTTTCCAGTAATACTTCTCAATTTATCTTAGCAATGACATTAACCTATAATTCTCGCTCAATGATCTTATTACTATGCCTCTAGATCAATGGACTAAAGTGCCTCTTCTGTACTGTATGACTCTGCATTTCTATGGCAACATATATTTTTGCATATATTGTGTAACCTGAAGCTATAGAGAGTGACATTAGAGGTTCCAATTTCTTTTATTTGCACAACCGACCAGGAATCTACCTACCTGTTGGAAAGATTTGTAATTTAATACTCAACTTAACTGGCTGCATTGTAAACTCACCTTCCTTGACCATCAGTTTCTGGAATGAGACCTGAGCTCAGAACTTATGGTTGACGATACAATTGTTGTAAGTCGGATCTCAAACAATGATGAGACAGAATACTGAAAAGAGTTAGGTGCTTAGCAGCATGGTATAAAGACAACAATCTCTCCCACAACTTCAGCAAAATGAAAGAGTTGGTCATTGACTTCAGGGAGCAGAGTAGAGGGCAAACCCCTATCTGCATCAATGGCACTGAAGAAAGATGGTTGACAGCACCAACTTTCTTGGAACGATGATCACCAACAATCTGTCCTGGTCCACCCACGTTGCCCCAAGAGTCAAGAAAGCACAACACTGATGTTTCTTCTGAAGAAGGCTAAGGAAATTCATCATGTCCACAAGGTATTGCACCAGTTTTCATAGGTGCACCAAAGAAATCATCTTATCTAGTTGCATCACTGCTTGGTAAGATAACTGCTCTTCCCAAGACCATAAGAAACTACAGAGAGTTATGAACATAACCCAATTCATTGTGCAAGCCAGCTTCCTGCCATTGATTCCGTCTCTCTCCCCACTGCTTTAGGAAATCAACCATCACAATCAAAGATCCCTCCCACCCCAGTTATACTTTCTTCCACCCTCTTCCACTGAGCAGAAGATATGAAAGCTTGAATATTCGTACAATATATGTAGATTCAACAACACCTTCCCCTCTGTTATCAGACTTTCAAATGGACCTCTCAAATGTTAATTCTGACCTCTCTCTCTCTCTCTCTCTGCACTTTCTCTGTGGCTATAACATTGTATCCTGCAGTCTGTTCTGCTACCCTAATGTACTTAATTCGATATGATCGGTCTGTATAGACACAAAACAACATTGGAGAAAAGAAGGTTTAGGGGTGACTTGATAGAGGTGTATAAGATGATTAGGGGTTTAGATAGGGTCAACAGTGAGAATCTTTTTCCACGTATGGAGTCAGCTATTACAAGGGGGCATAGCTTTAAATTAAGGGGGGGTAGGTATAGGACAGATGTTAGGGGTAGGTTCTTTACTCAGCGAGTCGTGAGTTCATGGAATGCCTGCCAGTAGCAGTGGTGGACTCTCCCTCATTATGGGCATTTAAGCGGGCATTGGATAGGCATATGGAGGATAGTGGGCTAGTGTAGGTTAGGTGGGCTTGGATCGGCGCAACATCGAGGGCCGAAGGGCCTGTACTGCGCTGTATTCTTCTATGTTCTATGTTCTATAACACTTTTCATTGTATCTCGCTGTATGTGACATCAATAACTCAATCAATCTATGATTAAGATCATGGATGACCTGACTGTAATCCAAAATCTACATTATTTGATAAAAGTTTGCCACCATCGTTCAGGAAAATGCATTCAGGAAAGTTTCCTCATGCAATATATAGAGGACCCTACTCAGGAAGAGGCAAAACTCAACTTACTCTTTGGAAGTAGGGCAGGACATGTGACTGAGGTGACCGTGGTGAAGCACTTTGGCACCAGGGACCATAGTTCTATTAATTTTAAAATAGTTATGGAGAGGGACAAAATTGGTCCATAGGTTCAAGTTCTAAATTGGAACATGGCAAATTTTGATGGTATTAGATAGGAACTTGCAGGGGTTGATTAGAATAATTTGTTTGAAGGCAAAGGGACCTCGATGAGTGGGAGGCATTTGTAAGTGAGATAGCTAGAGTTCAAGGTCTATATGTTCATGTGAGAGTGAAGGGCAAGATTGACAGGAATAGGGAACCCTGGATGACAAGTGATATCAAGGCTTTGGCTATACAAAAGAAGAAAGTATGGTTCAGGTATGGGCAACTGAGGTCAAGGGATTCCCTGGAGGGATAGAGGGCATATGAGAGTTTACTGAAGAAGAAAATCAGGAGGGAGAAAATGGGGTATAAGGTAGCCTTGGCTGAGAAGATTAGGGTAATTCCAAAGAGGTTCTTTAAGTATATTAAAGGAAAATGAATAACCAGAGAAAAATTAGAACCTCTGAAGGACCAAAGTGGACATGTATGTGTAGAACCATAGGAGATGGGTGAGGTCCTCAATGAATATTTCTCCTTTGTGTTTACTGTGGAGAAAGACATTAAGACTTTGGAACTTGGGGAAGCTAGTGGTCATATCTGAGGGACAATCCATATCACAGTAGAGGAGATGTTGGATGTAGTAGAATGTATGAAGGTGGATAAATCTCCTGGTCCTGACCATATATATCCAAGAACACTGCAAGATGCTAGGGGGCCGTGGCTGATATTTTTGTATCATTATTAGTCACAGGTGAGTCCCAGAAGGCTGGAGGGTAGCAAATGTTGTGCCCTTATGCAAGGAGGGCTGCAAAGAAAAATGTGGGAACTGTAGACCAGTCAGCCTAACATCTGCATGTATATCTTATCTATTCTGAGAGATAAGATATACATGCATTTGGAAAAACAGGGTTTGATTAGGAATAGCCAGCATGGCTTTGTGCGTTGGAGATCATACCTCACAAATTTGTTAGAGTTCTTTGATGAAGTGACCAGGAAGGTTGATAAGGGCAGGGCAATAGACAGAGGCTATGTGGACTTCAGTAAGGACTTTGATAAGGTTCCACATAGATAGAACATAGAACATACAACATTAGAGCACAGAACAGGCCCTTCAGCCCACGATGTTGTGCCAACCACTGATCCTCATGTATGCACCCTCAAATTTCTGTGACCATATGCATGTCCAGGAGTCTCTTAAATGTCCCCAATGACCCTGCCTCCACAACTGTTGCTGGCAACGCATTCCATGCTCTCACAACTCTCTGTGTAAAGAACCCGCCTCTGACATCCCCTCTATACTTTCCTCCAACCTGCTTAAAACTATGACCCCTCGTGTTAGTCATTTCTGCCCTGGGAAATAGTCACTGGCTATCGACTCTATCCATGCCTCTCATTATCTTGTATACCTCAATTAGGTCCCCTCTTTTCCTCCTTTTCTCCAATGAAAAAAGTCCGAGCTCAGTCAACCTCTCCTCATAAGATAAGCCCTCCAGTCCAGGCAGCATCCTGGTAAACCTCCTCTGAACCCTCTCCAAAGCATCCACATCTTTCTTATAATAGGGCGACCAGAACTGGACGCAGTATTCCAAGTGTGGTCTAACCAAAGTTTTATAGAGCTGCAACAAGATCTCACGACTCTTAAACTCAATCCCCCTGTTAATGAAAGCCAAAACACCATATGCTTTCTTAACAACCCTATCCACTTGGGTGGCCATTTTAAGGGATATATGTACCTGCACACCAAGATCCCTTTGTTCCTCCACACGGCCAAGAATCCTATCCTTAATCCTGTACTCAGCTTTCAAATTCGACCTTCCAAAATGAAAGGCTGTTAGGCTGTTCTGGAAGGTTGATCACATGGAATCCAGGGAGACCTGGTAAATTGGATACACAAGTGGCTTGATGGTAGGAAGCAGAGGGTAATAGTGGAAGATCACTTGTCCGTCTGGAGGCCCTTGACTAATGAAGTTACTCAGAGGTTGATGCTAGGCTCATTATTGTTTGTTATCTATATCACAGATTTGGATGAGAATATCCAAGACATGATTCATAAGTTTGCGGCTGACACTAAAATAGACGGTATCGTGAAGTTAGCAAGTTATCAGAAATTGCAGCACAACCTTGATCAGCTGGGGAAGGCAGCTAAGAAATGGCAAATGGAGTTTAATATAGATAAGTGTGAGGTGTTGTATTTTGCAAAGGCAAATCAAGGTAGGAGTGAAAGGGCCTTAAGGAGTGAATGATAGGGCCTCAGTGGGACACAGCGATCTTGGAGTTCAGGTGAATGGTTCGCTGAAAGTGGAATCATAGGTCGACAGGGCAGTGCAGAAGGCTTTTGGCCCACTGGTCTTCATTAGTCAGGGCATTGAGTATAGGAGTTGGCAAGTTATCTTGCAGTTGTACAGGATGTTGGCAAGACCACAGTTGGAATATTATGTTTAGTTTTGGTCACCTTTCTGTAGAAAGAATGTTATTACAATGGAAAGAGTGCAGAAGAAATTTACAAGAATGTTGCCAGGACTCAAGGGTCCGAGTTATAGAAGAGGTTGGACAAGGCTCAGACTTTTTTCTTTACAGCATAGGAGACTGAGGGGGGATCTTATAGAAGTGATCATGAGAGTCATGGATAGGGTGAATGCACTCAGTCTTTTCCCAGGATTGGGGAATTGAGGACTAGAGAGCATCAGATTAAGGTGAGAGGGGACAGAATAAATGGGGACCTGAGTGCTTTTACAAAGAGATGTGCATATGGAAAGAGCTGCCAGTGGAAGTTGAGGTGGGTACATTAACAACATTGAAAAGGCATTTGTCAATATGTGGATAGAAAAAGTTTAGAAGGATATAGGTCAAATGCAGGGAAATGGGGCTTACCATGGATGGATATTTTGGTCAGCATGGAGCTATTTAAGCTGAAGGGTCTGTCTCCATGCTATTGACGTTATGACTCTATGATTCAATGACACCATCTTCTGATGACATTTGCCCTGAAAAGACAAATCTGTCTACTTGTTTGTGTGACAATACACACTTCAATCTTCACTCTAGTTTCTTCTAATGCATTCCTTCTAACTCCATTTGTTTGTGTTCTCAATATTCTTACCATATCCAAACTCAACTTCTAAACTATACTTGACCTATGATATTACAAAGGGCCTTTTCTGATTCCACAAGTAGAATTGTGTGTTCAGCATACTACACATTTGTTATATTTGTGCCTGCAATTTTTACCACGAGAAGTACATCTCATCATTTTTGCTATTTGCTCTGTATAAATATTGAGTACACAGCCTTATTATATTCCTCTCTTCAATTCATACATATCTGAAATTCCATCTTCTTGCCTGATTCTCCAAATATAGGCTCTGGATAAATTACTGCCTTTATTGTCACTATCACATTTCAGCAACATGTTTGTTAACTTTATCATTTTTTTCACAATCTATGATGCATATTTAAATGATCTTGTTTACTTTAAATGATTTACTTGATATTATTCCAAGATAAGTCAGATCCCAGAATGAAATCTGATCTGGTAGGCTTTTTAAAATTTAATTCATATGGATGACAGCATTGCTGGCTAGACCAGCATTTCTTAGCCAGAAGGCAGCTAAGAGTCAACCACGTTATTGTAGATCGAGAGTCACATGTAGGCCAGACAAGGTAAGGATGACATTTCCTTCCTGAAAGGACATTAGTGAAGCAAATGTGTTTTTGCAACAATTGATAATACATTCATGGTCATCATTAGACTCTTTTCCAGAATTTTATTAAACTCAAATTCCACCATCTGCCATGGTAAGATTTGATCCTCAGTCCCCAGAACATTACTTAGGTCTCTGGGTTAATAGTCAAAATGTGCAGGGCTGGAAAAGCACAGCTGGTCAGGCAGCATCCGAGGAGCAGGAGAATCAATTTTTCGAGGATAAGCTCTTCATCAGGATACACCCACTATCTGTATTTTGGTCACTCAGCAACTGACAGAAAGATATGAAGCAATTGTATCTCGAATGCTCATGTGTTTTATCATGAAGATCCTGATGAATAGATTATTATAGGTCAATATTGAATAGTGGTAATATATATATATGACCATGGTGCAGAGGACATCTATCATAGATGTGTTAAATTTACAAACAGTTACTCAATAATACTGGTAACTTTGGTGACATATATTCCAGGGGGATGAATGGATGGATGCGATAATTGTGATGGTGACGATAAGGTGCCTAATTAGTTTGAATATGATTAAATGCTTAAGATTATGGCTAAGAAGTGAAGTCCATAAACTGGCCAAGTGTGGTGGAAGAGTGGAGAATAAGAAAGTTTAGCACAAGTACTGTGTAAGTCCAGAAGTGACTCTTCAGAAAATTATCCTGCACTGGAGAATGTGAGACAGGGATATCTCACAGTAGTAGTTCCAAAAGACATAAAGTACAAGCAGGAACCAAAACCTAAATAGATCAAACAATAAAATATGGGCCACAGAACAGACATGGGATGGAACCTGAAAGAGATGGCATCATGACAGTAAGATTTGATGCCTGCTGATAATCTTGAATATAATCTAATAAGGGAGACAAAAGATTAAATATTTGGAGACAATTTGGGTTTTATTGAAAACCAGCTTTGTTACATAGATAGATTTGTACCAATATATTTGTGACTTGTAAGGTGTAAGCAAGGCTATTTGGTATGGGTTTTTAAAGAACAACTAGGTGATATTGAGATACAGATGGTAGTCTCCCACAGCTGGAAGACTAGTCTTAAAAATCCTCTTTTTAAAGAATCCCTACAGCGTGTGAACAGGCCATTTGGCCCAACATGTCCACACCGATCCTCTGAAGAGCAATCCGCCCACACTTTACCTTTAATCCTATATTTACCCATGACTCATCCACCTAACCTACACATCCCTGAATGTTATGGGCAATTTGACATGACCAATTCACCTAAACTGCACATCTTTGGATTGAGGGAGGATACCAGAGCAACCGAAGGAAACCCACGCAGACACAGGGAGAATGTGCAAACTCCACACAGACAGTCACCTGAGGTTCATGGATATACAGACTTAGAATGAAAAACCAGGTATCTTAGAATTATATTAACTATCCCACACAGAAACAGACCATTCAGTCTAAGTTATTCCACGAGACCAGAGGATCATAAGAAATATATTCCTGTGTCTCTCGAGCCTTCTTCAACATTCAATGGGATCATGCTGAATCCAACATTCCTGTGCTTTCTGTGTAACCTATGATTCCCTTTCTGATCAAGAATCTATCTCAGCCTTAAATATGCAGGACTCTTCCACCACAGCGGTCTGTGGCAAAGAGTTCCAAAGATGCACAACCTTCTGAGAAAAGACATTTCTCCTCATCACAATCTTAAATTGATATCCTTTATTATGAGACTATGCCCTCTAGTCCTGAATTTCCTATCAGGTCCCTTAAGAATCCAATATATTTCAATTACAACACTTCCCATTCATCTAAACTCCAATGAATAGAGTCCCAATCTGGAATTAGATTAGATTTCTTACGCATAAGACAATCCCTGTATATCAGGGATCATCCCAGTGAACTTCCTCTGAACTGCCTGCACTGAAATAATATGTTTTCTTAAATAAGGGGACCAAAACTGCTTATAGTACTCCAGGTTTGGTCTCACCAGCAACTTGTACAGTTGCATCAAGATTTCCCTGCTCTTATGTTCCAACACTCTCAACTTAAGAGTCACATTCAAGTAGCCTTCCTGATTATCCACTGCACCTATGTGCTTATTTCTGCATTTCATGGACAAATACGTCCAGGTTCTTTTGTATTGAAGCTTTCTACAGTTTTTCTCTGTTCTTTCGTTCTCCCTTCCAAAATGAATAATTTCCCAATTTTCTACATTATTCCACTTATACTCCATTTGCCAACATGTTGACCACTTGCAAAACCCATAGAGTCATAGAGATGTACAGCATGGAAACAGACGCTTCGGTCCAACCTGTCTATGCCGACCAGATATCCCAACCCAATCTAGTCCCACCAGCCAGCACCCAGCCCATATCCCTCCAAACCCTTCCTATTCATATACACATCCAAATGCCTCTTAAATGTTGCAATTGTACCAGCCTCTACCACATCCTCTGGCAGCTCATTCCATACACGTACCACCCTCTGTTGCCCCTGAGGCCTCTTTTATATCTTTCCCCTCTCACCCTAAACCTATTCCCTCTAGTTCTGGACTCCCTGATCCCAGGGAAAATACTTTGTCTATTTATCCTATCCATGCCCCTCATAATTTTGTAAAACCTCTATAAGGTCACCCCTCAGCCTCCAACGCTCCAGGGAAAACAGCCCCAGCCTGTTCAGCCTCTCCCTGTAGCTCAGAGTCTCCAACCCTGGCAACATCCTTGTAAATCTTTTGTGAACCCTTTCAAGTTTCACAACATCTTTTCGATAGGAAGGAGACCAGAATTGCACACAATATTCCAACAGTGGCCTAACCAATGTCCTGTACAGCCACAACATGACCTCCCAACTCCTGTACTCAATACTCTGACTAATAAAGGAAAGCATACCAAACGCCTTCTTCACTATCCTATCTACCTGTGACTCCACTTTCAAGGCGCTATGAACCTGCACTCCAAGGTCTCTTTGTTCAGTAACACTCCCTAGGATCTTACCATTAAGTGTATAAGTCCTGCTAAGATTGCTTTCCCAAAATGCAGCACCTTGCATTTATCTGAATTAAACTCCATCTGCCACTTCTCCGCCCATTGATCCAGATCCTGTTGTAATCTGAGGTAACCCTCATCGCTGTCCAATACACCTCCAATTTTGGTGTCATCTGCAAACTTAGTAACTGTACCTCTTATGCTCGCATCCAAATCATTTATGTAAATGACAAAAAGTAGAGGGCCCAGCACCGATCCTTGTGGCACTCCACTGGTCACAGGCCTCCAGTCTGAAAAACAACCCTCCACCACCACCCTCTGTCTTCTACCTTTGAGTCAGTTCTGTATCCAAATGGCTAGTTCTCCCTGTATTCCATGAGATCTAAACTTGCTAATCAATCTCTCATGGGGAACCTTGTCGAACGCCCTACTGAAGTCCATATAGATCACATCTACTGCTCTGCGCTTAATCAATCTTCTTTGTTACTTCTTCAAAAAACTCAATCAAGTTTGTGAGACATGATTTCCCATGCACAAAGCCATGTTGACTATCCCGAATCAGTCCTTGCCTTCTGGATATACTTTCTCTGGATTCTTGTTATCTCATTTCTGAAGGCTTCCCATTTTCCAGCCATCCCTTTACCTGCGAATGTCTGCCTCCAATCAGCTTTCGAAAGTTCTTGCCTAATACTGTCAAAATTCACCTTTCTCCAATTTAGGACTTCAACTTTTAGATCTGATCTATCCTTTTCCATCACTATTTTAAAACAAATAGAATTATGGTCGCTGGCCCCAAAGTGCTCCCCCACTGACATCTCAGTCACCTGCCCTGCTTTATTTCCCAAGAGTAGGTCAAGTTTTGCACTTTCTCTAGTAGGTACATCCACATACTGAATCAGAAAATTGTCTTGTACACACTTAAGAAATTCTTCTCCATCTAAACCTTTAACACTATGGCAGTCCCCATCGATGTTTGGAAAGTTAAAATCCCCTACCATAACTACCCTATTATCCTTACAAGTTTGTTTCTCAATTTCCCTCTGACTATTGGGGGATCTATAATACAATCCCAATAAGGTGATCATCCCTTTCTTATTTCTCAGTTCCACCCAAATAACCTCCCTGGATGTATTTTTGGGAATATCCTCCCTCAGCACAGCTGTAATGCTATCCCTTATCAAAAATGCAATACCCCCTCCTCTCTTGCCCCCCTTTCTATCCTTCCTGTAGCATTTGTATCTTGGAACATTAAGCTGCCAGTCCTGCCTGAGCTATGTTTCTGTAATTGCTATGATATCCCAATCCCATGTTCCTAACCATGCCCTGAGTTCATCTGCCTTCCCTGTTAGGCCCCTTGCATTGAAAGAAATGCAGTTTAATTTATTAGTCCTACCTTGTCCCTGCCTGCCCTGACTGCTTGACTCACTTCTGTTCTCAGCTGTACTAGTCTCAGATCAGTATCCCTCTGTAAATTATTTGCATACTTCTTACAACTTGCCTTTCCACTTATTTTTGTGTGATCTGCTAATAAGGCCACAGTACTTTTGTTTCCTTCCTCCAAGTCATTAATATATATTGTAAAGAATTGCAGATCCAGTACTGATCCCTGTGGAACCCCACTGGTTACAGGTCACCAACTTGAAGAAAAAAACTCTTATCCCCATTCACTGTTACCTTCCCATTAGCCGTTTATCTATCCACTCCTGTATGCTACCTCTAACACTGTGGGCTTTTATCTTATGAAATATCTGCTAAATGCCTTTGAGAAGTCCAAATACTGGTCCCCCTCTTTCCATTTCTTCAAGAATCTCTAATAATTTTGTAGGACACAATTTCCCTTTTATGAAACCATGTTGACTCTGCTTGAGTTTAGAGTTTGTTTAGAGTTGGAAATTTAAAACAGAATTAAAATTACTTTTTTTTAAAGAAATGTATGTCTCTGTCTCTCTCCTCCTTAATAACTTCCTTTTCTTGCTTTCCTGGCATGAATTAAATCCAACAAGCATTATCCTGATTTAGATTCTGCAGGGAAACATTTAGCGAGACAAAGTTTTTAAAAAAATTGAAATCTCCAGTATGGCAGAAACCCAACTGACCTTTAATCCTCAGCAATGCGTGGGAAATTCCAATGCAGAAGCCTGACTGGCAATGTGAAACATTAAGTGCTCACTATTTATATTAAGTACTCAATCATTGCTTCATCTAGGAATTATGCATTTCTCAGTGTATACATGAGTGTCTTAGCCATGTGGAACTCAACAGGAAATCTGCAGTGAGAGAGCAAAGGAATGTGAGGGACTGATCATGTAGCACCAACAAACAAATTAAATTAAAGGTCACATTGCCAGTAGCTGTTAGTCACAACAGCCCTTATTATCTTTGTTTCTGACTCAATCCATGCATCTGCAGGTGATAATCACAGAGTGCCCCTAACCTGTCGCAGGCATATCTCACTTTGACTAGTGCCATATTTGAGGAGAAAGTGAGGTCTGCAGATGCTGGAGATCAAAGTTGAAACTTTATTGCTGGAACAGCACAGCAGGTCAGGCAGCATCCAGGGAACAGGAGATTCGACGTTTCGGGCACAGGCCCTTCTTCAGGAATGAGCAGAGAGTGTTCAGCAGGAGAAGATAAAAGGTAGGGAGGAGGGACTTGGAGGAGGGGCGTTGGAAATGTGATAGGTGGAAAGAGGTCAAGGTGAGGGTGATAGGTCGGAGTAGGATGGAGGCGGAGAGGTCAAGAAGAAGACTGCAGGTCAGGAAGGCGGTGCCGGGCTGGAGGGATTCGGCTGAGACAAGGTGGGGGGAGGAGGGATGAAGAAACTGGTGAAGTCCAAGTTCATCCCCTGTGGTTGGAGGGTTCCCAGTCGGAAGATAAGACGCTCCTCCTCCGACCGTCGCGTTGTTGTGGTTTGGCGGTGGATGAGTCCAATGACCTGCATATCCTCGGTGGAGTGGGAGGGGGAGTTGAAATGCTGTGCTACAGGGTGGTTGGGTTGGTTCGTCCGGGTGGCCCAGAGGTGCTCTCTGAATCGCTCCGCAAATAGGCGGCCTGTCTCCCCAATATAGAGGAGGCCACACCGGCTGCAGCGGATGCAGTAGATGATGTGGGTGGAGGTGCAGGTGAATCTGTGGCGGATATGGAAGTTTCCTTTGGGGCCTTGGAGAGAAGTGAGGGGGGAGGTGTGGGCGCAAGTGTTGCACCTCCTGCGGTTGCAAGGGAAGGTGCCGGGAGTGGAGGTTGGGTCGGTGGGGGGTGTGGATCTGACTCCTTTGGGGCCTTGGAGAGAAGTGAGGGGGGATCCACACCCCCCACCGACCCAACCTCCACTCCCGGCACCTTCCCTTGCAACCGCAGGAGGTGCAACACTTGCGCCCACACCTCCCCCCTCACTTCTCTCCTACTTGCGGAGCGATTCAGAGAGCACCTCTGGGCCACCCGGACGAACCAACCCAACCACCCTGTAGCACAGCATTTCAACTCCCCCTCCCACTCCACCGAGGATATGCAGATCATTGGACTCATCCACCGCCAAACCACAACAACGCGACGGTCGGAGGAGGAGCGTCTTATCTTCCGACTGGGAACCCTCCAACCACAGGGGATGAACTTGGACTTCACCAGTTTCTTCATCCCTCCTCGAGGAGAAAGTGAGGTCTGCAGATGCTGGAGATCAAAGTTGAAACTTTATTGCTGGAACAGCACAGCAGGTCAGGCAGCATCCAGGGAACAGGAGATTCGACGTTTCGGGCACAGGCCCTTCTTCCTGAAGAAGGGCCTGTGCCCGAAACGTCGAATCTCCTGTTCCCTGGATGCTGCCTGACCTGCTGTGCTGTTCCAGCAATAAAGTTTCAACTTCATCCCTCCTCCCCCCACCTTGTCTCAGCCGAATCCCTCCAGCCCGGCACCGCCTTCCTGATCTGCAGTCTTCTTCTTGACCTCTCCGCCTCCATCCTACTCCGACCTATCACCCTCACCTTGACCTCTTTCCACCTATCACATTTCCAACGCCCCTCCTCCAAGTCCCTCCTCCCTACCTTTTATCTTCTCCTGCTGAACACTCTCTGCTCATTCCTGAAGAAGGGCCTGTGCCCGAAACGTCGAATCTCCTGTTCCCTGGATGCTGCCTGACCTGCTGTGCTGTTCCAGCAATAAAGTTTCAACTAGTGCCATATTTGCCAGGTTTAACAATTTCTTCCCTGACTGGTTTCCCACATATCCAAGGACAGATGAGGCAATCAACCAAGAAAGCTGTCACTAAATCAATGTTCATTTGCAACATAAAAAAATCAGTATGCACGTTTGCTCAAGATTTTCAGGCATAGTTTCAGTCACTGTCAATCAAGCCTCCCTGACATCTTCAGAACTTGCCACTAAGTTAGTGAAGGGATCCTTAAAGTCATTGGGGAAAAAGCCAAGGACACACTTGAAGAGTTCAGAAAACAATGCCCAGGAAAGATGCAATAGAAACATCAGGGCAAACAGGACTTTCAAAAAGTTAGCAATTGAGATGCTGAAGAGGCACTCTAGGTGCTTTGTAATATTTAGTGGTGCCCCTTAGTATGTGTTAGCAGATCCAAAAATGATAGTCATCAATTGGGAATCCAAAGTGTGGAAGGTGTTGGGCACTGTGCCTCTTCAGTAGAGCAAAAATGTTACGTGGTGAAGGACCAACAGCTATGATAAGTACTATTCACTTAGACGCAAACAGGAGACGCACATTTGGTCCACCCTATAGAAAGTACACAAGCATTACTTTGACAAAAATGGCATTCTTCACAAGGCAGAAGGTCACTTGGCAGGCAGCATACTTTAGGTTAGATTAGATTACTTACAGTGTGGAAACAGGCCCTTCGGCTCCAACAAGTCCACACCGACCCGCCGAAGCGCAACCCACCCAGACCCATTCCCCTACATTTACCCCTTCACCTAACACTCCGGGCAATTTAGCATGATCAATTCACCTAACCTGCACATTTTTGGACTGTGGGAGGAAACCAGAGCACCTGGAGGAAACCCACGCAGACACAGGGAGAATGTGCAAACTCCACACAGTCAGTTGCCTGAGGTCTCTGGCGCGTGAGGCAGCAGTGCTAACCACTGTGCCACCGTGCCGCCCACAATGGACACTATGAAAAAATATTTTGAACTAATTTTATCGGATGGAAATATTGTGTAGAAAATTAAAATGTAGCATTATATTGTATTCTGTTGGGCAATTATAATTCATTATTTTATCTTTTTCAACAACATTTACATATTATACCTTGCAGCAGAGGTAAAGGAAAGACAATACTGATTTTAGCAAAGCTTTTGACAAGGTACCACATGGGAAACAAAAGCAGAAATTGCTGGAAAAACTTGGCAGGTATGGCAGCATCAGATAAAGTGACCCTTTCTCAGAACATTCAGGTTATGAAGACTCACTCCACCCAAAAGGTTAACTCCAATTTCTCTTCACAGATGATGCCAGACCTGCTGAGCTTAACAGCAACTTCTGTTATTGTTTCTGATTTACAGCATCTGCGGTTCCTTTGGTTGTTAACTCATGGGAGATTGATTGAGAAGGTTAAAGCACGTGGCGTTCTGGAAAATTGGCAAATTGATCAGAAACTGGCTTAGTCATAGGACACGAAGGGTAGCAGCAGAAGACTATTTAAATGATTGGAGGCTAGTGTCCAGTGGTGTATCACAAGGTTCAGTACTGGGACTCTTATTGTTTATTATACAGGACATATAGAACAGGGGTAAAAGGAGTCATGAAACAGCTTTAGTTAGCAGAATTAACGAAAATCCTAAAGCATTTTATTCCTATATAAGAAGCAAGCGGAAAACTAGAGAAAGGATTGGTCCACTAAAAGATAATGAAGGAAGGCTGTGTGCTGAACCTGAGAGAATGGGTGAGATTCTGAATGATTACGTTGCATCAGTGTTCACTGAGGAGAGGAACAAGATTAATCTTGAGATTAGAGATAGAAGTTTGATTAGTCTGGATCACGTTGGCATTAGTAGGGAGGCTGTGTTGGGTATGCTAGAGGTTTTAAGGTGGACAAATCTCCAGGACCGGATGGGATCTATCCCAGGTTGTTGAGGGAGGTGAGAGAGGAAATTTCTGACAGATATCTTTGTGCATCCTTAAATACAGGTGAGGTGCCGGAGGACTGGAAGGTTGCTTATGTTGTCCCCCTGTACAAGAAGGGTAGTAGGGATATTCCAGGTAACTACAGACCAGTGAGCCTGACGTCGGTGGTGGGGGAAGTTCCCGGAGAGGGTACTGAGAAATAGGATCTATTTATATTTGGAAAGGAATGAGCTTATCGGTGATGGGTAACATGGTTTTGTGCGGGGGAGCTCGTGCCTTACCAACTTAATAGAGTTCTTCGAGGAAGTGACCAAGTCATTAGATGAAGGAAGGGCTGTTGATGCCATACATGGACTTTAGTAAGGCATTTGATAAGGTTCCCCATTGTAGACTAATGGAGAAAGTGCAGGGTGTTCTCGCTTGGTGGATAAAGAACTGGTTGAGCAACAGGGGACAATAGTTGAAGGGAGTTTCTTGAAATGGAGAAAGGTGACCAGTGGTGTTCCACAGGGGTCAGTGTTGGGGCCACTGTTGTTTGTAATATACATAAAAGATCTGGAGGAGGGCATTGATGGTATGATCAGCAAGTTTGCAGATGACACAAAGATTTGTGGAGTGGCAGAAAGCATAAGGGACTGTCAGAGAATGCAGGAGGATATAGATAGACTGGAGAGTTGGGCGGAAAAGTGGCAGATGGCTTTCAATCCAGACAAATGTGAAGTGATGCATTTAGGCAAGTCTAATTCTAGAGAGAATTATACAATGAATGGAAGAGCCTTGGGAAAAGTTCATGGGCAGAGAGATTTGGGAGTGCAGGTCCATTGTACCCTGAAGGTTGCTGCACAGGTGGATAGAGGGGTCAAGAAGGCATATGGTATGCTTGCCTTCATCGGACGGGGTATTGAGTCTAAGAGCTGGCAAGTCATGTTAAAATTGTAAAAGACATTGGTTCGGCCTCATTTAGAATACTGTGTACAGTTCTGGTCACCACATTACCCAAAAGGATGTGGACGCTTTGGAGAAGGTGCAGAGAAGGTTTATGAGAATGTTGCCTGGTGTGGAAGGTGCTAGCTATGAAGAGAGGTTGAGTAGATTAAGTTCATTTTCACTAGAAAAAAGGAGATTGAGGGGGGAACCTGATTGAGGTTTACAAAATCATGAAGGGTATAGACAGGTGGATAAAGATAAGCTTTTTCCCAGGGTGAAGGATTCAACGACAAGAGGTCATGCTTTCAAAGTGAGAGATGGAAAGTTTAAGGGGGATACACGCGGTAAGTACTTCACACAGAGGGTGGTGGGCATTTAGAACATGTTGCAAGCAGAGGTGGTAGAGGCAGGCATGGTAGATTCATTTAAAATGCGTCTGGGCAGATGCATGAGTAGGTGGGGAGAAGAGGGACACAGATGCTTAGGAATTGACTGACAGGTTTAGACAGTACATTTGGATCGGCTCAGGCTTGGAGGGCCAAAAGGCTTGTTCCTGGACTGTAAATTTTCTTTGTTCTTTGTTCATATTACATTATTATATAGAACATAGAACATTACAGTGCAGTACAGGCCTTTCGGGCCTCGATGTTGTGCTGACCTGTGAAACCAATCCAAAGCCCATCTATTCCATTTTCATCCACATGTCTATCCAATGACCATTTAAATGTCTTTAAAGTTCCCAAGTCGACTACTGTTGCAGGCAGTGCATTCCACACCCCTACTACTCTTTGAGTCAAGAAACTACCTCTGACATCTGTCCTATAACTATCACCCCTCAGTTTAAAGCTATGTCCCCTCGTGCGAGCCATCACCATCTTAGGAAAAAGGCTCTCACTGTCCATCCTATCCAGCCTACTGATTATCTTATATGTCTTAATTAAGTCACCTCTCAATTTTCATCTCTCTCATGAAAACAGCCTCAAATCCCTCAGCCTTTCCTCATAAACCTTTCCAGGTAACATCCCAGGAAATCTTCTCTGAACTCTTTTCAAAGCTTCCACATCCTTCCGATAACGTGGTGCCCAGAACTGTATGCAATTCTCGAAGTGTGGCCTCACCAGAGTTTTGTCCAGCTGCAGCATGACCTCATGGTTCCGAAACTCAATCCCTCTACTAATAAAAGCTAACATACTGTATGCCTTCTTAACAGCTCTATCAACCTGGGTGGCAACTTTCAGGGATCTATGTACATGGACACTAAGATATCACTGCTCATCTACAATACCAAGAATCTTACCATTAGCCCAGTACTCTTTATTCCTGTTACTCCTTCCAAAGTGAATCATCTCACACTTTTCGTCATTAAACTCCATTTGTCACCTCTCAGCACAGCTTTGCAGCTTATCCACATCCCTCTGTAACCTACAATATTCTTTGGCACTATCCACAACTCTACTGACCTTAGTGTCAACCACAAATTTACTAACCCATCCTTCTTCGCCCTTATCCAAGTCACTTATAAAAATGACAAACAGCAGTGGACCCAAAACAGATCCTTGCAGTACACCACTTCAGGATGAACATTTCCCATCAACCACCACTCTCTGTCTTCTTTCATTTAACCAATTCCTGATCCAAACCACCAAATCACCTTCAATCACATGCCTCCGTATTTTGTGCAATAGCCTACCATGGGGAACCTGATCAAGTGCTTTACTGCAATCCATATACACCACACCATCTGCTTTACCCTCATCCACCTTCTCAAACAACTTAATAAGGTTTTTGAGGCACGACTTACCCTTCACAAAACCGTGTTGACTATCCCTAATCAACGTATTCCTTTCTAGATGATTATAAATCCTATCTCTTGTAACCTTTTCCAACACTTTACCCACAACTTGTGGGCGGCACGGTTGCAGTGGGCGGCACGGAGGCTGTGGGCGGCACGGTGGCACAGTGGTTAGCACTGCTGCCTCGCAGCGCCAGAGACCCGGGTTCAATTCCCGCCTCAGGCGACTGACTGTGTGGAGTTTGCACATTCTCCCCGTGTCTGCGTGGGTTTCCTCCGGGTGCTCCGGTTTCCTCCCACACTCCAAAGATGTGCAAGTCAGGTGAATTGGCCATGCTAAATTGCCCGTAGTGTTAGGTAAAGGGGTAAATGTCGGTGTATGGGTGGGTTACGCTTCGGCGGGTCGGTGTGGACTTGTTGGGCCGAAGGGCCTGTTTCCACACTGTAAGTAATCTAATCTAATGTAAGTAATCTAAACTGAAGTAAGGCTCACTGGTCTATAATTACCAGGATTGTCTCTACTCCCCTTCTTGAACAAGGGAACAACATTTGCTATAGAACATAGAACATAGAACATAGAACAATACAGCACAGAACAGGCCCTTCGGCCCACGATGTTGTGCCGAACTTCTAACCTAGATTAAGTACCCATCCATGTACCTATCCAAATGCCGCTTAAAGGTCGCCAATGATTCCGACTCTACCACTCCCACGGGCAGCGCATTCCATGCCCCCACCACTCTCTGGGTAAAGAACCCACCCCTGACATCTCCCCTATACCTTCCACCCTTCACCTTAAATTTATGTCCCCTTGTAACACTCTGTTGTACCCGGGGAAAAAGTTTCTGACTGTCTACTCTATCTATTCCTCTGATCATCTTATAAACCTCTATCAAGTCACCCCTCATCCTTCGCCGTTCCAACGAGAAAAGGCCGAGAACTCTCAACCTATCCTCATATGACTTCCTCTCCAGTCCAGGCAACATCCTGGTAAATCTTCTCTGCACCCTCTCCAAAGCTCCCACATCTTTCCTAAAGTGAGGCGACCAGAACTGCACACAGTACTCCAACTGTGGCCTAACCAAAGTCCTGTACAGCTGCAACATCACTTCACGACTCTTGAATTCAATCCCTCTGCTAATGAACGATAATACTCCATAGGCCTTCTTACAAACTCTATCCACCTGAGTGGCAACCTTCAAAGATCTATGTACATAGACCCCAAGATCCCTCTGTTCCTCCACCTGACTAAGAACCCTACCATTAACCCTGTATTCCGCATTCTTATTTGTTCTTCCAAAATGGACAACCTCACACTTGGCAGGGTTGAACTCCATCTGCCACTCCTCAGCCCAGCTCTGCATCATATCTAAGTCCCTCTGTAGCCGACAACAGCCCTCCTCACTGTCCACAACTCCACCTATCTTCGTATCATCTGCAAATTTACTGACCCACCCTTCGACTCCCTCATCTAAGTCATTAATAAAAATTACAAACAGCAGAGGACCCAGAACTGATCCCTGCAGAACTCCACTTGTAACTGGGCTCCAGGCTGAATATTTACCATCTACCACCACTCTCTGCCTTCGACCAGTTAGCCAGTTTTCTATCCAATTGGCCAAATTTCCCTCTATCCCATGCCTCCTGACTTTCCGCATAAGCCTACCATGGGGAACCTTATCAAATGCCTTACTAAAATCCATGTACACTACATCCACTGCTCTACCCTCATCCACATGCTTGGTCACCTCCTCGAAGAATTCAATAAGACTTGTAAGGCAAGACCTACCCTTCACAAATCCGTGCTGGCTGTCCCTAATTAAGCAGTGTCTTTCCAGATACTCATAAATCCTATCCCTCAGTACCCTTTCCATTACTTTGCCTACCACAGAAGTAAGACTAACAGGCCTGTAATTCCCGGGGTTATCCCTATTCCCTTTTTTGAACAGGGGCACAACATTCGCTACTCTCCAGTCCCCTGGTACCACCCCCGTTGCCAGTGAAGACGAGAAGATCATTGCCAACGGTACTGCAATTTCCTCTCTTGCTTCCCACATAATCCTAGGATATATCCCGTCAGGCCCGGGGGACTTGTCTATCCTCAAGTTGTTCAAAATGTCCAACACATCTTCCTTCCTAACAGGTATCTCTTCTAGCTTACCAGTCCATTTCACACTCTCCTCTTCTACAATACGGTCCCTCTCGTTCGTAAATACTGAAGAGAAGTACTTGTTCAAGACCTCTCCTATCTCTTCCGACTCAATACACAGTCTCCCACTACTGTCCTTGATCGGACCTACCCTCGTTCTCGTCATTCTCAGGTTTCTCACATACGCATAAAATGCCTTGGGGTTATCCTTGATCCTATCCGCCAACGATTTTTCATGCCCTCTCTTAGCTCTCCTAATCCCTTTCTTCAGGTCCCTTCTGGCTATCCTGTATCCCTCCACTGCTCTGTCTGAATCCTGTTTCCTCAACCTTATGTAAGCCTCCTTCTTCCTCTTTACCAGACATTCAACCTCTCTCGTCAACCAAGGCTCCCTCACACGACCATTTCTTTCCTGCCTGATAGGTACATACATATCATGGACACGTCGTATCTGCTCTTTGAAAAAGTTCCACATTTCCACCACATCCTTCCCTGACAGCCTATGCTCCCAACGTATGCTCCTCAAATCCTGCCTTACAGCATCGTAATTTCCCTTCCCCCAATTATAAAATCTACCTTGTTGTGCGCACCTATCTCTCTCCATAACCAAGGTGAAAGTCACAGAATTGTGGTCACCATCACCAAAATGTTCACCCACTAACAAGCCCACCACTTGTCCCGGTTCATTACCGAGTACCAAATCCAATATGGTCTCCCCTCTGGTTGGACAATCTACATACTGCGTTAGAAAAGCTTCCTGGACACACTGCACAAACACCGCCCCATCCAATCTACTTGATCTAAAGAGCTTCCAATCAATATTTGGGATGCCCATGACTACGACCCTGTGGCTTCTGCACCTTTCCAAAATCTGTTTCCCAATCTGTTTCTCCACATCTCTGCTGCTATTGGGGGGCCTATAGTAAACACCCAACAAGGTGACTGCACCTTTCCTATTTCTGACTTCAGCCCATACTACCTCCAGAGGCAGATCCCCCTCAAACTTCCTTTCTGCAGCCGTTATACCATTTCTAATTAGCAATGCCACCCCCCTCCTTTTTTCCCACCCTCCCTAATCTTACTGAAACACCTGTAACCAGGAACCTCCAACAGCCATTCATGTCCCTCATCTATCCACCAGTCCTCCAGTCTTCTGATACTATTCCTGTAGACGATGACGACATAAAGATCAAAGCCAAAGGCTCGGCAATCTTCTCCTTGGCTTCCCAGAGAATGTTCGTGCAATTCCCATCTGGCCCAGGGGACTTATCTATTTTCACACTTTCCAGAATTGCTAACACCTCCTCTTTGTGAACCTCAATCTCATCTAGTCTCATAGCCTCTATCTCAGTATTCTCCTCGAAAATATTGTCGTTTTCTAGTGTGAATACTGATGAAAAATATTCATTTAGCGCTTCATCTATCTCCTCTATCCTTGATTGGCCCTAATCTTACTCGAGTCATTCTTTTATTCCTGATATACCTATAAAAAGCCTTAGGGTTTTCCATGATCCTATCCGCCAATGACTTCTCATGTCCCCTCCTGGCTCTTCTTAGCTCTCTGTTTAGGTCTTTCCTGACTAACTTGTAACTCTCAAGTGCCCTAACTGAGCCTTTACATCTCATCCTAACATAAGCCTTCTTCTTCCTCTTGACAAGAGATTCAACTTCCTTAGTAAAACACGGCACCCACACTCGACAACTTCCTCCCTGTCTGACAGGTACATACTTATCAAGGACAGTCGCTATTCCTTCAATAAGTTCCATATTTCAGTTGTCCCCATTCCCTTCAGTTTCCTTCCCTATCTTATGCATCCAAAATCTTGTCTAATCACATCATAGCTGCCTTTCTCTTGCCCTGCGTTATGGTGGCATTGCTACCTCACAGCGCCAGAGACCTGGATTCAATTCCCACCTCAGGCATCTGTCTGTGTGGAGTTTGCACATTCTCCCCATGTCTGTGTGGGTTTCATCTGGGTGCTCCGGTTTCCTCCCACAGTCCAAACATGTGCAGGTTAGGTGAATTGACCATGCTAAATTGCCCGTAGTGTTAGGTGAAGGGGTAAATGTAGGGGAATGGGTCTGGGTGGGTTGCTCTTCGAAGGGTCGGTGTGGACTTGTTGGGCCGAATGGCCTGTTTCCACACTGTAAGTAATCTAATCTAATATACCTATCCCTTTCCATCGCTAAAGTAAACATAACTGAATTGTGATCACTATCACCAAAGTGTTCACCTACCTCTAAATTTAACACCTGGCCAGGTTCATTACCCAGTGCCAAATCTAGTGTGACCTCACCCCTTGTTGGCCTGTCTGCAAACTGTGTCAGGAAACCCTCCTGCACACATTGGACAAAACTAAAGTAATCGAACGAAAGCATTCCCAGTCAATATTTGGAAAGTTAAAGCCCCCATAACAACTACCGTGTTGCTATCACTCCTCTCCAGAATCACCTTTGCTATCCTATCCCCTACATCTCTGGAACTATTTGGAGTCTGATAGAAAACTCCCAACAGGGTGACCTCTCCTTTCCTGCTTCTAACCTCAGCCCATACTACATCAGTAGACGATTTCTCAAGCATCTTTTCTGCAACTGTAATACTGTCTTTGACTAACCGTGCCACACCAGCTCACCCTGCCCCCCTTTTACCATCTTCCCTGTTCTTACTGAAACATCTAAATCCCAAAACCTGCAACAACCATTCCTGTTCCTGCTCTACCCATGTCTCCAAAATGGCCACAGCATTGAAATGGAAAATCGACGTTTCGGGCATGAGCCCTTCTTCTGAAGAAGGGCTCATGTCCGAAACGTCGATCCTCCTGCTCCTTGGATGCTGCCTGACCTGCTGCGCTTTTGCAGCAACACATTTTCAGCTCTGATCTCCAGCATCTGCAGTCCTCACTTTCTCCCACAGCATTGAAATCCCAGGTACCAACCCATGCTGCAAGTTCACCCACCTTATTCTGGATGCTCCTGGCGTTGAAGTCGACACACTTTAAACTAACATCTTGTTTGCCAGTGCCCTCTTGCGACCTTGAAACCTTATTTCTGACCTCACTACTCTTGACCTCCTGTACACTTGAAGTATAATTTAGGTTCCCATCCCCCAGTTGAATTAGTTTAAACCCAGCCAAAGAGTATTAGCAAATTCGCCACCACGCATCACCCCCACCACCACCCCCCACACTCCCCCACCCATCCCCACTGATATTGTTAGGAAACTCAGAGCAAATGAATAGGATAGTTAAGAAGACATCTGCTTTCATTATTGTGGCATAGAGTATAAGAGCAAGGAGGTAATATTGGAATTGTACAGAGTGCGAGTTAGGTCACAGTTGGAGTGCTGTGTATAGTTCTGGTCACCTCACAACAGGAGGGATGTGATAGCACTACACAGTACTAAACCTGAAAATTTCTTTAAAAGTTACTTGGATGAGCACTTGAAATATCGCAACATCCAAGAATATGGGACTTGTTCAGGAAGTTGGGATTAGCATAGTGGTAGTTATTGTCAGTGCAAACTGATGGGCTGAATGGCCTTTTCTGCACTGTATGATTCTATGACACACTGCTCATATGCATGCTCTGATTGCAAAAATGCTCTTGATCAATATCTCTGCATTTTGAAGTCTGTTAGGACCTTGCCAATGACTGTTTTGATTTCAGACAGGTTTTGCCATCATAAAAAGAGGCAGAATGCAAGCTTTAATCGCAAAGGGAATCAGGAGCTCTTTGAACAGTGTTCCATTTCCTTTCTATCTTTCTTCACCTTTGCCTGCAGGATTTACTTGCACTCCTTTGCTAGACAATAGCTGGAGAGTACTCTGCTGCACATCAGTGAGGCACTGACTTTTCTCCAATTGTCTGTAAGGTGGTGTTCTAAGTATTCTAGTGATTAGTGAGAGATAGAGTTGTGTCAAATATTTCATGCAGCTATTCTTTCCTATAACATAAACATGTCAAGACGATCTGAGATACCATGGCAGACATGCCAAGTGTAGATTTCTCCAATTGGGCTCAGTGTAGCTATAAAGACTGACAGAAAAGACATATACTCCTGCAGAGTAGCCTATTTTGTGAATGGTCCTTGGGCATCGGAATCTCTGTCCAACTGAATGGAAAATGAAAGGTTCTGCACAGTTATGTCAAATCGCTCCTGCTCAATTGTGATGTCTGTGTCACTGTATGACAACAAAACTATCTTAGCAGTCCACCAAGGCACATAAATCTGAACTGCTATATGGTGTTTATGAGTCTAGTAACAATTTATCTCCTCTGAAGAGGTTTTGCCTTGCTCCTGCACACATATTGTGAGACACTTGAATAATCTGGGGGACAAGAAATATATAAATCATAATTGTCAAGTTAAGAAGGTGCTAAGTTATGATTGTACATGTAATCATCCATCAGTGGCTGCTGTCGTCAAGTCAACATGAATAAGTGTTATATGCTGTGTAGGATCAATTGTATTGCTGGGAGACACCCATATGTCCATCTTCAATGAGGGAGGTGGGGTGGGGGAGAAGGTAGCCCAAAGAGTACAATAGGTGGATGGGTGTGGGGATGATCGTGATAGGTCAGAGAAGAGGGTGGAGGAAGATAGCAAAGAGTACAATGGGTAGATGGGGGTGGGGATGAAGTTGATAGTTCAGTGAGGAGGGTGGAGTGGATAGTTGGGAAGGGAGATTGGCAAGTAGGACAGGTCATGAGGATGGTGCTGAGCTGGAATGTTGGAACTGGGGTAAGGTGGGGGGAGGGGAAATGAGGACACTGGTGAAGTCCACATTGATGTCCTGGAATTGAAGTGTTCCAAGGCGGAAGTTGAGGCGTTCTTCATCCAGGCGCCGGGTAGTGAAGGAGTGGCAGTGGAAGAGGCCCAGGACCTGCATGTCCTCAGCGGAGTGGGAGGGGGAGTTGAAATGTTGGGCCAGAGGGTGGTGGGGTTGATTGGTGCGGGTGTCTCGGAGATGTTCCCTAAAGTGCTCTGCGAGAAGGCATCCAGTCTCCCCAATGTAGAGGAGACCTCATCGGGAGAAACGAATACAATAAATGACATTGGTGGAGGTGCAGGTGAAACTTTGATGGATATGGAAGGCTCCTTTGGGGCCTTGGTGGAGATGGGGGGGAGGGGCGGAGGTGTGGGCGCAAGTTTTGCATTTCCAGCGGTGGCAAAGGATGGTGCCTAGAGGGTTGTAGGGGGGCGTGGACCTGACCAGGTAGCCACAGAGGGAACGGTCTTTGCGGAAGGTGGAAAGGGGTGGGGAGGGAAATATATCCCTGGTGGTGGGGTCCATTTGGAGGTGGTGGAAATGTCGGCGGATGATGCGGATTATATGAAGGTTGGTAGGGTGGATGGTGAGCACCAAGGGCGTTCTGTCCTTGTTACAGTTGAGGGGTGGGGTTTGAGGGTGGAGGTGTGAGATGTGGATGAGATGAGTTGAAGGACATCTTCAACCACGTGGGAAGGGAAATTGCGGTCTTTAAAGAAGGAGACCATCTGGTGTGTTCTATGGTGGAACTGGTTCTCCTGGGAGCAGATATGGTGGAGGCAGAAGAATGTTTCCCTAATTTAGCACAACCAATCTACTTAACCTGCACATCTTTGGAGTTTTGTATGAAACCGGAACAACCAGAAGAAATCCACACAAATATGGATCTCATGCATCAGTGCTAACCACTGAGCCACCATACCAAGAAAAAAATAGGGCAGCACGGTGGCACAGTGGTTAGCAGTGCTGCCTCACAGCACCAGGACCTTGGGTTCGATTCCAGCCTTGGGTGACTGTCTGTGTGGAGTTTGCACATTCTCCCCGTGTCTGCATGAGTGTGCTCCGGTTTCCTCCCACAAACCAAAGATGAGCAGGTTAGGTAAATTGGCCATACTAAATTAGGTGTTAGGTGCATTAATCAGAGGGAAATGTGTCTGGGTGGGTTACTCTTCGGAGGGTCGGTGTGGACTTGTTGGGCCAAATGGCCTGTTTCCATACTGTAGGGAATCTAATCTAATCTAATAATAAAAAAAACAACCCAAATCCTTGGTTCTCTGCCATATGTTCTGTACTCTATTCTCCAGCAAGGATGGAAACAGGAGACCAATGAGTCTGAAAAATGGAAAATGTTTGAAAGATTGAAAAGCAACATCTGTGGAATTCCACTGTGAAGAAGAATAGATGTGACATTGCATCAAGACAAGACTGAGAGTTAATAGTGGATAGTCAGATGGGACTGTGAGGCCATACATTGACAAACAGGGATGAATACATCTATAAAATATTTTGGTGTGAGGTGTGATGCACTGAGGGGTTCGGAAGACAGAGTGAAAAGGTTTAGGTAATTCACTCATGAGGGCATAATTTAATTGCTGGACCATTCATATTTCCTACTCTGATACAGTCATTAAAGTTCTTTTAGAATTGGATCCAGGAGCAAGCACCCCTCTCTTCCTGCTGTCTTCCTGAATGGTTTTCCAGCCACAAAATAAACTTCTTCCTCCCTTGCACAAGAAATAAAATCTCCCTTTGGGCCATTTCAGCTGAGAGAGGAAGCATTGAAACGTGGCTGAAATTTACATTTTTTAGCTTAGTCCAAGTTTTTGGAGGGATTTCTGCTACAAAGCCTAATGAATTTCCACACTGTACCTTACCAAACTCAATTCATTAACCTCGTATCCTGTTCTTACATTGAATTTCATACATTCAATTCCTGATCCATCTTACCATATGTTGTTCCCAGAAAAACTCACCACTCAGCAAACATCCCACAGTTCATTGGCATTTCTTGCACGCTGCCATCTTTCAAAGCTGGAAAACATTACCTGGTCTGGAGCTGCACTACACAGTTCCTGACATTTCTCTTGATGTGGTAGTCAAGGGAAACTTGGAGGAATTGCTGAATGGGCTGATGCAGAGGCATGACTTCCTCTTCTCCTAGGAATTAGCAAAGGAGGCCACAACACCAAATCATTCCAGCCTGGTCTGGGGTTAAAACACTCTCAGACAGTTCCAAAGAAAGAAAGTCAATGATGCTACTTATGGATGTGCCAACATCTCCACTTCAATACCTCAGACTCACTCTATCTGCAGCCACCTTGCACAATGGTTATGCTCTACCATTCTCACTAATGCTTGCAGTGTCATTCCTCGCTTATCCATCCCAACCCCCAACAGAAGTAACCCTGCATTTCCCTCTTTAATGCTTTTGTCATTTATTCAGGGTACCTCCTTACCTGCACCAAAAGTAACAGTTATGCCATCCACTTTCATCTTCTTTAAGAACTGTTTTTCTCTCTCATTCCAGCTGGAAAGCAATGCCACATAGGGCTGTAAGTCCAAGATGGGTGGTGCATTGTGCAAAATTCAGCTTTTCACCCCACATTTGAAAAGCCACAATTGACTGACTGACCGTTCCTAATCCCCTGGGCTGGTAGACTGGCCTTGACTTATTTTGCTGGGACCCTTGACTGAAGCTATCCCTCTTGACTTGGCTGAGTTATGCCGGCAGCCACAACAAGCTTCCTCGTGTCTGCGCTAAATAGCGCAACAAAACAAAAGTAATCTGAGTCTCATATCTCTGTTTGAGGGTGCAGGGTACAAAAAGGCAATACAAGGCGAGCATCCAGGTATACTCAGAATAAATGTGCACTATGACAATGGACAAAAAGCTTGAAATGCAGCATGCTCTAGTCCATGAGCTAGGGCTATGTCTCTGAGTATCAAGTATCTTTGCAGTATTACTATGATAGTTCCTGCTGCAGCATTGAGGTTCAGCGGTGCCCTAAGTGCATCAGAGATGTGCTATGAGAGTACCACGAGAGTTCTTAGAGATTGGCAGATACTGAATGCAAATATCCATGGACATGGGGTGTGTGTGGTGACCATAGTGCCCTGACATTTCGGTGTTTGGTATCCAACATAGATGTCATTCAGAACAAGTTGGAAAGTGTATTTGCCAGGAACTAAAAGAGAAATTACTGTAAAATCTCAGTAGGTCTGACAGCAGCTGTGGAGAGAAAGTAGTGTTAACAGTTCAGACCCAATAACTGTTCTTCAAAACCCTTCCAGCATCCACAGTTCTTTGTTTTCTTTTGTTTAGTGTATTTGCCAGGTCCTGCTTCAGTCTCCTTGCTTGTTTGGCAAGTAACATAGAAAGCTTAATATTAATGTTGGGCCATCAGTAAGATGTTTGACATACAATAATCCCTTTTAATTGGCAACTTGTTGCTGCCAACTACCACAGTGCTTGTGAAAAGTCTAATAGATGTAGCGTGACTCTCCTGACATCGGGAATAGTCTTTCCCAGATTTCTTGTCTTGGATTGGTTCATGTCCCTCAGACCTCTATAATGTTTTCCACGTTTGGAGTCAGCTATTACAAGGGGGCATAGCTTTAAATTAAGGGGGGGTAGGTATAAGACAGATGTTAGGGGTAGGTTCTTTACTCAGCGAGTCGTGAGTTCATGGAATGCCCTGCCAGTAGCAGTGGTAGACTCTCCCTCATTATGGGCATTTAAGCGGGCATTGGATAGGCATATGGAGGATAGTGGGCTAGTGTAAGTTAGGTGGGCTTGGATCGGCGCAACATCGAGGGCCGAAGGGCCTGTACTGCGCTGTATTCTTCTATGTTCTATGTTCCACCCATAATGTTGCCTTCAGCTCCAGTTCCTTACATTGTTTAAAGACCTTTACAATGCAACAACTCTGATTCTCATAGGCCTCGTTATACAGTTGCACTGAAATAAATAGATGTGAGTGCTATTATACTTGCTTCCCCACTGATTCAGGAAGCTTGGAAGAAGTTGGTTTAAAAGGTCACAACATGACACACAACAAAAATTTCAGGTTTCTGTACATGTTTGAATGCTGTCTCACCATGAGCAGATGCTGCTGACTGGTTGAGGAGTGGTTGTTTATCCTGCTCACATAAGCCACTGACTCCTGGTACTCTGCTGGATCAGTCATGCAATGGCAGGAAGCTGCACGCAGCTGTCAGTTACTCTAAATGCTTCTTCATTGTGGCTGCAAAATACAGCCAATTACCAATTTAAAGCTAACCTTTCTTTTGTTCCCTAAACTTGCTTTTGACCTTTTTAAAAAAAGGAACTGTCTGTCTGTCCTCTGGAATTATTTCCTGCCTTGACAAATATTTATATGTGTGAAATAATGCATTGTTTTTTCAGACCTCTCCTTCTTGTCATGTCCAACTTTGTAGTCTCCCTTAAAAATAGCGAAAACACTTTTTCAAGTTCTGGATAGGTGTCAATCTGAAAGTGCCTGTGAATAGTTAACATCCAAGGGTCTAGTGAAACAGGGGAACTGAAAGCAATTTGTCTCAATAACCAAGTAGTATTCGAAAAATTAATTGACTGCAAGCTGAGGAATTCCCAGGACCACTTGACCTTCACAATGGAGAGTTCAAAGAAATAGCTACAGAGATTAGATTAGATTTAGATTAGATTACAGTGTGGAAACAGGCCCTTCGGCCCAACAAGTCCACACCGACCCGCCGAAGCGAAACCCACCCATACCCCTACATTTACCCCTTACCTAACACTACGGGCAATTTAGTATGGCCAATTCACCTGACCCTGCACATCTTTGTGATGTGGGAGGAAACCGGAGCACCCGGAGGAAACCCACGCAGACACGGGGAGAACGTGCAAACTCCACACAGTCAGTCGCCTGAGTCGGGAATTGAACCCGGGTCTCTGGCACTGTGAGGCAGCAGTGCTAACCACTGTGCCACCGTGCCGCCCACGGTGTAAGATAGTGATCATCTTACAAAATGCCATGAACTCTGAAACTGTTTCTGAAAATTGGAAAGATGTTGCTAAATAAACAAGGGAGGGAGCAAATAGGCATCTGATATTAGTAGCAGAGAAAATACTAGGATCCTATTAGAAAGGATGTGTGTCACTGGATAATAAAAAAAATTGGTGTTTGCACATAGACATGGATTTATAGAGGGAAAATGTTTTAGAAACCTTATCAGGTTTTTTGAGAATGTTACATTCAGTCTATAAGGGACAAGCATGGATTTTCAAAAGGCTTTGATAAAATTTTGACACAGAGGGTTGGCAAAAATTAAAAGGCATGAGGTTTGGGCGAAGATGCTAACGTAGATTGAAAATTGGTTAACTGTCAGAAAACAAAAATAAAGAGATCATTCTCAAATTATGAGGCTATGAATAAACTATGGAGCAGGCTATGAACAGGCAATGGAGCAGGCTATGAACAGGCTATCAACAGGCTATAGAGTAGGCTATGGAGCAGGCTATGAAGTAGGCTATGAACAGGCTATGGAGTAGGCTATGAACAGGTTATGAACAGACTATGGAGCAGGCTATGGAGTAGGCAATGAACAGGCTATGGAGCAGGCAATGAACAGGCTATGGAGCAAGCTATGAACAGGCTATGAGCACACTATGAACAGGCTAATGAGTAAGCTATGAGCAGGCTATGAACAGGCTATGAACAGGCTATGGAGCAGGCTATGGAGTAGGCTATGAACAGGCTATGAACAGGCTATGGTATAAGCTATGGGCAGGCTAGGGAGTAGGCAATGGAGCAGGCTATGGAGCTGGCTATGAGCAGGCTATGGAGTAGGCTATGGAGCAGACTATGAACAGGCTATGGAGTAGGTTATGAACAGGCTATGAACAGGCTATGGAGTAGGCGATGGAGCGGGCTATGAGCAGGCTATGAGCAAGCTATGGAGTAGGCTATGAACAGACTATGGAACAGGCTATGAACAGGCAATGGAGTAGGCTATGGAGCAGGGTCAGAACTGGCTATGGAGTAGGCTATGAACAGGCTATGAACAGGCAATGAGCAGGCTATGGAGCAGGCTATGAACAGGCTATGGAGTCGGCTATGGAGTAGGCTACGAACAGGCTATGGAGCAAGCTATGAACAGGCTATGAGCACACTATGAACAGGCTATGGAGTAAGCTATGAGCAGGCTATGAACAGGCTATGAACAGGCAATGGCGTAGGCTACGAACAGGTCATGAACAGGCTATATGGAGCAGGCTATGGAATAGGCTATGAACAGGCTACGAATAGGCTATGAAAAGGCTATGGAGTAGGCTATGGGCAGGCTAGGGAGTAGGCTATGGAGCAGGCTATGGAACTGGCTATGAGCAGGCTATGGAGTAGGCTATGGAGCAGGTTATGAACATGCTATGGAGTAGGCTATGAACAGGCTATTGAGCAGGCTATGAACAGGCAATGGAGTAGGCTATTGAGCAGATTCTGAACAGGCTATGAATTAGGCTATGGAGTAGGCTATGGAGCAGGCTATGGAGCAGGTTATAGAGTAGGCTAGGAACAGGCTATGAACAGGCTATGAACAGGCTATGGAGTAGGCTATGGAGCAGGCTATGGAGCAGGTTATAGAGTAGGCTAGGAACAGGCTATGGAGGAGGCGATGGAGCGGGCTATGAGCAGGCTATGAGCAGGCTATGGAGTAGGCTATGGAGCAGGCTCTGAGCAGGCTATGGAGTAGGCTATGGAGTAGGCTATGAACAGGCAATGGAGTAGGCTATGAACAGGCAATGGATTAGGCTATTGAGCAGATTCTGAACAGGCTATGAATTAGGCTATGGAGTAGGCTATGGAGCAGGCTATGGAGCAGGTTATAGAGTAGGCTAGGAACAGGCTATGAACAGGCTATGAACAGGCTATGGAGTAGGCGATGGAGCGGGCTATGAGCAGGCTATGAGCAGGCGATGGAGTAGGCGATGGAGCAGGCTCTGAGCAGGCTATGGAGTAGGCTATGAACAGGCAATGGAGTAGGCTGTGGAACAGGCTATTGAACAGGCTATGAACAGGCAATGGAGAAGGCTATGGAGCAGATTCTGAACAGGCTATGAATTAGGCTATGTAGTAGGCTATGGAGCAGGCTATGGAGCAGGTTATAGAGTAGGCTATGGAGCAGGCTATGAGCAGGCTATGGAGTAGGCTATGAACAGACTATGGAGCAGGCTATGGGGAGGCTATGGAGCAGGCAATGAACAGGCTATGGAGTAGGCGATGGAGCAGGCTATGGAGTAGGCGATGGAGCAGGCTATGGAGCAGGTTATGGAGCAGGCTACGGAACTGGCTATGAGCAGGCTATGGAGTAGGCTATGGGCAGGCTAGGGAGTCGGCTATGGAGCAGGCTATGGAGCTGGCTATGGAGTAGGCAATGGAGCAGACTATGAACAGGCTATGGAGTAGGTTATGAACAGGCTATGAACAGGATATGAGTAGGCTATGGAGCAAGCTATGAACAGGCTATGGAGTAGGCGATGGAGCGGGCTATGAGCAGGCTATGGAGCAGGCTATGGAGTAGGCTATGAACAGGCTATGGAGCAGGGTATGAACAGGCAATGGAGTAGGCTATGGAGCAGGCTCTGTACAGGCTATGGAGTAGGCTATGAACAGGCTATGGAGTAGGCTATGGAGCAGGCTCTGAACAGTTTATGGAGTAGGCTATGAACAGGCTATGGAGTAGGCTATGGAGCAGGCTCTGAACAGTTTATGGAGTAGGCTATGAACAGGCTATGAACAGGCTATGAGCACGCTATGAAGCAGGCTATGAACACGCTATGGAGTAGGCTATGGAGCAGGCTATGGAGCAGGCTATGAGCAGGCTATGGAGTAGGCTATGAACAGGCTATGAACAGACAATGGAGTAGGCTATGGAGCAGGCTCTGAACAGGCTATGGAGTAGGCTATGAGCAGGCTATGGAGCAGGCTATGGAGCAAGCAATGAAAAGGCTATGGTGTAGGCTATGAACAGGCTATGGAGAATGGGCTATGCAGCAGGCTATAGAGCAGGCTATCAACAGGCAATGGAGCAGACTACGGAGTAGGCTATTAACAGGCTATGAACAGGCTATGAGTAGGCTACAGTCAGGTTTTAGAGCAGGCTATGAGCAGGCCATGAACAGGCTATGAACAGGCTATGGAGCAGGCTGTGTGCAGGCTATGGAGTAGGCTATGAACAGGCTATGGAGTAGGCTATGGATCAGGCTTTGGAGCAGGCTATGAACAGGCCATGAACAGGCTATGAACAGGCGATGGAGCAGGCTGTGGAGAAGGCTATGAACAGGCTATGGAGTAGGCTATGAGCAGGCTATGGAGTAGGCTATGAACAGGCTATGGAGTAGGCTATGCAGCAGGCTATAGAGCAGGCTATCAACAGGCAATGGAGCAGGCTGTAGAGTAGGCTATTAACAGGCTATGAACAGGCTATGAGTAGGCTATGGATCGGGCTTTGGAGCAGGCTATGAACAGTCCATGAACAGGCTATGAACAGGCTATGGAGCAGGCTATGTGCAGGCTATGAACAAGCTATGGAGCAGGCTATGGAGCAGGCTTTGAACAGGCTGTGAACAGGCTATGGAGCAGGCTATGGAGTAGGCTATGAGCAGGTTATGAACAAGCTACGGAGCAGGCTATGGAGCAGGTTATGAACCGGCTTTGAACATGCATTGAGCAGGCTATGGAGTAGGAAATGGGACAGGCTATGAACAGGCTATGGAGCAGGCTATGAAGAAGGGTATGAGCAGGCTATGGAGCAGACTATGAACAGGCTATGGAGTAGGCTATGAAGAAGGGTATGAGCAGGCTATGGAGCAGGCTATGAACAGGCTATGGAGTAGGCTATGAACAGGCTATGAACAGGCTAAGAGTAGGCTATGGAGCAGGCTGTGGAGCAGGCTATGAACAGGCTATGGACTAGGCTATGGAGCAGGCTATGGAGCAGGTTATGGAGTAGCCTATAAACAGGCTATGAAGCAGGCTATGAACAGGCAATGGAGCAGGCTATGAACAGGCAATGGAGTAGGCTATGGAGCAGGCTCTGAACAGGGTATGTAGTAGGCTAAGAACAGGCTATGGAGTAGGCTATGGAGTGGGCTATGGGCAGGCTATGAGCAGGCTATGGAGTAGGCTATGAACAGTCTATGGAGCAGGCTATGGAGCTGGCTATGGAGCTGGCTATGAAGCAGGCTATGAACAGGCTATGAACAGGCTATGAACAGGCTATGGCGTCGGTTCTGAACTGGCTATGGAGCAGGCTATGGAGAAGGCTATGAACAGGCTATGAACAGGCTATGGAGTGGGCTATGAGGAGGCTATCAACAGGCTATGAACAGGCTATGGCGTAGGTTCTGAACTGGCTGTGGAGCAGGCAATGGAGAAGGCTATGAACAGGCTATGGAGCAGGTTATGAACAGGCTATGAACATGCTATGGAGCAGGCTATGAACAGGCTATGTACAGGCTATGACCAGGCTATGGAGTAGGCTATGAACAGGCTATGAACAGGCTATGGAGCAGGCTATGGAGTAGGCTATGAGCAGGTTATGAACAAGCTACGGAGCAGGCTATGGAGGAGGTTATGAACCGGCTTTGAACATGCATTGAGCAGGCTATGGAGTAGGAAATGATCAGGCTATGAACAGGCTATGGAGCAGGCTATGGAGTAGGCTATGGAACAGGCTATGGAGCAGGCTATCAAAATGCTATGAGCAGACTATGAACAGGCTATGGAGTAGGCTATGGAGAAGGGTATGAGCAGGCTATGGAGCAGGCTATGAACAGGCTATGGAGCAGGCTATGAACAGGCTATGGAGCAGGCTATGGAGAAGGCTATGGAGCAGGCTATGAACAGGCTATGGAGCAGGCTATGAACAGGCTATGGAGCAGGCTATGGAGAAGGCTATGGAGCAGGCTATGAACAGGCTATGGAGCAGGCTATGAACAGGCTATGAACAGGCTAAGAGTAGGCTATGGAGCAGGCTGTGGAGCAGGCTATGAACAGGCTATGGACTAGGCTATGGAGCAGGCTATGGAGCAGGTTATGGAGTAGCCTATAAACAGGCTATGGAGCAGGCTATGAACAGGCAATGGAGTAGGCTATGCGGCAGGCTCTGAACAGGGTATGTAGTAGGCTAAGAACAGGCTATGGAGTAGGCTATGGAGTGGGCTATGGGCAGGCTATGAGCAGGCTATGGAGTAGGCTATGAACAGGCTATGGAGAAGGCTATGGAGCTGGCTATGGAGCTGGCTATGAAGCAGGCTATGAACAGGCTATGAACATGCTATGGAGCAGGCTATGAACAGGCTATGAACAGGCTATGGCGTCGGTTCTGAACTGGCTATGGAGCAGGCTATGGAGAAGGCTATGAACAGGCTATGAACAGGCTATGGAGTGGGCTATGAGGAGGCTATGAACAGGCTATGGCGTAGGTTCTGAACTGGCTATGGAGCAGGCAATGGAGAAGGCTATGAACAGGCTATGGAGCAGGTTATGAACAGGCTATGAACATGCTATGGAGCAGGCTATGAACAGGCTATGTACAGGCTATGACCAGGCTATGGAGCAGGATATGAACAGGCTATGGAGCAGGCTATGGAGAAGGCTATGAGCAGGCTATGAACAGGCTATGAACAGGCTATGGCATAGGTTCTGAACAGGCAATGGAGTAGGCTTTGGAGCAGGCTCTGAACAGGCTATGGAGTAGGCTAAGAACAGGCTGTGGAGTAGGCTATGGAGTGGGCTATGAGCACGCTATGAGCAGGCTATGGAGTAGGCTATGAACAGGCTATGGAGCTGGCTATGGAGCTGGCTATGAAGCAGGCTATGAACAGGCTATGGAGTAGGCTATGAACAGGCTATGGAGTAGGCTATGCAGCCGGCTATAGAGCAGGCTATCAATAGGCTATGAACAGGTTATAGAGCAGGCTATGGAGTAGGTTATGAACAGGGAATGGAGCAGACTATGGAGTAGGCTATGAACAGGCTATGGAGAAGACTATGGAGCTGGCTATGAAGCAGGCAATGAACAGACTATGGAGTCGGCTATGGAGCAGGATATGGAGCAGGCTATGGAGTAGGTTATGAACAGGCAATGGAGCAGGCTATGGAGTAGGCTATGAACAGGCAATGGAGCAGGCTATGGAGTAGGCTATGAACAAGCTATGAACAGGCTATGAGTAGGCTATGGAGCAGGATATGGAGCAGGCTATGGAGTAAGCTATGAACTGGCTATGGAGTAGACTATGGACAGGCTATGAACATGCTATGAGCAGGCTATGGAGTAGGCTATGAACAGGCTATGAACAGGCTATGGAGCATGCTATGGAGTAGGCTATGGAGCAAGCTATGGAGTAGGCAATGAACAGGCTATGGAGCCGGCTATGAGCAGGCTATGAACAGGCTATGAGCACACTATGAACAAGCTTTGGAGCAGGCTCTGGAGTAGGCAATGAACAGGCTATGCTATGAGCAGGCTATGGAGCAGGCTATGGAGCAGGCTATGGAGTAGGCTATAAACAGGCTATGAACATGCTATGGAGCAGGCTATGGAGTAGGCGATGATCAGGTTATGAACAAGCTATGGAGTAGGCTATGGAGCTGGCTATGGAGCAGGCTATGGAGTAGGCTATGAACAGGCTATGGAGTAGGCTATGAACAGGCTATGAACATGCTATGAGCACGCTATTGAGTAGGAAATGAACAGGCTATGAACAGGCTATGGAGCAGGCTATGGAGTAAGCTATGAGCAGGCTATGAACAAGCTATGGAGTAGGCGATGGAGTAGGCTATGGAGCTGGCTATGGAGCACGCTATGGAGTAGGCAATGAGCAGGCAATGGAGCAGGCTATCAACAGGCTATGGAGTAGGCTATGGGCAGGCAATGGAGTAGGCTATGGAGCAGGCTATGGAGCTGGCTATGAACAGGCTATGGAGTAGGCTATGGAAAGGCTATGGAGCAGGTTATGGAGTAGGCTATGAACAGGCTATGGAGTTAGCGATGGAGCGGGCTATGAGCAGACTATGAGTAGGCTATGGAGTAGGCTATGGAGCAGGCTATGGAGTAGGCTATGGAGCAGACTATGAACAGGCTATGAAGTAGGTTATGAACAGGCTATGAACAGGCAATGGAGTTAGCAATGGAGCGGGCTATGAGCAGGCTATGAGCAGGCTATGGAGTAGGCTATGAACAGGCTATGGGGCAGGCTATGGAGTAGGCTATGGAGTAGACTCTGAACAGGCAATGGAATAGGCTATGAACAGGCTATGAACAGACAATGAGCAGGCTATGGAGCAGGCAATGAACAGGTTATGGAGTAGGCTATGGAGCAGGCTATTGAGTAAGCTATGAGCAGGCTATGAACAGGCTATGAACAGGCTATAGCATAGGCTATGAACAGGTTATCAATAGGCTATGGAGCAGGCTATGGAGAAGGCTATGAACAGGCTATGAACAGGCTATGGAGTAGGCTATGGGCAGGCTATGGAGTAGGCTATGGAGTAAGCTATGGAGCGGGCTATGAGCAGGCTATCGAGTGGGCTATGGAGCTGGCTATGAACAGGCTATGGAGTAGGCTATGAGTAGGCTATGGAGCAGGATATGGAGCAGGCTATGGAGTAGGCTATGAACTGGCTATGGAGTAGGCTATGAACAGGCTATGAACATGCTATGAGCAGGCTATGGAGTAGGCTATGAACAGGCTATGAACAGGCTATGGAGCATGCTATGGAGTAGGCCGTGGAGCAGGCTATGGAGTAGGCAATGAACAGGCTATGGAGCAGGCTATGAGCAGGCTATGAACAGGCTATGAGCACACTATGAACAGGCTATGGAGCAGGCTCTGGAGTAGGCAATGAACAGGCTATGCTATGAGCAGGCTATGGAGCAGGCTATGGAGCAGGCTATGAACAGGCTATGGAGCAGGCTATGGAGTAGGCTATGAACAGGCTATGAACATGCTATGGAGCAGGCTATGGAGTAGGCGATGATCAGATTATGAACAAGCTATGGAGTAGGCTATGGAGCAGGATATGGAGCAGGCTATGGAGTAGGCTATGAACTGGCTATGGAGTAGGCTATGAACAGGCTATGAACATGCTATGGAGCAGGCTATGGAGTAGGCGATGATCAGGTTCTGAACAAGCTATGGAGTAGGCTATGGAGCTGGCTATGGAGCAGGCTATGGAGTAGGCTATGAACAGGCTATGGAGTAGGCTATGAACAGACTATGAACATGCTATGACCACGCTATTGAGTAGGAAATGAACAGGCTATGAACAGACTATGGAGCAGGCTATGGATTAGGCTATGAGCAGGCCATGAACAAGCTATGGAGTAGGCTATGGAGCAGGCTATGGAGCTGGCTATGAATCAGGCTATGGAGTAGGCTATGAACAGGCTATGGAGTAGGTCATGAACAGGCTATGAACAGAATATGAGTAGGCTATGGAGCAGGCTATGAACAGGCTAGGGAGTAGGCTATGGCGCAGGCTATGGAGCAGGTTATGGAGCAGGCTATGAACAGGCTATGGAGTAGGCGATGGAGCAGGCTATGAGCAGGCTATGGAGCAGGCTATGAACAGGCTATGGAGATGGCTATGCAGCAGGCTAGAGAGCAGGCTATCAACAGGCAATGGAGCAGGCTATGGAGTAGGCTATGAACAGGCCATGAACAGGCTATGAACAGGCTATGGAGCAGACTATGAAGAATGCTATGTGCAGGGTATGAACAGGCTATGAACAGGCTATGAGCAGGCTATGGAGCAGGCTATGAAGAAGGCTATGTGCAGGGTATGAAAAAGCTATGGAGCAGTCTATGCAGCAGGCTAAGGAGCAGGCTATGAACAGGCTATGAAGAGGCAATGGAACAGGCTTTGGAGCAGGCTATGAACAGGCCATGAACAGGCTATGGAGAAGGCTATGTGCAGGCTATGAACAAGCTATGGAGCAGGCTATGAAGAGGCAATGGAGCTGGCTATGGAGTAGGCTATTAACAGGCTATGAACAGGCTATGAGCAGGCTATGGAGTAGGCTATGAACAGGCTATGGAGTAGGCTAGAAACAGGCAATGCAGCAGGCTACGAACAGGCTATGGAGCAGGCTCTGAACAGGCTATGGAGTAGGCTGTGGACCAGGCTATGGAGCAAGCTGTGAACAGGCTTTGAACAGGCTATGGAGCAGGCTATGAACAGGCTATGGAGGAGGCTATGAACAGGCTATTGAGGAGGCTATGAACAGGCGAAGAACAGGCTATGGAGCAGGCAATGGAGCAGGTTATGAACAGGCTATGAACAGGCTATGGATCAGGCTAGGGAGCAGGTTATGGAGCAGGTTATGAACTGGCTATGGAGCAGGCTTTGAACAGGCTATGGAGCAGGCTATGTCCAGGCTATGGAGGAGGCTATGAACAGGCTATGCAGGAGGCTATGAACAGGCTAAGAACAGGCTATGGAGCAGGCAATGGAGCAGGCTATGAACAGGCTATGAACAGGCTATGGATCAGGCTACGGAGCAGGTTATGGAGCAGGCTATGAACTGGCTATGGAGCAGGCTATGGAGCAGGCTATGAAGAAGGCTATGTGCAGGGTATGAAAAAGCTATGGAGCAGTCTATGCAGCAGGCTATGGAGCAGGCTATGAACAGGCTATGAAGAGGCAATGGAGTAGGCTTTGGAGCAGGCTATGAACAGGCCATGAACAGGCTATGGAGAAGGCTATGTGCAGGCTATGAACAAGCTATGGAGCAGGCTATGAAGAGGCAATGGAGCAGGCTATGGAGTAGGCTATTAACAGGCTATGAACAGGCTATGAGCAGGCTATGGAGTCGGCTATGAACAGGCTATGGAGTAGGCTATGAACAGGAAATGCAGCAGGCTACGAACAGGCTATGGAGCAGGCTCTGAACAGGCTATGGAGTAGGCTGTGGACCAGGCTATGGAGCAAGCTGTGAACAGGCTTTGAACAGGCTCTGGAGCAGGCTATGAACAGGCTATGGAGGAGGCTATGAACAGGCTATTGAGGAGGCTATGAACAGGCGAAGAACAGGCTATGGAGCAGGCAATGGAGCAGGTTATGAACAGGCTATGAACAGGCTATGGATCAGGCTACGGAGCAGGTTATGGAGCAGGTTATGAACTGGCTATGGAGCAGGCTTTGAACAGGCTATGGAGCAGGCTATGTACAGGCTATGGAGGCGGCTATGAACAGGCTATGCAGGAGGCTATGAACAGGCTAAGAACAGGCTATGGAGCAGACAATGGAGCAGGCTATGAACAGGCTATGAACAGGCTATGGATCAGGCTACGGAGCAGGATATGGAGCAGGCTATGAACTGGCTATGGAGCAGGCTATGAACAGGCTATGGAGCAGGCTATGGAGTAGGCTATGAACTGGCTATGGAGCAGGCTATGGAGCAGGCTATGATCAGGCTATGAACAGGCAATGGAGCAGGCTATGGAGCTGGCTATGAACAGGCTATGGAGTAGGCTATGGAAAGGCTATGGAGCAGGTTATGGAGTAGGCTATGAACAGGCTATGGAGTTAGCGATGGAGCGGGCTATGAGCAGACTATGAGTAGGCTATGGAGTAGGCTATGGAGCAGGCTATGGAGTAGGCTATGGAGCAGACTATGAACAGGCTATGAAGTAGGTTATGAACAGGCTATGAACAGGCAATGGAGTTAGCAATGGAGCGGGCTATGAGCAGGCTATGAGCAGGCTATGGAGTAGGCTATGAACAGGCTATGGGGCAGGCTATGGAGTAGGCTATGGAGTAGACTCTGAACAGGCAATGGAATAGGCTATGAACAGGCTATGAACAGACAATGAGCAGGCTATGGAGCAGGCAATGAACAGGTTATGGAGTAGGCTATGGAGCAGGCTATTGAGTAAGCTATGAGCAGGCTATGAACAGGCTATGAACAGGCTATAGCATAGGCTATGAACAGGTTATCAATAGGCTATGGAGCAGGCTATGGAGAAGGCTATGAACAGGCTATGAACAGGCTATGGAGTAGGCTATGGGCAGGCTATGGAGTAGGCTATGGAGTAAGCTATGGAGCGGGCTATGAGCAGGCTATCGAGTGGGCTATGGAGCTGGCTATGAACAGGCTATGGAGTAGGCTATGAGTAGGCTATGGAGCAGGATATGGAGCAGGCTATGGAGTAGGCTATGAACTGGCTATGGAGTAGGCTATGAACAGGCTATGAACATGCTATGAGCAGGCTATGGAGTAGGCTATGAACAGGCTATGAACAGGCTATGGAGCATGCTATGGAGTAGGCCGTGGAGCAGGCTATGGAGTAGGCAATGAACAGGCTATGGAGCAGGCTATGAGCAGGCTATGAACAGGCTATGAGCACACTATGAACAGGCTATGGAGCAGGCTCTGGAGTAGGCAATGAACAGGCTATGCTATGAGCAGGCTATGGAGCAGGCTATGGAGCAGGCTATGAACAGGCTATGGAGCAGGCTATGGAGTAGGCTATGAACAGGCTATGAACATGCTATGGAGCAGGCTATGGAGTAGGCGATGATCAGATTATGAACAAGCTATGGAGTAGGCTATGGAGCAGGATATGGAGCAGGCTATGGAGCAGGCTATGGAGTAGGCTATGAACTGGCTATGGAGTAGGCTATGAACAGGCTATGAACATGCTATGGAGCAGGCTATGGAGTAGGCGATGATCAGGTTCTGAACAAGCTATGGAGTAGGCTATGGAGCTGGCTATGGAGCAGGCTATGGAGTAGGCTATGAACAGGCTATGGAGTAGGCTATGAACAGACTATGAACATGCTATGACCACGCTATTGAGTAGGAAATGAACAGGCTATGAACAGACTATGGAGCAGGCTATGGATTAGGCTATGAGCAGGCTATGAACAAGCTATGGAGTAGGCTATGGAGCAGGCTATGGAGCTGGCTATGAATCAGGCTATGGAGTAGGCTATGAACAGGCTATGGAGTAGGTCATGAACAGGCTATGAACAGAATATGAGTAGGCTATGGAGCAGGCTATGAACAGGCTAGGGAGTAGGCTATGGCGCAGGCTATGGAGCAGGTTATGGAGCAGGCTATGAACAGGCTATGGAGTAGGCGATGGAGCAGGCTATGAGCAGGCTATGGAGCAGGCTATGAACAGGCTATGGAGATGGCTATGCAGCAGGCTAGAGAGCAGGCTATCAACAGGCAATGGAGCAGGCTATGGAGTAGGCTATGAACAGGCCATGAACAGGCTATGAACAGGCTATGGAGCAGACTATGAAGAATGCTATGTGCAGGGTATGAACAGGCTATGAACAGGCTATGAGCAGGCTATGGAGCAGGCTATGAAGAAGGCTATGTGCAGGGTATGAAAAAGCTATGGAGCAGTCTATGCAGCAGGCTAAGGAGCAGGCTATGAACAGGCTATGAAGAGGCAATGGAACAGGCTTTGGAGCAGGCTATGAACAGGCCATGAACAGGCTATGGAGAAGGCTATGTGCAGGCTATGAACAAGCTATGGAGCAGGCTATGAAGAGGCAATGGAGCTGGCTATGGAGTAGGCTATTAACAGGCTATGAACAGGCTATGAGCAGGCTATGGAGTAGGCTATGAACAGGCTATGGAGTAGGCTAGAAACAGGCAATGCAGCAGGCTACGAACAGGCTATGGAGCAGGCTCTGAACAGGCTATGGAGTAGGCTGTGGACCAGGCTATGGAGCAAGCTGTGAACAGGCTTTGAACAGGCTATGGAGCAGGCTATGAACAGGCTATGGAGGAGGCTATGAACAGGCTATTGAGGAGGCTATGAACAGGCGAAGAACAGGCTATGGAGCAGGCAATGGAGCAGGTTATGAACAGGCTATGAACAGGCTATGGATCAGGCTAGGGAGCAGGTTATGGAGCAGGTTATGAACTGGCTATGGAGCAGGCTTTGAACAGGCTATGGAGCAGGCTATGTCCAGGCTATGGAGGAGGCTATGAACAGGCTATGCAGGAGGCTATGAACAGGCTAAGAACAGGCTATGGAGCAGGCAATGGAGCAGGCTATGAACAGGCTATGAACAGGCTATGGATCAGGCTACGGAGCAGGTTATGGAGCAGGCTATGAACTGGCTATGGAGCAGGCTATGGAGCAGGCTATGAAGAAGGCTATGTGCAGGGTATGAAAAAGCTATGGAGCAGTCTATGCAGCAGGCTATGGAGCAGGCTATGAACAGGCTATGAAGAGGCAATGGAGTAGGCTTTGGAGCAGGCTATGAACAGGCCATGAACAGGCTATGGAGAAGGCTATGTGCAGGCTATGAACAAGCTATGGAGCAGGCTATGAAGAGGCAATGGAGCAGGCTATGGAGTAGGCTATTAACAGGCTATGAACAGGCTATGAGCAGGCTATGGAGTCGGCTATGAACAGGCTATGGAGTAGGCTATGAACAGGAAATGCAGCAGGCTACGAACAGGCTATGGAGCAGGCTCTGAACAGGCTATGGAGTAGGCTGTGGACCAGGCTATGGAGCAAGCTGTGAACAGGCTTTGAACAGGCTCTGGAGCAGGCTATGAACAGGCTATGGAGGAGGCTATGAACAGGCTATTGAGGAGGCTATGAACAGGCGAAGAACAGGCTATGGAGCAGGCAATGGAGCAGGTTATGAACAGGCTATGAACAGGCTATGGATCAGGCTACGGAGCAGGTTATGGAGCAGGTTATGAACTGGCTATGGAGCAGGCTTTGAACAGGCTATGGAGCAGGCTATGTACAGGCTATGGAGGCGGCTATGAACAGGCTATGCAGGAGGCTATGAACAGGCTAAGAACAGGCTATGGAGCAGACAATGGAGCAGGCTATGAACAGGCTATGAACAGGCTATGGATCAGGCTACGGAGCAGGATATGGAGCAGGCTATGAACTGGCTATGGAGCAGGCTATGAACAGGCTATGGAGCAGGCTATGGAGTAGGCTATGAACTGGCTATGGAGCAGGCTATGGAGCAGGCTATGATCAGGCTATGAACAGGCAATGGAGCAGGCTATGAACAGGCTATGGAGCAGACTATGAACAGGATCTGAACAGGCTATGGAGCAGGCTATGGAGAAGGCTATGAACAGGCTATGGAGCAGGTTATGAACAGGCTATGAAGATGCTATGGAGCAGGCTATGAACAGGCTACGAACAGGCTATGAACAGGCTATGGAGCAAGGTATGAACAGGCTATGGAGCAGGCTATGGAGAAGGCTATGAACAGGCTATGAACAGGCTACGGAGTGGGCTATGAGCAGGCTATGAACAGGCTATGGCGTAGGTTCTGAACTGGCTATGGAGCAGGCAATGGAGAAGGCTATGAACAGGCTATGGAGCAGGTTATGAACAGGCTATGAACATGCTATGGAGCAGGCTATGAACAGGGTATATACAGGCTATGACCAGGCTATGGAGCAGGATATGAACAGGCTATGGAGCAGGCTATGGAGAAGGCTATGAGCAGGCTATGAACAGGCTATGGAGTAGGCTATGGCATAGGTTCTGAACAGGCAATGGAGTAGGCTATGGAGCAGGCTCTGAACAGGCTATGGAGTAGGCTATGGAGAGGCTATCAACAGGCTATGGAGTAGGCTATGAACAGGCTATGAACATGCTATGAGCACGCTATTGAGTAGGAAATGAACAGGCTATGAACAGGCTATGGAGCAGGCTATGGAGTAAGCTATGAGCAGGCTATGAACAAGCTATGGAGTAGGCGATGGAGTAGGCTATGGAGCTGGCTATGGAGCACGCTATGGAGTAGGCAATGAGCAGGCAATGGAGCAGGCTATCAACAGGCTATGGAGTAGGCTATGGGCAGGCAATGGAGTAGGCTATGGAGCAGGCTATGGAGCTGGCTATGAACAGGCTATGGAGTAGGCTATGGAAAGGCTATGGAGCAGGTTATGGAGTAGGCTATGAACAGGCTATGGAGTTAGCGATGGAGCGGGCTATGAGCAGGCTATGGAGTAGGCTATGAACAGGCTATGGGGCAGGCTATGGAGTAGGCTATGGAGCTGGCTATGAACAGGCTATGGAGTAGGCTATGGAAAGGCTATGGAGCAGGTTATGGAGTAGGCTATGAACAGGCTATGGAGTTAGCGATGGAGCGGGCTATGAACAGGCAATGGAGTAGGCTATGAACAGGCTATGAACAGGCAATGAGCAGGCTATGGAGCAGGCAATGAACAGGTTATTGGGTAGGCTATGGAGCAGGCTATTGAGTAAGCTATGAGCAGGCTATGAACAGGCTATGAACAGGCTATGGCATAGGCTATGAACAGGTTATTAACAGGCTATGGAGCAGGCTATGGAGTAGGCTATGAACAGGCTATGAACAGGCTATGGACCTGGCTATGAGCAGGCTATCGAGTAGGCTAAGGAGCTGGCTATGAACAGGCTATGGAGTAGGTCATGCACAGGCTATGAACAGGATATGAGTAGGCTATGGAGCAGGCTATGAACAGGCTAGGGAGTAGGCTATGGAGCAGGCTATGGAGCAGGTTATGGAGCAGGCTATGAACAGGCTATGGAGTAGGCGATGGAGCAGGCTATGAGCAGGCTGTAGAGCAGGCTATGAACAGGCTATGGAGATGGCTATGCAGCAGGCTAGAGAGCAGGCTATCAACAGGCAATGGAGCAGGCAATGGAGTAGGCTATGAACAGGCCATGAACAGGCTATGAACAGGCTATGGAGCAGGCTATGAAGAATGCTATGTGCAGGGTATGAACAGGCTATGAACAGGCTATGAGCAGGCTATGGAGCAGGCTATCAAGAAGGCTATGTGCAGGGTATGAAAAAGCTATGGAGCAGTCTATGCAGCAGGCTATGGAGCAGGCTATGAACAGGCTATGAAGAGGCAATGGAGCAGGCTTTGGAGCAGGCAATGAACAGGCCATGAACAGGCTATGGAGAAGGCTATGTGCAGGCTATGAACAAGCTATGGAGCAGGCTATGAAGAGGCAATGGAGCTGGCTATGGAGTAGGCTATTAACAGGCTATGAACAGGCTATGAGCAGGCTATGGAGTCGGCTATGAACAGGCTATGGAGTCGGCTATGAACAGGCAATGCAGCAGGCTACGAACAGGCTATGGAGTAGGCTGTGGACCAGGCTATGGAGCAAGCTGTGAACAGGCTTTGAACAGGCTATGGAGCAGGCTATGAACAGGCTATGGAGGAGGCTATGAACAGGCTATGGGGGAGGCTATGAACAGGCTAAGAACAGGCTATGGAGCAGGCAATGGACCAGGTTATGAACAAGCTATGAACAGGCTATGGATCAGGCTACGGAGCAGGCTATGGAGCAGGCTATGAACTGGCTTTGGAGCTGGCTATGAACAGGCTATGGAGCAGGTTATGAACAGGCTATGAAGATGCTATGGAGCAGGCTATGAACAGGCTACGAACAGGCTATGAACAGGCTATGGAGCAAGGTATGAACAGGCTATGGAGCAGGCTATGGAGAAGGCTATGAACAGGCTATGAACAGGCTACGGAGTGGGCTATGAGCAGGCTATGAACAGGCTATGGCGTAGGTTCTGAACTGGCTATGGAGCAGGCAATGGAGAAGGCTATGAACAGGCTATGGAGCAGGTTATGAACAGGCTATGAACATGCTATGGAGCAGGCTATGAACAGGGTATATACAGGCTATGACCAGGCTATGGAGCAGGATATGAACAGGCTATGGAGCAGGCTATGGAGAAGGCTATGAGCAGGCTATGAACAGGCTATGGAGTAGGCTATGGCATAGGTTCTGAACAGGCAATGGAGTAGGCTATGGAGCAGGCTCTGAACAGGCTATGGAGTAGGCTATGGAGTGGGCTATCAACAGGCTATGGAGTAGGCTATGAACAGGCTATGAACATGCTATGAGCACGCTATTGAGTAGGAAATGAACAGGCTATGAACAGGCTATGGAGCAGGCTATGGAGTAAGCTATGAGCAGGCTATGAACAAGCTATGGAGTAGGCGATGGAGTAGGCTATGGAGCTGGCTATGGAGCACGCTATGGAGTAGGCAATGAGCAGGCAATGGAGCAGGCTATCAACAGGCTATGGAGTAGGCTATGGGCAGGCAATGGAGTAGGCTATGGAGCAGGCTATGGAGCTGGCTATGAACAGGCTATGGAGTAGGCTATGGAAAGGCTATGGAGCAGGTTATGGAGTAGGCTATGAACAGGCTATGGAGTTAGCGATGGAGCGGGCTATGAGCAGGCTATGGAGTAGGCTATGAACAGGCTATGGGGCAGGCTATGGAGTAGGCTATGGAGCTGGCTATGAACAGGCTATGGAGTAGGCTATGGAAAGGCTATGGAGCAGGTTATGGAGTAGGCTATGAACAGGCTATGGAGTTAGCGATGGAGCGGGCTATGAACAGGCAATGGAGTAGGCTATGAACAGGCTATGAACAGGCAATGAGCAGGCTATGGAGCAGGCAATGAACAGGTTATTGGGTAGGCTATGGAGCAGGCTATTGAGTAAGCTATGAGCAGGCTATGAACAGGCTATGAACAGGCTATGGCATAGGCTATGAACAGGTTATTAACAGGCTATGGAGCAGGCTATGGAGTAGGCTATGAACAGGCTATGAACAGGCTATGGACCTGGCTATGAGCAGGCTATCGAGTAGGCTAAGGAGCTGGCTATGAACAGGCTATGGAGTAGGTCATGCACAGGCTATGAACAGGATATGAGTAGGCTATGGAGCAGGCTATGAACAGGCTAGGGAGTAGGCTATGGAGCAGGCTATGGAGCAGGTTATGGAGCAGGCTATGAACAGGCTATGGAGTAGGCGATGGAGCAGGCTATGAGCAGGCTGTAGAGCAGGCTATGAACAGGCTATGGAGATGGCTATGCAGCAGGCTAGAGAGCAGGCTATCAACAGGCAATGGAGCAGGCAATGGAGTAGGCTATGAACAGGCCATGAACAGGCTATGAACAGGCTATGGAGCAGGCTATGAAGAATGCTATGTGCAGGGTATGAACAGGCTATGAACAGGCTATGAGCAGGCTATGGAGCAGGCTATCAAGAAGGCTATGTGCAGGGTATGAAAAAGCTATGGAGCAGTCTATGCAGCAGGCTATGGAGCAGGCTATGAACAGGCTATGAAGAGGCAATGGAGCAGGCTTTGGAGCAGGCAATGAACAGGCCATGAACAGGCTATGGAGAAGGCTATGTGCAGGCTATGAACAAGCTATGGAGCAGGCTATGAAGAGGCAATGGAGCTGGCTATGGAGTAGGCTATTAACAGGCTATGAACAGGCTATGAGCAGGCTATGGAGTCGGCTATGAACAGGCTATGGAGTCGGCTATGAACAGGCAATGCAGCAGGCTACGAACAGGCTATGGAGTAGGCTGTGGACCAGGCTATGGAGCAAGCTGTGAACAGGCTTTGAACAGGCTATGGAGCAGGCTATGAACAGGCTATGGAGGAGGCTATGAACAGGCTATGGGGGAGGCTATGAACAGGCTAAGAACAGGCTATGGAGCAGGCAATGGACCAGGTTATGAACAAGCTATGAACAGGCTATGGATCAGGCTACGGAGCAGGCTATGGAGCAGGCTATGAACTGGCTTTGGAGCTGGCTATGAACAGGCTATGGAGCAGGCTACGGAGAAGGCTATGAACAGGCTATGGAGCAGGCTATGGAGCAGGCTATGATCAGGCTATGATCAGGCTATGGAGCAGGCTATGATCAGGATATGAACAGGCTATGGAGCAGGCTATGGAGAAGGCTACGAACATGCTATGGAGCAGGCTATGAACAGGCTACGAACAGGCTATAACCAGGCTATGGAGCAGGCTATGAACAGGCTATGGAGCAGGCTATGGAGAAGGCTATGAACAGGCTATGAACAGGCTACGGAGTGGGCTATGAGCAGGCTATGAACAGGCTATGAACAGGCTATGGCGTAGGTTCTGAACTGGCTATGGAGCAGGCTATGGAGAAGGCTATGAACAGGCTATGGAGCAGGTTATGAACAGGCTATGGAGAAGGCTATGTGCAGGCTATGAAGAGGCAATGGAGCAGGCTTTGGAGCAGGCTATGAACAGGCCATGAACAGGCTATGGAGAAGGCTATGTGCAGGCTATGAACAAGCTATGGAGCAGGATATGAAGAGGCAATGGAGCAGGCTATGGAGTAGGCTATTAACAGGCTATGAACAGGCTATGAGCAGGCTATGGAGTAGGCTATGAACAGGCTATGGAGTAGGCTATGAACAGGCAATGCAGCAGGCTACGAACAGGCTATGGAGCAGGCTCTGAACAGGCTATGGAGTAGGCTGTGGACCAGGCTATGGAGCAAGCTGTGAACAGGCTTTGAACAGGCTATGGAGCAGGCTATGAACAGGCTATGGAGGAGGCTATGAACAGGCTATGGGGGAGGCTATGAACAGGCTAAGAACAGGCTATGGAGCAGGCAATGGACCAGGTTATGAACAAGCTATGAACAGGCTATGGATCAGGCTACGGAGCAGGCTATGGAGCAGGCTATGAACTGGCTTTGGAGCTGGCTATGAACAGGCTATGGAGCAGGCTATGGAGAAGGCTATGAACAGGCTATGGAGCAGGCTATGGAGCAGGCTATGATCAGGCTATGATCAGGCTATGGAGCAGGCTATGATCAGGATATGAACAGGCTATGGAGCAGGCTATGGAGAAGGCTACGAACATGCTATGGAGCAGGCTATGAACAGGCTACGAACAGGCTATAACCAGGCTATGGAGCAGGCTATGAACAGGCTATGGAGCAGGCTATGGAGAAGGCTATGAACAGGCTATGAACAGCCTACGGAGTGGGCTATGAGCAGGCTATGAACAGGCTATGAACAGGCTATGGCGTAGGTTCTGAACTGGCTATGGAGCAGGCTATGGAGAAGGCTATGAACAGGCTATGGAGCAGGCTATGAACAGGCTATATACAGGCTATGAACAAGCTATGGAGCAGGATATGAAGAGGCAATGGAGCTGGCTATGGAGTAGGCTATTAACAGGCTATGAACAGGCTATGAGCAGGCTATGGAGTAGGCTATGAACAGGCTATGGAGTAGGCTATGGAGCAGGCTCTGAACAGGCTATGGAGTAGGCTAAGAACAGGCTATGGAGTAGGCTATGGAGTGGGCTATCAACAGGCTATGGAGTAGGCTATGGGCAGGCAATGGAGCAGGCTATGGAGCTGGCTCTGAACAGGCTATGGAGTAGGCTATGGAAAGGCTATGGAGCAGGTTATGGAGTAGGATATGAACAGGCTATGGAGTTAGCGATGGAGCGGGCTATGAGCAGACTATGAGTAGGCTATGGAGTAGGCTATGAACAGGCTATGGGGCAGGCTATGGAATAGGGTATGAACAGGCTATGGGGCAGGCTATGGAGTAGGCTATGGAGTAGACTCTGAACAGGCAATGGAGTAGGCTATGAACAAGCTTTGAACGGCAATGAGCAGGCTATGGAGCAGGCAATGAACAGGTTATGGAGTAGGCTATGGAGCAGGCTATTGAGTAAGCTATGAGCAGGCTATGAACAGGCTATGAACAGGCTATGAACAGGCTATGGCATAGGCTATGAACAGGTTATTAACAGGCTATGGAGCAGGCTATGGAGTAGGCTATGAACAGGCAATGAACAGGCTATGAACAGGCTATGGAGTAGGCTATGGGCAGGCTATGGAGAAGGCTATGGAGCAAGCTATGGAGCTGGCTATGAGCAGGCTATCGAGTAGGTCATGAACAGGCTATGGAGCAGGATATGAGCAGGCTATGGAGCAGGCTATGAACAGGCTAGGGAGTAGGCTATGGAGCAGGCTATGAGCAGGTTATGGAGCAGGCTATGAACAGGCAATGGAGTAGGCGATGGAGCAGGCTATGAGCAGGCTATGGAGATGGCTATGCAGCAGGCTAGAGAGCAGGCTATCAACAGGCAATGGAGCAGGCTAAGGAGTAGGCTATTAACAGGCTATGAACAGGCTATGATTAGGCTATGGATCAGGCTTTGGAGCAGGCTATGAACAGGCCATGAACAGGCTATGAACAGGCTATGGAGCAGGCAATGAAGAAGGCTATGTGCAGGGTATGAACAAGCTATGGAGCAGGCAAAGAGCAGGCTATGGAGCAGGCTATGAACAGGCTATGAACAGGCTATGGAGCAGGCTATGGAGCAGGTTATGGAGTAGGCTATAAACAGGCTATGGAGTAGGCTATGTAGTGGGCTATGAGCAGGCTATGTGCAGGCTATGGAGCAGGCTATGAACAGGCAATGGAGTAGGCTATGGAGCAGGCTCTGAATAGGCTATGGAGTAGGCTATGGAACAGACTATGGAGCAGGTTATGGAGTAGGCTGTGAACAGGCTATGGAGTAGCCTATGGAGTGGGCTATGAGCAGGCTATGAGCAGGCTATGGAGTAGGCTATGAACAGGCTATGAGCAGGCTATGAGCAGGCTATGGAGCAGGCTATAAACAGGCTATGGAGTAGGCTATGGAGCAGGCTATGGAATAGGCTATGGAGCAGGCTATGAACAGGCTATCAACAGGCTATGGAGTAGGCTATGAACAGGCTATGGAGCAGGCTATGGAGCAGGCTATGGATCAGGCTTTGGAGCAGGCTATGAACAGGCCATGGACAGGCTATGAACAGGCTATGGAGCAGGCTTTGGAGAAGGCTATGTGCAGGGTATAAACAAGCTATGGTGCAGGCTATGGAGCAGGCTATGAACAGGCTATGAAGAGGCTTTGTAGCAGGCTATGAACAGGCCATGAACAGGCTATTATCAGGCTATGGAGAAGGCTATGAGCAGGCTATGAACAGGCTATGAACAGGCTATGGCGTAGGTTCTGAACTGGCTATGGAGCAGGCTATGGAGAAGGCTATGAACAGGCTATGGAGAAGGCTATGGAGCAGGCTCTGAACAGGCTATGGAGAAGGCTATGAACAGGCTATGAACAGGCTATGGCGTAGGCTATGAACTGGCTATGGAGCAGGCTATGGAGAAGGCTAAAGAACCGGCTATGAAGGCTTTGGAGCAGGCTATGAACAGGCTATGGAGTAGGCAATGAACAGGCTATGGAGCAGGCTATCAACAGGCTGTGAACAAGCTATGGAGCAGGCTATGGAGCAGGATATGAACAGGCTATGGAGTAGGCTATGAACTGGCTATGGAGAAGGCTATGGTCAGGCTATGAACAGGCTATGGCGTAGGCAATGAACTGGCTATGGAGCAGGCTATATAGAAGGCTATGAACCAGCTATGGAGTAGGCAATGAACAGGCTATGGAGCAGGCTATCAACAGGCTGTGAACAGGCTATGGAGCAGACTATGCAGCAGGATATGAACAGGCTATGAACAAGCTATGGAGCACGTTATGGAGTAGGCTATGAACAGGCTATGAACAGGCTATGAACAGGCTATGGAGCAGGCTATGGACAGGCTATGTACAAGCTATGGAGCAGACTATGGTCCAGGCTATGGAGCAGGCTATGGAGCAGGCCATGAGCAGGCTATGGAGTAGGCTATGAGCAGGCTATGGAGCAGGCTATGAACAGGCTATGGAGTAGGCTATGAGCAGGCTATGGAATCGGCTATGAACAGGCTATGGAGCAAGCTATGAACAGGCTATGACCAGGCTATGGAGCAGGCTGTGAACAGGCTATATACAAGCTATGAACAGGCGATGGAGCAGGCTATGGAGCAGGCTATGGAGTAGGCTATGAACAGGCTATGGAGCAGGCTATGGAGTAGGCTATGAACAGGCTATGGAGCCAGCTATGAACAGGCTATGAACAGGCTCTAAACAGGCTATGGAGTAAGCTATGAGCAGGCTAGGGAGTAGGCAATGGAGCAGGCCATGAACAGGCTATGATCAGGCTATGAACAGGCTATGGTGCAGGCTATGAACAGGCTATGGAGCGGGCTATGGAGTAGGCTATGGAGCAGGCTATGGAGTAGGCAAGGAACAGGCTATGGAGCAAGCTATGAACAGGCTATGAGCACACTATGAACAGGCTATTGAGTCAGCTATGAGCAGGCTATGAACAGGCTATGGCATATGCTATGAACAGGTTATTAACAGGCTATGGAGCAGGCTACGGAGTAGGCTATGGAGCAGGCTATGAACAGGCTATGGAGTAGGTTATGAACAGGCTATGAACAGGATATGAGTATGCTATGGAGCAGGCTAGGGAGTAGGCTATGGAGCAGGCTATGAGCAGGCTATGCAGCAGGCCATAGAGCAGGCTATCAACAGGCAATGGATCAGGCTATGGAGTAGGCTATTAACAGGCTATGAACAGGCAATGAATAGGCTATGGATCAGGCTTTGGAGCAGGCTATGAACAGGCCATGAACAGGCTATGAACAGGCTATGGAGAAGGCTATTGAGAAGGCTATGTGCAGGGCATAAACAAGCTAGGGAGCAGGCTATGGAGCAGGCTATGAACAGGCTATGAAGAGGCTTTGTAGCAGGCTATGAACAGGCCATGAACAGGCTATGAACAGGCTATGGAGAAGGCTATGTGCAGGCTATAAACAAGCTATGGAGCAGGCTATGAACAGGCTATGAAGAGTCAATGGAGCAGGCTAAGGAGTAGGCTATTAACAGGCTATGAACAGGCAATGAATAGGAAATGGATCAGGCTTTGGAGCAGGCTATGAACAGGCCATGAACAGGCTATGAACAGGCTTTGGAGAAGGCTATTGAGAAGGCTATGTGCAGGGTATAAACAAGCTAGGGAGCAGGCTATGGAGCAGGCTATGAACAGGCTATGAAGAGGCTTTGTAGCAGGCTATGAACAGGCCATGAACAGGCTATGAACAGGCTATGGAGAAGGCTATGTGCAGGCTATAAACAAGCTATGGAGCAGGCTATGAACAGGCTATGAAGAGGCAATGGAGCAGGCTATGGAGTAGGCTATTAACAGGCTATGAACCAGCTATGAGCAGGCTATGGAGCAGGTTATGAAGAAGGCTATGTGCAGGGTATGAACAAGCTATGGAGCAGTCTATGCAGCAGGCTATGGAGCAGGCTATGAACAAGCTATGAAGAGGCAATGGAGCAGGCTTTGGAGCAGGCTATGAACAGGCCATGAACAGGCTATGGAGAAGGCTATGTGCAGGCTATGAACAATCCATGGAGCAGGCTATGAACAGGCTATGGAGCAGGCTATGGAGAAGGCTATGAACAGGCTATGGAGCAGGCTATGGAGCAGGCTATGATCAGGCTATGAACAGGCTATGGAGCAGGCTATGAACAGGCTATGGAGCAGACTATGAACAGGCTATGAACAGGCTATGGAGCAGGCTATGGAGAAGGCTATGGAGGAGGCTATGAATAGGCTATGGAGTGGGCTATGAGCAGGCTATGAACAGGCTATGAACAGGCTATGGCGTAGGTTCTGAATTGGCTATGGAGCAGGCTATGGAGAAGGCTATGAACAGGCTATGAACAGGCTATGGAGCAGGCTCTGAACAGGCTATGGAGAAGGCTATGAACAGGCTATGAACAGGCTATGGCGTAGGCTATGAACTGGCTATGGAGCCGGCTATGGAGAAGGCTAAAGAACTGGCTATGAAGGCTTTGGAGCAGGCTATGAACAGGCTATGGAGTAGGCAATGGAGCAGGATATGAACAGGCTATGGAGTAGGCTATGGAGTAGGCTATGAACTGGCTATGGAGAAGGCTATGAACAGGCTATGAACAGGCTATGGCGTAGGCAATGAACTGGCTATGGAGCAGGCAATGAACAGGCTATGGAGCAGGCTATCAACAGGCTGTGAACAGGCTATGGAGCAGGCTATGCAGCAGGATATGAACAGGCTATGAACAAGCTATGGAGCACGTTATGGAGTAGGCTATGAACAGGCTATGAACAGGCTATGAATAGGCTATGGAGCAGGCTATTAGATTAGATTAGATTAGATTACTTACAGTGTGGAAACAGGCCCTTCGGCCCAACAAGTCTACACCGCCCCGCCGAAGCGCAACCCACCCATTCCCCTACAAGTACCCCTTACCTAACACTATGGGCAATTTAGCATGGCCAATTCACCTAACCTGCACATCTTTGGACTGTGGGGGGAAACCGGAGCACCCGGAGGAAACCCACGCAGACACGTGCAAACTCCACACAGTCAGTCGCCTGAGGCGGGAATTGAACCCGGGTCTCTGGCGCTGTGAGGCAGCAGTGCTAACCACTGTGCCACCGTGCCGCCCATGGTGGCACAGCCTGTTCATAGCCTGCTCCAAAGCCTGTTCACAGCCTGTTCATAGCCTTCTCCATAGCCTGTTCAGAGCCTGCTCCATAGCCTGTTCATAGCCTGTTCATAGCCTTCTCCATAGCCTGCTCCATAGCCAGTTCAGAACCTACGCCATAGCCTGTTCATAGCCTGTTCATAGCCTGCTATAGAGAAGGCTATGAACAGGCTTGGAACAGGCTATGGATCAGGTTATGATCAGGCCATGAACAGGCTGTGGAGCAAGTTATGAACAGGCTATGGAGCAGATTATGAACAGGACATAAACAGGCTATGGAGCAGGCTATGGAGAAGGCTATGAGCAGGCTATGAACAGGCTATGGAGCAGGTTATGAACAGGCTGTGAACAGGCTTTGGAGCAGGCTATGAACAGGCTGTGAACAGGCTATGAACAGGCTGTGGAGCAGGCTATGAACAGGCTATGAACAGGCGATGGAGCGGGCTATGAGCAGGCTATGAACAGGCTATGAGCAGGCTATGAACAGGCTATGGAGTAAGCTATGAGCAGGCTATGAACAGGCTATGGAGCAGGCTATGGAGTAGGCTATGGAGCAGGCTATAGAGCTGGCTATGGAGTAGGCAATGAACAGGCTATGGAGCAGGCTATCAACAGGCTGTGAACAGGCTATGGAGCAGGCTATGGAGCAGGATATGAACAGGCTACGGAGTAGGCTATGAACAGACTGTGGAGCAGACTATGAACAAGATATGAACAGGCTATGGAGCAGGCTATGGACAAGGCTATGAACAGGCTATGGAGCAGGCTATGGAGTAGGCCATGAACAGGCTATGGAGCAGGCTACGGAGTAGGCTATGAACACGCTATGGAGCAGGCTATGAACAGGCTATAAACAGGCTATGGAGCTGGCTATGAGCAGGCTATGAACAGGCTATGGAGTAAGCTATGAGCAGGCTATGAACAGGCTATGAACAGGCTATGGCATAGGCTATGAACAGGTTATTAACAGGCTATGGAGCAGGCTATGGAGTAGGCTATGAACAGGCAATGAACAGGCTATGAACAGGCTATGGAGTAGGCTATGGGCAGGCTATGGAGAAGGCTATGGAGCAAGCTATGGAGCTGGCTATGAGCAGGCTATCGAGTAGGTCATGAACAGGCTATGGAGCAGGATATGAGCAGGCTATGGAGCAGGCTATGAACAGGCTAGGGAGTAGGCTATGGAGCAGGCTATGAGCAGGTTATGGAGCAGGCTATGAACAGGCAATGGAGTAGGCGATGGAGCAGGCTATGAGCAGGCTATGGAGATGGCTATGCAGCAGGCTAGAGAGCAGGCTATCAACAGGCAATGGAGCAGGCTAAGGAGTAGGCTATTAACAGGCTATGAACAGGCTATGATTAGGCTATGGATCAGGCTTTGGAGCAGGCTATGAACAGGCCATGAACAGGCTATGAACAGGCTATGGAGCAGGCAATGAAGAAGGCTATGTGCAGGGTATGAACAAGCTATGGAGCAGGCAAAGAGCAGGCTATGAACAGGCTATGAACAGGCTATGGAGCAGGCTATGGAGCAGGTTATGGAGTAGGCTATAAACAGGCTATGGAGTAGGCTATGTAGTGGGCTATGAGCAGGCTATGTGCAGGCTATGGAGCAGGCTATGAACAGGCAATGGAGTAGGCTATGGAGCAGGCTCTGAATAGGCTATGGAGTAGGCTATGGAACAGACTATGGAGCAGGTTATGGAGTAGGCTGTGAACAGGCTATGGAGTAGCCTATGGAGTGGGCTATGAGCAGGCTATGAGCAGGCTATGGAGTAGGCTATGAACAGGCTATGAGCAGGCTATGAGCAGGCTATGGAGCAGGCTATAAACAGGCTATGGAGTAGGCTATGGAGCAGGCTATGGAATAGGCTATGGAGCAGGCTATGAACAGGCTATCAACAGGCTATGGAGTAGGCTATGAACAGGCTATGGAGCAGGCTATGGAGCAGGCTATGGATCAGGCTTTGGAGCAGGCTATGAACAGGCCATGGACAGGCTATGAACAGGCTATGAACAGGCAATCAATAGGCTATGGATCAGGCTTTGGAGCAGGCTATGAACAGGCCATGAACAGGCTATGAACAGGCTATGGAGCAGGCTATGGAGAAGGCTATGTGCAGGGTATAAACAAGCTATGGTGCAGGCTATGGAGCAGACTATGAACAGGCTATGAAGAGGCTTTGTAGCAGGCTATGAACAGGCCATGAACAGGCTATGAACAGGCTATGGAGAAGGCTATGAGCAGGCTATGAACAGGCTATGAACAGGCTATGGCGTAGGTTCTGAACTGGCTATGGAGCAGGCTATGGAGAAGGCTATGAACAGGCTATGGAGAAGGCTATGGAGCAGGCTCTGAACAGGCTATGGAGAAGGCTATGAACAGGCTATGAACAGGCTATGGCGTAGGCTATGAACTGGCTATGGAGCAGGCTATGGAGAAGGCTAAAGAACCGGCTATGAAGGCATTGGAGCAAGCTATGAACAGGCTATGGAGTAGGCAATGAACAGGCTATGGAGCAGGCTATCAACAGGCTGTGAACAAGCTATGGAGCAGGCTATGGAGCAGGATATGAACAGGCTATGGAGTAGGCTATGAACTGGCTATGGAGAAGGCTATGAATAGGCTATGAACAGGCTATGGCGTAGGCAATGAACTGGCTATGGAGCAGGCTATCAACAGGCTGTGAACAGGCTATGGAGCAGGCTATGCAGCAGGATATGAACAGGCTATGAACAAGCTATGGAGCACGTTATGGAGTAGGCTATGAACAGGCTATGAACAGGCTATGAACAGGCTATGGAGCAGGCTATGGACAGGCTATGTACAAGCTATGGAGCAGACTATGGTCCAGGCTATGGAGCAGGCTATGGAGCAGGCCATGAGCAGGCTATGGAGTAGTCTATGAACAGGCTATAAACAGGCTATGAGCAGGCTATGGAGCAGGCTATGAACAGGCTATGGAGTAGGCTATGAGCAGGCTATGGAATAGGCTATGAACAGGCTATGGAGCAAGCTATGAACAGGCTATGACCAGGCTATGGAGCAGGCTGTGAACAGGCTATATACAAGCTATGAACAGGCGATGGAGCAGGCTCTGGAGTAGGCTATGAACAGGCTATGGAGCAGGCTATGGAGTAGGCTATGAACAGGCTATGGAGCCAGCTATGAACAGGCTATGAACAGGCTCTAAACAGGCTATGGAGTAAGCTATGAGCAGGCTAGGGAGTAGGCAATGGAGCAGGCCATGAACAGGCTATGATCAGGCTATGAACAGGCTATGGTGCAGGCTATGAACAGGCTATGGAGCGGGCTATGGAGTAGGCTATGGAGCAGGCTATGGAGTAGGCAAGGAACAGGCTATGGAGCAAGCTATGAACAGGCTATGAGCACACTATGAACAGGCTATTGAGTCAGCTATGAGCAGGCTATGAACAGGCTATGGCATATGCTATGAACAGGTTATTAACAGGCTATGGAGCAGGCTACGGAGTAGGCTATGGAGCAGGCTATGAACAGGCTATGGAGTAGGTTATGAACAGGCTATGAACAGGATATGAGTATGCTATGGAGCAGGCTAGGGAATAGGCTATGGAGCAGGCTATGAGCAGGCTATGCAGCAGGCCATAGAGCAGGCTATCAACAGGCAATGGATCAGGCTATGGAGTAGGCTATTAACAGGCTATGAACAGGCAATGAATAGGAAATGGATCAGGCTTTGGAGCAGGCTATGAACAGGCCATGAACAGGCTATGAAGAGGCTTTGTAGCAGGCTATGAACAGGCCATGAACAGGCTATGAACAGGCTATGGAGAAGGCTATGTGCAGGCTATAAACAAGCTATGGAGCAGGCTATGAACAGGCTATGAAGATGCTATGGAGAAGGCTATTGAGAAGGCTATGTGCAGGGTATAAACAAGCTAGGGAGCAGGCTATGGAGCAGGCTATGAACAGGCTATGAAGAGGCTTTGTAGCAGGCTATGAACAGGCCATGAACAGGCTATGAACAGGCTATGGAGAAGGCTATGTGCAGGCTATAAACAAGCTATGGAGCAGGCTATGAACAGGCTATGAAGAGGCAATGGAGCAGGCTATGGAGTAGGCTATTAACAGGCTATGAACAGGCTATGAGCAGGCTATGGAGCAGGTTATGAAGAAGGCTATGTGCAGGGTATGAACAAGCTATGGAGCAGTCTATGCAGCAGGCTATGGAGCAGGCTATGAACAAGCTATGAAGAGGCAATGGAGCAGGCTTTGGAGCAGGCTATGAACAGGCTATGAACAGGCTATGGAGAAGGCTATGTGCAGGCTATGAACAATCCATGGAGCAGGCTATGAACAGGCTATGGAGCAGGCTATGGAGAAGGCTATGAACAAGCTATGGAGCAGGCTATGGAGCAGGCTATGATCAGGCTATGAACAGGCTATGGAGCAGGCTATGAACAGGCTATGGAGCAGACTATGAACAGGATATGAACAGGCTATGGAGCAGGCTATGGAGCAGGCTATGAACAGGCTATGACCAGGCTATGGAGCAGGCTATGAACAGGCTATGGAGCAGGCTATGGAGAAGGCTATGGAGGAGGCTATGAATAGGCTATGGAGTGGGCTATGAGCAGGCTATGAACAGGCTATGAACAGGCTATGGCGTAGGTTCTGAACTGGCTATGGAGCAGGCTATGGAGAAGGCTATGAACAGGCTATGAACAGGCTATGGAGCAGGCTCTGAACAGGCTATGGAGAAGGCTATGAACAGGCTATGAACAGGCTATGGCGTAGGCTATGAACTGGCTATGGAGCAGGCTTTGGAGAAGGCTAAAGAACTGGCTATGAAGGCTTTGGAGCAGGCTATGAACAGGCTATGGAGTAGGCAATGGAGCAGGATATGAACAGGCTATGGAGTAGGCTATGGAGTAGGCTATGAACTGGCTATGAACAGGCTATGGCGTAGGCAATGAACTGGCTATGGAGCAGGCTATATAGAAGGCTATGAACCGGCTATGGAGTAGGCAATGAACAGGCTATGGAGCAGGCTATCAACAGGCTGTGAACAGGCTATGGAGCAGGCTATGAACAGGCTATGAACAGGCTATGAACAGGCTATGGAGCAGGCTATAGAGAAGGCTATGAACAGGCTTTGGAACAGGCTATGGATCAGGCTATGATCAGGCCATGAACAGGCTGTGGAGCAAGTTATGAACAGGCTATGGAGCAGATTATGAACAGGACATGAACAGGCTATGGAGCAGGCTATGGAGAAGGCTATGAGCAGGCTATGAACAGGCTTTGGAGCAGGTTATGAACAGGCTGTGAACAGGCTTTGGAGCAGGCTATGAACAGGCTGTGAACAGGCTATGAGCAGGCTATGAACAGGCTATGAGCAGGCTATGAACAGGCTATGGAGCGGGCTATGAGCAAGCTATGAACAGGCTATGAACAGGCTATGGAGTAGGCTATGAACTGGCTATGGAGCAGGCTATGGAGAAGGCTATGAACAGGCTATGAACAGGCTATGGAGCAGGCTAAGAGCAGGCTATGAACAGGTAATGAACAGGCTATAGAGTAGGCTATGAACAGGCTATGGTGCAGGCTATGAGCAGCCTATGAACTGGCTATGGAGCAGGCTATGAGCAGGCTGTGAACAGTCTTTGGAGCAAGCTATGGAGCAGGCTATGAACAGGCTATGGAGTAGGCTATGGAGTAGGCTATGAACAGGATATGAACAGGCTATGGAGTAGTCTATGAACAGGCTATGAACAGGCTATGAACAGGCTATGGAGCAAGCTATGGAGCAGGCTATGAACAGGCTGTAGAGCAGACTATGAACAGGACATGAACAGGCTAGGAGCAGGTTATGAACAGGCTATAAACAGGCTGATTCCTGATGAAGGGCTTTTGCCCGAAACGTCGATTTTGCTGAAGCTCCTCGGATGCTGCCTGAACTGCTGTGCTCTTCCAGCACCATTGATCCAGAATCTGGTTTCCAGCATCTGCAGTCATTGTTTTTACCTTTATGAACAAGCTATGAACAGGCTATGGAGCAGGCTATGGAGCAGGCTATGGAGTAGGCTATGAACACGCTATGGAGCAGGTTATGAACAGGCTATGAACAGGCTATAAACAGGCTATGGAGCAGGCTATGGAGCAGGCTATGAACAGGCTATGGAGTAAGCTATGAGCAGGCTATGAACAGACTATGGAGCAGGCTATGGAGTAGGCTATGGAGCAGGCCATGAACAGGCTATGATCAGGCTATGAACAGGCTATGAACAGGCTATGAACAGGCTATGGAGCTGGCTATGAACAGGCTATGAATAGGCTATGGAGCTGGCTATGGAGCAGGCTATGGAGTAGGCTATGGAGTAGGCTATGAACTGGCTATGAACATGCTGTGAGCAGGCTATGGACAGGCTATGAACAGGCTACGAACCGGCTATGGAGTAGGATATCGAGCAGGCTATGAACCAGCTATGGAGTAGGCTATCGAGCAGGCTATAGTGCTGGCTATGGAGTAGACAATGAACAGGCTATGGAGCAGGCTATCAACAGGCTATGAACAGGCTATGGAGCAGGCTATGAACAGGCTATGAAGCAGGCTATGGAGCAGGCTATGAACAGGCTATGGAGCGGCCTATGGTGCAGGTTTTGAACAGGCTATGGAGCAGGCTATGGAGCAGGTTATGATCAGGCTATGAACAGGCTATGGAGCAGGCTATGAACAGGCTATGACCAGGCTATGGAGCCTGCTGTGAACAGGCTATATACAAGCTATGAACAGGCGATGGAGCAGGCTATGGAGCAGGCTATGGAGTAGGCTACGAACAGGCTATGGAGCAGGCTATGGAGTAGGCTATGCACAGGCTATGGAGCCAGCTATGAACAGGCTATGAACAGGCTCTAAACAGGCTATGGAGTAAGCTATGAGCAGGCTAGGGAGTAGGCAATGGAGCAGGCCATGAACAGGCTATCAACAGGCTATGGAGTAGGCTATGAACAGGCTATGAGCAGCCTATGAACAGGATATGAACAGGCTATGGAGCTGGCTATGAACAGGCTATGAATAGTCAATGGAGCAGTCTATGGTGCAGGCTATGGAACAGGATATGAGCAGGCTATGGAGCTAGCTATGGAGTAGGCTGTGAACAGGCTATGGAGCAGGCAATGGAGCAGGCTATGGAGCAGGGTATGATCAGGCTATGAACAGGCTATGGAGCAGGCTATGAACAGGCTATGACCAGGCTATGGAGCAGGCTGTGAACAGGCTATAAACAAGCTATGAACAGGCTATGGAGCAGGCTATGGAGCAGGCTATGGAGCAGGCTATGGAGTAGGCTATGGAGTAGGCTATGAACAGGCAATGGTGCAGGCTATGGAGTAGGCTATGAACAGGCTATGGAGCCAGCTATGAACAGGCTATAAACAGGCTATGGAGCAGGCTATGAGCAATCTATGAACAGGCTATGGAGTAAGCTATGAGCAGGCTAGGGAGTAGGCAATGGAGCAGGCCATGAACAGGCTATGATCAGGCTATGAACAGGCTATGGTGCAGGCTATGAGCAGCCTATGAACAGGCAATGAACAGGCTATGGAGCTGGCTATGAACAGGCTATGAATAGGCTATGGAGCAGTCTATGGTGCAGGCTATGGAACAGGATATGAGCAGGCTATGGAGCAGGCTATGGAGCAGGCTATAGAGCTGGCTATGGAGTAGGCAATGAACAGGCTATGGAGCAGGCTATCAACAGGCTGTGAACAGGCTATGGAGCAGGCTATGGAGCAGGATATGAACAGGCTATGAACAAGCTATGGAGCAGGCTATGGAGTAGGCTATGAACAGGCTACGGAGTAGGCTATGAACAGACTGTGGAGCAGACTATGAACAAGATATGAACAGGCTATGGAGCAGGCTATGGAACAGGATATGAGCAGGCTATGGAGCAGGCTATGGAGCAGGCTATGGAGCAGGCTATAGAGCTGGCTATGGAGTAGGCAATGAACAGGCTATGGAGCAGGCTATCAACAGGCTGTGAACAGGCTATGGAGCAGGCTATGGAGCAGGATATGAACAGGCTATGAACAAGCTATGGAGCAGGCTATGGAGTAGGCTATGAACAGGCTACGGAGTAGGCTATGAACAGACTGTGGAGCAGACTATGAACAAGATATGAACAGGCTATGGAGCAGGCTATGGACAAGGCTATGAACAGGCTATGGAGCAGGCTATGGAGTAGGCCATGAACAGGCTATGGAGCAGGCTACGCAGTAGGCTATGAACACGCTATGGAGCAGGCTATGAACAGGCTATAAACAGGCTATGGAGCAGGCTATGAGCAGGCTATGAACAGGCTATGGAGTAAGCTATGAGCAGGCTATGAACAGGCTATGGAGCAGGCTATGGAGTAGGCTATGGAGCAGGCCATGAACAGGCTATGATCAGGCTATGAACAGGCTATGGTGCAAGCTATGAGCAGCCTATGAACAGGCTGTGAACAGGGTATGGAGCTGGCTATGAACAGGCTATGAATAGGCTATGGAGCAGTCTATGGTGCAGGTTATGAGCAGGCTTTGAGCAGGCTATGGAGCAGGCTATGGAGCAGACTTTGAGCAGTCAATGAGCTGGCTATGTACAGGATATGGAGCAGGCTATGGATCAGGCTATGGAGCAAGCTATGAACAGGTTATAACAGTCTATGGAGCAGTCTATGGTGCTGGCTATGAGCAGGCTATGAGCAGGCTATGGAGCAGACTTTGGAGCAGACTTTGGGGATTTTGTTGTGCAAGTGGGCAAGAGATTGGCTGATGGAATGTATTGTGGATAAGTGTGAGATTATTTAATATGATAGGAGGAATGAAGGTGTCAAGTATTTCTTAAATGGTGAGATATTGAAATGTCCAAAGGGATCAAGGTGGCCTTTTTCATAAGTCACTTTAAACTAGTATGCAGATACAGTTCAGGAAGCAAGTGGTATGTTAGCTTTATAGCAAGAGAATTTGAATGCAAGAACAAAGAAGTCTTGTTTCAATTATGTGGCTCACAGATGAGATTACACCTAGACCTTTTTATGCAGTTTCGGTCATCTTGCTTAAAGGAAGCATGTACGTTCTATTGAGGGAGTGCAGCAAAATGTCATTCGACTGATTCCACGGATGATGGGACTGTCCTATGAGAAAAAAATTGAGTTGACTGGACCTTTATTCTCTGGAGTTTTAAAGAATAATGGAAACATAAAATTCTTAAAGGGTAAATAGAATAAATTCAGAAAGGATGTTTCCCCTGGCTGTGGGTTCCAGAACCAGGGAATACTGTGTTAGAATAAAAGGCAAGGTGTTAAGGACTAACATGGGGAGAAACCTCTTTCCTCAGAATGTGGTCATGCTTTGTAATTCTCTACCCTGCAGTGATGTGAAGCTTAGTCAAGTGAGTTCAAGAGACAGTGATAAATTTCAAGTTACTAATGACATGAAGGGATTATAGGATGGTGCACGTATTGAACATTAAGGTAGCAAATCAGCCATGATACAGAAATGTGCAGCAGGCTTGTGGGCTGATTGGCCTACTCCTGCTCCTGTGTTTATGGGTCAGTTGAAGTTCTAAAAGCTGGTAGTTTCATTCGACAATGATATCACTGGACAAAGGCTTGTAAAAGCAGCTAAGGTAAATACCAGACTGTACCTAACATTGTAACACAACATACTTGGGAGTCCAATTCGAATGTTTTTAAATAACTTTTACATTTGTATTATGAGAAATATTATTTTAATGATTCAGTGAGGAATTGCCATGGGGCTTTACCTAATGGAAGATCCTTGTTGGAATGTGACTGAATGCAAATTGTTTGCTGCAATATTATGGTAATACAATATAATTAGAGAATAGCAAAATATTAAAATGATTAATTCAAAGCAGAAAAAATTAGGAAGATGGAAAATGGCTACATACTGTTGCAGATCAGGCCAAATCTCCTCAAAACATTTCAAGAAGGCAGCCCAGACCCTAACTTTTCTAGTTGTTTTAAAGAAGTGCAAAGTGAGTGAAGCAGTTGACCCAACCACTCAGTTCGAACTAAAACAGAATTTACTCATACACAAACAAAAGAGAATAGAATATAGAGTAACATATCTGAAAATCCAATCAACTCTATTGCAACTTAATGATACTGTTCCAAATACTTGTAACAGTCCCCATAAACACTCCCTTGGCAAAAAGGTAACGTTAAACACAAGTTCTTATAGGAGCGATGTCAAAAAGAGAGAGGATCAGCATGGAGCTGTATCTTTGGGTCCAGCAGTTTCTCTGGGCTGCCAGCTCAAACTTGACTAGCAGCTGCAAGCAAGACTGCTCAAACCAAACCAAACCAAACCCTGAACTGGGAGAACTGGCCACTCCCCTTTCATTGTAAAGTATAAAAAAACTAAAAGCTTTCCCAAGTAGATAATTCCAGACATTTTGTAACCTCTACCTTTACAACCTTATGAAAAAAAAAGACAGAATAACCTTGTTAAAGGATCAGCTTTGTCACAATGCATGAGAAGTGCAAATTTCATAGGGCCTTTACAACTTCTCACTGCTTTCCTAGTAATGAGTCTTTCCTAAAATTTTGTGGATGGGGAAATGAAGAAAACCAGAAAAGGAAGCCAGCACTGTGATGACATGGCAGAGGTGCCAATTAGAGGAAGCACTTGCTGCAGCACCTTGACACCCAAAGAGAGGGAACTACAGTCTGACAAATGAAAAGAAACAGAATTTATTTTTAAACTATTCCCACAGTTCCACACTCAGTAACAATCAATTGCTTTGCTTTTTAACTGAGAGAAATATTTACAGCTACCAGCCAAACCAGGATAATTCAGCACAATTTTAATTAATCCCAAGAAAGTCTTTATACTCTCAACAAGCTACTGCTGTAGCCTGGATTTGATTGAGTTGCTTCAAAGATAGGTATTTCCAGCACTCTTTCAAAATCAGCCTAATGGATACGTTGTTCTTTCTTTCCACTACCAGAAAATAACCTGAATTGTTGAATTAAATCATAAAAATTCTGAGTGAAGAAGATTTATTATTGGAACAGGAGAAGGCTGACCAGCTCATTAAACCTGCCTGCAATATGATCATGGGCTGATCAAACACTTCAATGATTTCTACTCACCCTGGTGTCTGTATATTATTGTTAATCAGAAATCTATCAATCTCTAGCTCCAACATACTGAGCTTCCTCAGGTCTACAGAGTACAGAATTCTAAAGTTCAAAGTTTGTGCGAAGATTTGTAGCTCGGGTGCTCGTTGTTGTGATTCTGTTCGCTGAGCTGGAAGTTTTTGTTGCAAACGTTTCGTCCCCTGGCTAGGCGACATCATCAGTGCTTGGGAGCCTCCTGCGAAGCGCTTCATTGATGTTTCCTCCGGTGTTTATAGTGGTCTGTCCCTGCCGCTTCCGGTTGTCAATTTCAGCTGTCCGCTGTAGTGGTTGGTATATTGGGTCCAGGTCGATGTGTTTGTTGATGGAGTTTGTGGATGAATGCCATGCCTCTAGGAATTCCCTGGCTGTTCTCTGTCTGGCTTGCCTGATGATAGTAGTGTTGTCCCAGTCGAATTCACGTTGCTTGTTGTCTGTGTGTGGCTACTAAGGATAGCTGGTCGTGTCGTTTCGTGGCTAGTTGATGTTCATGTGTGCGGATTGTTAGCTGTCTTCCTGTTTGTCCTATATAGTGTTTTGTGCAGTCCTTGCATGGTATTTTGTACTGGTGAGTTGTTGTCTGAGCGTGGCTGTTGGTTTGTGTGCCGTTATGAGTCCTAGGGGTCGCAGTAGTCTGGCTGTCAGTTCCGAGATGCTCCTGATGTATGGTAGTGTGGCTAGTCCTTTTGGTTGTGGTATGTCCTCGTTCCGTTGTCTTTCTCTTAGGCAACTGTTGATGAAGTTGCGCGGGTATCCGTTTTTGGCGAATATAGGTGTTCCTCTCCTTCTTTTTGCAGTTCTGGTGTGCTGCAGTGTGTTGTGGCCCTTTTGAATAGTGTCCTGATGCAGCTTCGTTTGTGTGTGTTGGGGTGGTTACTTTCATAGTTTAGGACTTGGTCTGTGTGTGTGGCTTTCCTGTATACCTTTGTGGTGAATTCTCCATTCGGTGTTCTCTGTACCATCACATCTAGGAATGGAAGTTGGTTGTCCTTTTCTTCTTCTCTCGTGAATAGGATTCCTGTGAGTGTGGCGTTGATGATCCGGTGTGTTTTTTCTATTTCCGTGTTTTTAATGATTACAAACGTGTCATCGACATATCTGACCCAGAGTTTGGGTTGAATTTGTGGTAGGACTGTTTGTTCTAACCTTTGCATAACTGCCTCTGCTATGATTCCCGAGATTGGTGATCCCATAGATGTTCCGTTGATTTGTTCGTATATCTGGTTGTTGAATGTGTTGTGAGGCACAAGTCCAGTAGTTTAAGTATGCCGTCTTTGTTGATAGGTTCAGCGTCCTGTTTTCTGTTCTGTATGTTCAGTAGGTTGGCTATTGTTTCTCTGGCTAGGGTTTTGTCAATTGAAGTGAACAGTGCCGTCACGTCGAATGATATCATGGTTTCTTCTTTGTCTATGTGTATATTTCTGATGATGTTCAAGAATTCCTGTGTTGATTTTATAGAGGGTTTGGATCCGCTGACCAGGTATTTCAGTATCCGCATACATGAACATCAACTAGCCACGAAACGACACGACCAGCTATCCTTAGTAGCCACACACACAGACAACAAGCAACATGAATTCGACTGGGACAACACTACTATCATAGGGCAAGCCAGACAGAGAACAGCCAGGGAATTCCTAGAGGCATGGCATTCAGCCACAAACTCCATAAACAAACACATCGACCTGGACCCAATATACCAACCACTACAGCGGACAGCTGAAACTGACAACCGGAAGCGGCAGGGACAGACCACTATAAACACCGGAGGAAACATCAAAGAAGCGCTTCGCAGGAGGCTCCCAAGCACTGATGATGTCGCCTAGCCAGGGGACGAAAAGTTTGCAACAAAAACTTCCAGCTCGGCGAACAGAACCACAACAGAATTCTAAAGAATGTAAGAAGTAGGGGCATGAGTAAATAATTCATCCCCTCAAGCCTTACTCCATCATTCAAAATGATTATGGTTGGTCTGATTCTGACCTCAATTCCACTTTCCTGTCTACTCTCCATATCCCTTCAATCCGTTACTATTTAAAAATCTGTCTATCTCCTCATTGTTGTGGTTCTGTTCGCCGAGCTGGGAATTTGTGTTGCAGACGTTTCGTCCCCTGTCTAGGTGACAATCCTCAGTGCTTGGGAGCCTCCTGTGAAGCGCTTCTGTGATCTTTCCTCCGGCATTTGTAGTTGTTTGAATCTGCCGCTTCCAGTTGTCAATTCCAGCTGTCCGTTGCGGTGGTCGGTATATTGGGTCCAGGTCGATGTGCTTATTCACTCATCCACAGATTCAATCAATAAGCATCGACTCTCCTGCTCCTCAGATGCTGCCTGACCTGCTATGCTTTTCTAGCACCACACTCTTGACCCATAGACCAATGAACTACAAACCAGTGAGCCTCACATCTGTAGTAGGTAAAGTATTGGAGAAAATTCTGAAGGAAAGAACTAATCTTCACTTGGATGGAAAGATTTGATCAGGGATAGGCAGCATAGCTTTGTCAGTGGGAGGTCATGCCAAACACGTCTAAGTTGAATTTTCCAAGGAGGCAACTATATGGGAGATAGACAGAAAAGGTAGAAGTATATGGGATCTAAGGAACTTGGTAAGTTGGATCCAAAATTCATTTTGGTAGGAGATGGAATGTGACGATATGGCTTTAAGAGGTAATTTTGACCTGCTTGCTTTGAAGAGCGTTTGTAAGTCAGAGGTACAGAGCTGTCTATTGAAAGCTCAAAATATAAACAACTTGTGAGGCCTTGGGTTTTTTTTTAAAGTTGGAATGATAGAAGTTGGTGGGCGGCACGGTGGCACAGTGGTTAGCACTGCTGCCTCACAGCGCCAGAGACCCGGGTTCATTTCCCGCCTCAGGCGACTGACTGTGTGGAGTTTGCACGTTCTCCCCGTGTCTGCGTGGGTTTCCTCCGGGTGCTCCGGTTTCCTCCCACAGTCACAAAGATGTGCAGGTTCAGGTGAATTGGCCATACTAAATTGCCCATAGTGTTAGGTAAGGGGTAAATGTAGGGGTATGGGAGGGTTTCGCTTCGGCGGGTCGGTGTGGACTTGTTGGGCCGAAGGGCCTGTTTCCACACTATAATCTAATCTAATCTAATCTAATCTAAAAAAGCGGCTCCCACAGAACTAGGATTTTTAGTTCTAGCTTTTCATTAGCAGTTGTTGGCATCTTGAAGTTACGGCTTGGAAGATGCAGTACATCTCTCACTGCTACACTCTTAGAGTTTTCTCTTGATGTTAGTTTCCTCCTGGACTGAAGAATTGCTTGTGAGACAAACTATTTCACTGAGTTTGTCTTTTGTCAAAGGTGTGTTTATGAAATGTTACTATATTAAAACAGTTACTGTTTAGTAGCTAAATAATCTATTATTCTGTTAAGTTTTCCAATAGGATTAATTATTCTAATATCATCTTTGTTTTGTGATATTTTAACTGTAGATAATGAGGAAAATGTGTTTTGATTCAAACCTAGTAGTTTAACCAGTCAAATTGCATCAGGAATGCAACGCCTTACACATACCTTTAAAACAAGGAGTAGTTAGGGTCTAGACTATCTTCTGAATATATTTTGAGAGGGTTTGGTCTGATCCATAACAAATTAGTGGCTTTTGTCAGGATCAAAATCTCTAATTCTAGGTTGGGTGAGGATTGTTGAACTCAAAGGCAGTGAGTAGTGAATGATTGTTTTATTTCAGGCATTGAATTTGGTTGGTTTAAACAGGATTTGCTTTATGTAACAAAGGCTCTTTCAGTCATTAAAAATGTCCTCACTGTGGAAGAAGTCACATAAGGAGTTTTACGGCAAATGAGCTAGGCAAAGCTTTCAGAATTTGCAAAGAAGCTGGAGTTGGGCATTGCCTGTATCTGTGAGGAAAGGGGAGGTAATTGCAACAATCGTGCAGCATTTACAATTGCCAGGAAAGCCATTGGATTCTTTGGAAATGGCTAAAATCCAGTTGGAAATGAAGCAGCGTAAATGTGAAAAGGAAATAAAACAGTTTAATTTATGATTAAATGCAGAGGAAAAAGATAAAGAGAGAAAGGACCTAACAGAAGAAAGGGAGAAAGAGAGGGAAGGAATGAAGTAAGAGAGTGTTTTTAAACTTCAGCAGTTGGAACTTAAAATTCAAAGTTGACTTAAAATGGCGGAGGTAGAGATGAAAAGTAGTAGGAGTAGTGATGGTGAGGACAGTAAGGGATAAAAATCCCATTGTTGCCAAAAGCCTGGTGGGGATTTGTTTAAATGTATTGCTTAAGTTCAAAGAGAAGAATATTGAAGCATTTTTCATTTCATTTGAGAAAGTGGTAAAACAAATGAAATGGCTGCTGACCATTTGGGTATTGTTGATCCAAATGAGGTTCGTTCATGATGAGTATGAGGAGGGTAAAAAAGCCATCTTAACTGGAAGGGTCAAACAAAGTAATTTTGATAGTTGGATTGAGAACTTATGTACAAGAGCAGAAAAATCAAGACTGCAAAATTAGCAGTGGAAATGGCAGATGACTATGAGTTGGTACATCAATCAAATTTTGGCTTCTGACATCAATTTCAATCTGTGAGGGATAGATATTAGGGAAAACAAAAACCCACAAGTGATAAGCAAAAAGGAGATCTCATTCAAGGTAGATAATTTGCCACAGAGCGAAATGGAAACCCCAAAGGGGGAAGAGAAGTTAAAAAGCCCAGCTGCTTTCATTGCAAAAATGTAGGCCACATGAAGTTGGTGGTTTTGAAAAAGCACTGAGAAGATGGATGTGGTAAGACAGGATAAACCAGTGAGTTTTGTTTAATGGAAAAGGAAAGCGCAGTGAAAGTTAAAATGCTGCAAAAGAATGTACAATCTGGTCAGGGGTCATTTGAGAAGAAAGTGCCAGTTCTCTTTAAAAGAATTTAATTGTGAGGATAAAGTTTGCTCATATATGTCAGGGGGAGCAAAACAAGAACTTAACATTTTAAGAGAGAGAGAGCAATTTAATCTTTGATGCTGAGAGATGAAGAGATATGTAATTCAAAAGGAATATTGCCAGAAAAGGTGGAATTCATGGGTGAAGAACAGTGTTCTATTATAAAAAGTGAGGTTGGAGAGTCAAGTGAAAAGTTATGAAGTGATGGCAGGAGTAATAGGGAAGTTGTCAGTTCCAGGAATATGCTTTATCCTTGGTAATGCTGTAACTGAATCACAGGTGGATGTGATGCCCATTGTGATTGAAAAGCCAATGGAAAACCAAGCAACTGAAGTGTTACAGTATATGTTGGGATATTTCCTGATTGTCTGGTAACAAGGTCACAAAGCCACAGGTTGAAGCAGTGGGAGAAATCAGTAGAGCCAAGGAAGCTGTATTCCAATTAATCGGCAAGGTCTTTTCCCTGGTTGGGGGAGTCCAGAACTAGAGGACATAAGTTTAGAGTGGGAGGGGAAATATTTGAAAGAGACCTAAGAGGCATCTTTTTCACACAAAAGGGGCTGCATTGATGGAATGAGCTGCCAGAGGAAGCACTGGAGGTTGGTACAATTTGAACAGTTAAAAGGCATCGGGATGGATATATGAATAGGGAAGGTTTAGAGGGATATGGGCCAAGTGCTGACAAATGGGACTAGATTAATTTAGGAAATCTGGTTGGTGTGGCTGAGTTTAACCAAAGGGTCTGTTTCTGTGTTGCACATCTCAATGACTTGTGTCTTGATGACTCTGTGTCTCGATAACTCTGCTTCCCAATCACTCTTTGCCACAATGACTCTGTGTCTCAATGACTCTGTGTCTCGATGACTCTGTGTCTCGATGACTCTGTGTCTCAATGACTCTGTGTCTCAATGACTCTGTGTCTCGATGACTCTGCGTCTCAATGACTCTGTGTCTCAATGACTCTGTGTCTCGATGACTCTGTGTCTCGATGGCTCTGTGTCTCGATGGCTCCGTGTCTCAATGACTCTGTGTCTCGATGACTCTGTCTCGATGACTCTGTCTCAATGACTCTGTGTCTTGATGACTCTGTCTCGATGACTCTGTCTCAATGACTCTGTGTCTCTATGACTCTGCATCTCAATGACTCAATGACTCTGCATCTCGATGACCCTGTGTCTCGAAGATTCTGTGTCTCGATGACTGTCTCAATGGCTCGGTGTCTCAATGACTCTGCATCTCGATGACTATGTCATGAAGACGCTGTGCCTCGATGACTCTGTCTTGATGACTCTGTGTCTTGATGACTTGGACTCGATTGCTCTGTGTCTCGATGACTTGGCCTCTAGGGGTCTGTCTCGATGACTCTGTGTCTCGATTACTCTGTCTCAATGAATCCGTGTCTCGTGACTCTGCATCTCGATGACTCTGTCTTGAAGAATCTGCGTCTCGATGACTCTGTCTCAATGACTCTGTGTCTCGATTACTCTGCGTCTCGATGCTTCTGTGTCTCAATGACTCTGTGTCTCGATGACTCTGTCTCAATTACTCTGTGTCTCGATGATTCTGTGTCTCAATGACTCTGTGTCTCAATGACTCTGTGTCTTGATGACTCTGCGTCATGATGACTCTGTGTCTCGATGACTTGGACTCGATGACTCTGTGTCTCGATGACTCTGTGTCTCGATGTCTCTGTGTCTCCATGACTCTGCGTCTCGATGACTCTGTGTTAAAGACTCTGTGTCTCCATGACTCTGTCTCAATGAGTCTGTGTCTCGATGACTCGGCCTCTAGGACTCTATCTCAATGACTCTGTGTCTCAATCACTCTGCGTCTCAATGACCCTGTGTCTCGAAGATTATGTGTCTCGATGACTGTCTCGATGACTGTGTCTCGATGACTCTGTGCCTCAATGACTCTGTGTCTCGATGACTCTTTGTCTCAATGACTCTGTCTCGATGACTCTGTGTCTCGATGACTCTGTGTCTCGATGACTCGGTCTTGATGACTCTGTGCCTCAATAACTCTGTGTCTTGATGACTCTGTGCCTCAATGACTCTGTGTCTCGATGACTCTGTGTCTCGATGACTCTGTCTCGATGACTCTGTGCCTCAATGACGCTGTGTCTCGATGATTCGGACTCGATGCCTCTGCGTCTCAATGACTCGGTCTCTAGGACTCTGTCTCAATGACTCTGTGTCTCGATGACTCTGTGTCTCAATGACTCTTTGTCTCGATGACTCTGTGCCTCGATGAGTCTGTGTCTTGATGACTCTGTGCCTCAATGACTTTGTGTGTCAATGACTCTGTCTCGAAGACTCTGTGTCTCAATGACTCTGCGTCTCGATAACTATGTCTCGAAGACGCTGCGTCTCGATGACCCTGTCTCAATGAGTCTGTGTCTTGATGACTCGGTCTCGAGGACTCTTTCTCGATGTCTCTATGTCTCAATGACTCTGCGTCTCGATGACTCTGTCTCAATGACTCTGTGTCTCGATGACTCTGCATCTCGATGACTCGGCCTCTAGGACTCTATCTCAATGACTCTGTGTCTCAATGACTCTGCGTCTCGATGACCCTGTGTCTCGAAGATTATGTGTCTCGATGACTGTCTCGATGACTGTGTCTCGAAGACTCTGTGCCTCAATGACACAATGTCTCGATGACTCTGTGCCTCAATGACTCTGTGTCTCGATGACTCTTTGTCTCAATGACTCTGTCTCGAAGACTCTGTGTCTCGATGACTCTGTGTCTCGATGACTCTGTGTCTCGATGACTCGGTCTTGATGACTCTGTGCCTCAATAACTCTGTGTCTTGATGACTCTGTGCCTCAATGACTCTGTGTCTCGATGACTCTGTGTCTCGATAACTGTCTCGATGACTCTGTGCCTCAATGACGCTGTGTCTCGATGATTCGGACTCGATGCCTCTGCGTCTCAATGACTCGGTCTCTAGGACTCTGTCTCAATGACTCTGTGTCTCGATGACTCTGTGTCTCAATGACTCTTTGTCTCGATGACTCTGTGCCTCGATGAGTCTGTGTCTTGATGACTCTGTGCCTCAATGACTCTGTGTGTCAATGACTCTGTCTCGAAGACTCTGTGTCTCAATGACTCTGCGTCTCGATAACTATGTCTCGAAGACGCTGCGTCTCGATGACCCTGTCTCAATGAGTCTGTGTCTTGATGACTCGGTCTCGAGGACTCTTTCTCGATGTCTCTATGTCTCAATGACTCTGCGTCTCGATGACTCTGTCTCAATGACTCTGTGTCTCGATGACTCTGCATCTCGATGATGCGGTCTCTAGGACTCTGTCTCAATTACTCTGAGTTTCAATGACTCTGTGTCTCAATGACTCTGTGTCCTGATGACTCTTTGTCTCGATGACTCTGTCTCGATGACTCTGTCTCGATGACTCTGTGTCTCGATGACTCGGACTTGATGACTCTGTGTCTCGATGACTCAGTCTCTAGGACTCTGTCTCAATGACTCTGTGTCTCCATGACTGTGTCTCGATGACTCTGTGCCTCAATGACTCTGTGTCTCGATGACTCCGTCTCAATGACTCTGTGCCGCAATGACTCTGTGTCTCAATGATTCTGTCTCGATGACTCTGTCTCGATGTCTCTGTCTCGAAGACTCTGTGTCTCAATGACTTTGTGTCTCGATAACTCTGTGTCTCAATGACTCTGTGTCTCAATGACTCTGTGTCTCGATGACTCTGTCTCGAAGACTCTGTCTCTCGATGACTCTGTCTCGATGACTCTGTCTTGATAAGTCTGTGTCTCGATGACTCGGTCTTTAGGACTCTGTCTCAATGACTCTGTGTCTCAATGACCCTGTGTCTCCATGACTCTGCGTCATGATGAATCGGTCTCTAGGACTCTTCTCAATGACTCTGCATCTCGATGACTCTGTCTCGATGACTCTGTGCCTCAATGACTCTGTGTCTCGATGACACTGTGCCTCACTGAGTCTGTGTCTCGATGAATCCGTCTCGATAAGTCTGTGTCTCTATGACTCGGTCTTTAGGACTCTGTCTCAATGACTCTGTGTCTCAATGACTCTGTGTCTCGATGACTCTGCGTCATGATGACTCGGTGTCTCGAAGACTCTGTGTCTCAATGACACTTTGTCTCGATGACTATGTCCCGAAGACGTTGCGTCTCGATGAGTCTGTGTCTTGATGACTCGGTCTCTAGGACTCTGTCTCAATGACTCTGTGCCTTGATGACTCTGTGTCTCTATGACTATGTCTTGATGACTCTGTGTCTCAATGACTCTGTGTCTCGATGACTCTTTGTTTCAATGACTCTGTCTCGTTGACTCTCTGTCTCGATGACTCTGTGTCACAAAGACTCTGTGCCTCAATGACTCTGTGTCTCGATGACTCTGTGCCTCAATGACTCTGTGTCTCGATGACTCTTTGATTCAATGACTCTGTCTCACTGACTCTCTGTCTCGATGACTCTGTGTCACAAAGACTCTGTGCCTCAATGACTCTGTGTCTCGATGACTGTGTGCCTCAATGACTCTGTGTCTCGATGACTCTGTGTCTCGATGACTCTTTGTCTCGCTGAGTCTGTGTCTCGATGACTTTGTGTCTCGATGACTCTGCGTCTCAATGATTCTGTATCTCGAAGATTCTGTCTCGATGACTGTCTCAATGACTCTGTCTCGATGACTCTGTGCCTCAATGACTCTGTGTCTCGATGACTCTTTGTCTCAATGACTCTGTCTCGATGTCTCTGTGTCTCAATGACTCTGTCTCGATGACTCTGTGGCTCAATGACTCTGTGTCTCGATGACTCTTTGTCTCAATGACTCTGTCTCAATGACTCTGTGTCTCAATGACTCTGTCTCGATGACTCTGTGTCTCGATGACTCTGTCTCGATGACTCTTTGTCTCGATGACTCTGTGTCTCAATGACTCTGTGTCTCGATGACTCTTTGTCTCAATGACTCTGTCTCGATGACTCTGTGTCTCAATGACTCTGTGTCTCGATGACTCTTTGTTTCAATGACTCTGTCTCGTTGACTCTCTGTCTCGATGACTCTGTGTCACAAAGACTCTGTGCCTCAATGACTCTGTGTCTCGATGACTCTGTGCCTCAATGACTCTGTGTCTCGATGACTCTTTGATTCAATGACTCTGTCTCACTGACTCTCTGTCTCGATGACTCTGTGTCACAAAGACTCTGTGCCTCAATGACTCTGTGTCTCGATGACTCTGTGCCTCAATGACTCTGTGTCTCGATGACTCTGTGTCTCGATGACTCTTTGTCTCGCTGAGTCTGTGTCTCGATGACTTTGTGTCTCGATGACTCTGCGTCTCAATGATTCTGTATCTCGAAGATTCTGTCTCGATGACTGTCTCAATGACTCTGTCTCGAAGACTCTGTGTCTCAATGACTCTGTGTCTCGATGACTATGTCACGAAGACGCTGCATCGCGATGACTCTGTCTCGATGAGTCTGTGTCTCGTGACTCTGCGTCTCGATGACTCTGTGTCTCGATGACTCTGCGTCTCAATAACTCTGTGTCTCAATGACTCTGTCTCGATGACTCGGACTCGATGGTTCTGTGTCTCGATGACTCTGTGTCTCGATGACATGGACTCGATGGCTCTGTGTCTCGATGACTCTGTCTCAATGACTCTGTGTCTCGTGACTCTGTGTCTCGATGACTCTGTGTTAAAGACTCTGCGTCTCGATGTCTCTGTCTCGATAAGTCTGTGTCTCAATGACTCGGTCTCTAGGACTCTGTCTCAATGACTCTGTGTCTCTCGATGACTCTGCGTCTCGATGACTCTGTGTCTTGAAGATTCTGTGTCTCGATGACTGTCTCAATGACTCTGTCTCGAAGACTCCGCGTCTCAATGACTCTGCGTCTCAATGACTCTGCGTCTCGATGATTCTGTGTCTCGAAGATTCTGTGTCTCAATGACTGTCTCAATGACTCTGTCTCGATGACTCTGCGTCTCAATAACTCTGTGTCTCAATGACTCTGTGTCACGATGACTCTGTGTCCTGATGACTCTTTGTCTCAATGACTCTGTGTCTCAATGACTCTGTGTCTTGATAACTCTGTGTCTCGATAACTCTGTGTCTCGATGATTCTGTCTCGATGACTCTGTCTCGAATACTCTGTGTCTCGATGACTCTGTGTCTCGATGACTCTGTTTCCATCAGTCTGTGTCTCGATGACTCGGTCTTTAGGACTCAGTCTCAATGACTCTGGCTCTTGATGACTCTGTGTCTCGATGACTCTGTGTCTTGATGACTTGGATTCGATGGCTCTGTGTCTCGATGACTCTGTCTCAATGACTCTGTGTCTCGTGACCCTGCGTCTCGATGACTCTGTGTTAAAGACTCTGCGTCTCGATGACTCTGTGTGTCAATGACTCGGTCTCTAGGACTCTGCCTCAATGACTCTGTGTCTCAATGACTCTGTGTCACGATGACTCTGTGTCCTGATGACTCTTTGTCTCAATGACTCTGTGTCTCAATGACTCTGTGTCTTGATAACTCTGTGTCTCGATAACTCTGTGTCTCGATGATTCTGTCTCGATGACTCTGTCTCGAATACTCTGTGTCTCGATGACTCTGTGTCTCGATGACTCTGTTTCGATCAGTCTGTGTCTCGATGACTCGGTCTTTAGGACTCCGTCTCAATGACTCTGGCTCTTGATGACTCTGTGTCTCGATGACTCTGTGTCTTGATGACTTGGACTCGATGGCTCTGTGTCTCGATGACTCTGTCTCAATGACTCTGTGTCTCGTGACCCTGCGTCTCGATGACTCTGTGTTAAAGACTCTGCGTCTCGATGACTCTGTGTGTCAATGACTCGGTCTCTAGGACTCTGTCTCAATGACTCTGCATCTCGATGATTCTGTGTCTTGATGACTGTCTCAATGACTCTGTCTAGATGAGTCTGTGTCTCGTGACTCTGCGTCTCGATGACTCTGTCTCGAAGATTCTGTGTCTCGATGACTGTCTCAATGACTCTGTCTCGAAGACTCCGCGTCTCAAAGACTCTGTGTCTCGATGACTCTTTGTTTCAATGACTCTGTCTCGATGACTCTGTGTCTCGCTGACTCTCTGTGTTGATGACTGTGTGCCTCAATGACTCTGTGTCTCGATGATTCTGTGTCTCGATGACTCTTTGTTTCAATGACTCTGTGTCTCGATGACTCTTAGTTTCAATGACTCTGTCTCGATGATTCTGTGTCTCGCTGAGTCTGTGTCTCGATGACTGTCTCGATGACTCTGTGTTTCAATGACTCTGTCTCAATGACTCTGTGTCTCAATGACTTGGTCTCGATGAATCTGTCTCGATGACTCTGTGTCTCGATGACTCTGTGTTCTCAATGACTCTGCATCTCGATGACTCTGTGTCTCGATGACTCTGCGTCTCAATGACTCTGTCTCGATGACTCTGTGTCTCGATGACTCTGTGTCTCGATGACTCTTTGTCTCAATGACTCTGTCTCGATGACTCTGTGGCTCAATGACTCTGTGTCTCGATGACTCTTTGTCTCGATGACTCTGTCTCGATGACTCTGTGCCTCAATGACTCTGTGTCTCGATGACTCTTTGTCTCAATGACTCTGTCTCGATGTCTCTGTGTCTCAATGACTCTGTCTCGATGACTCTGTGGCTCAATGACTCTGTGTCTCGATGACTCTTTGTCTCAATGACTCTGTCTCAATGACTCTGTGTCTCAATGACTCTGTCTCGATGACTCTGTGTCTCGATGACTCTGTCTCGATGACTCTTTGTCTCGATGACTCTGTGTCTCAATGACTCTGTGTCTCGATGACTCTTTGTCTCAATGACTCTGTCTCGATGACTCTGTGGCTCAATGACTCTGTGTCTCGATGACTCTTTGTCTCAATGACTCTGTCTCGATGTCTCTGTGTCTCAATGACTCTGTCTCGATGACTCTGTGCCTCAATGACTCTGTGACTCGATGACTCTTTGTCTCAATGACTCTGTCTCGATGACTCTGTGGCTCAATGACTCTGTGTCTCGATGACTCTTTGTCTCAATGACTCTGTCTCGATGTCTCTGTGTCTCAATGACTCTGTCTCGATGACTCTGTGCCTCAATGACTCTGTGTCTCGATGACTCTTTGTCTCGATGACTCTTTGTCTCGATGACTCTGTCTCGATGACTCTGTGTCTCGATGACTCTGTCTCGCTGGCTCTGTGTCTCGATGACACGGACTCAATGACTCTGAGCCTCGATGGCTCGGTCTCAATGACTCTGTCTCGAAGACTCTGCATCTTGATGACTCTGTCTCGATGTCTCTGTCTCGAATACTCTGTGTCTCGATGACTCTGTGTCTCGATGACTCTGTCTCGATAAGTCTGTGTCTTGATGACTCGGTCTTTAGGACTCTGTCTCGATGACTCTGCGTCTCAATGACTCTGCGTCATGATGACTCGGTGTCTCAAACTCTCTGTGCCTCAATGACTGTCTCTCGATGACACTTTGTCTCGATGACTCTGTCTCAATTACTCTGTGTTTCAATGACTCTGTCTCAATGACTCTGTGTCTCGATGACTCGGTCTCTACGACTCTGTCTCGATGTCTCTATGTCTCAATACCTCTGCGTCTCGATGACTCTGTCTCGATGACTCTGTGCCTCAATGACTCTGTGTCTCGATGACTCTGTGTCTTGCTGAGTCTGTGTCTCAATGACTCTGTCTCGAAGACTCTGCGTCTCGATGACGCTGTCTCGACATCTCTGTCTCGATAAGTCTGTGTCTCGATAACTCGGTCTCTAGGACTCTGTCTCAATGACTCTGTCTCGATGACTCCGTCTCAATGTCTCTGTGTCTCGATGATTCTGTCTCGATGACTCTGTGTTTCGATGACTCTGTGTCTCGATGACTCTGTCTCGATGTCTCTGTCTCGAATACTCTGTGTCTCGATGACTCTGTGTCTCGATGACTCTGTCTCGATAAGTCTGTGTCTCGATGACTCGGTGTTTAGGACTCAGTCTCAATGACTCTGTGTCTCAATGACTCTGTGTCTTGATGACTCTGCGTCATGATGACTCTGCGTCTCGATGACTTGGACACGATTACTCTGTATCTCGATGTCTCTGTGTCCCGATGACTCTGTGTCTCGATGACTCTGTCTCGATGACTCTGTCTCGAAGACTCTGAGTCTCGACTCTGCGTCTCGATGACAATGTCTCGATGACTCTGTGTCTCGCTGACTCTGTGGCTCGCTGACTCTGTGTCTCGATGACTCGGACTCGATGGTTCTGTGGCTCGATGACTCGGTCTCCAGGACTGTATCTCGATGACTCTGTGTTCGATGACTCTGTGTCTCGATGTCTCTGTGTCTCGATGACTCTGTGTCTCGATGACTCTGTCTTGAAGACTCTGTGTCTCCATGACTCTGCGTCTCGATGACAATGTCTCGAAGACTCTGTGTCTCGATGACTCTGTCTCAATGAGTCTGTGACTCGATGACTCGGCCTCTAGGACACTATCTCAATGACTCTGTGTCTCAATGACTCTGCGTCTCAATGCCCCTGTGTCTCGAAGATTCTGTGTCTCGATGACTGTGTCTTGTAGACTCTGTGCCTCAATGACTGTGTCTCGATGACTCTTTGTCTCAATGACTCTGTCTCGATGACTCTGTGTCTCGATGACTCTGTGTCTCGATGTCTCTGTGTCTCGATGACTCTGTGTCTCGATGACTCTGTCTTGAAGACTCTGTGTCTCCATGACTCTGCGTCTCGATGACAATGTCTCGAAGACTCTGTGTCTCGATGACTCTGTCTCAATGAGTCTGTGACTCGATGACTCGGCCTCTAGGACACTATCTCAATGACTCTGTGTCTCAATGACTCTGCGTCTCAATGCCCCTGTGTCTCGAAGATTCTGTGTCTCGATGACTGAGTCTTGTAGACTCTGTGCCTCAATGACTGTGTCTCGATGACTCTTTGTCTCAATGACTCTGTCTCGATGACTCTGTGTCTCGATGACTCGGTCTCGATGACTCTTTGCCTCAATGACTCTGTGTCTCGATGACTCTGACTCAATGCCTCTGCGTTTCAATAACTCGGTCTCTAGGACTCTCTCTCAATGACTCTGGGTCTTGATGACTCTGCGTCTCAATGACTCTGAGTCTCAATGACTCTGTGCCTCAATGACTCTGTACCTCAATGACTCTGTGTCTCGATGACTCTGTGTTTCGATGACTCTGAGTCTCAATGACTCTGTGCCTCAATGACTCTTTGTCTCGATGACTCTGTCTCGATGACTCTGTGTCTCGATGACTCTGTCTCGAAGACTCTGTGTCTCGATGACTCTGCGTCTCGATAACTATGTCTCGAAGACGCTGCGTCTCGATGACCCTGTCTTGATGGCTCTGTGTCTCGATGACTCTGTGTCTCGATGACTCGGCCTCTAGGACTCTGTCTCAATGACTCCTGTGTCTCGGTGAATCTTTGTCTCAATGACTCTGTCTCGATGACTCTGTGTCTTGATGACTCTGTCTCAATGACTCTGTCTCAAAGACTCTGCGTCTCGATGACTCTGTCTCAATGTCTCTGTCTCGAAGACTCTGTGCCTCAATGACTCTGTCTCGATGACTCTGTGTCTCGATGACTCTGAGTCTCGATGACTCTGTCTCGAAGATTCTGTGCCTCAATGACTCTGCGTCTCGATGACTCTGTGTCTCGCTGAGTCTGTGTCTCGATGACTCTGTCTCAATGACTCTGTCTCGAAGACTCTGCTTCTCGATGACTCTGTCTCGATGTCTCTGTCTCGAAGACTCTGTGCCTCAATGACTCTGTGTCTCGATGACTCTGTGTCTTGTTGACTCGGTCTCAAAGACTCTGTCTCGATGACTGTGTCTCGATGAATTTGTGCCTCAATGACTCTGTGTATCGGTGACTCTGTGTCTTGATGGCTCTGTGCCTCAATGACTCTGTGTCTCGATGACTCTGTCTCGAAGGCTCTGTGTCTCAATGACTCTGCGTCTTGATGACTATGTCTCGATGACGTTGCATCTCGATGACCCTGTCTCGATGAGTTTGTGTCTTGATGACTCGGTCTCTAGGACTCTGTCTCAATGACTCTGTGTCTCGATGACTCTGTCTCAATGACTCTGTGTCTCAATGACTCTGTGTCTCGCTGACTCTGCGTCTCGATGACTCTGTCTCGATGTCTCTGTCTCGAAGACTCTGTCTCTCGATGATTCTGTGTCTCGATGACTCTGTCTCGAAGACTCTGTCTCTCGATGACTCTGTGTCTCAATGACTCAGTCTCTAGGACTCTGTGTCTTGATCACTCTGTCTCAATGACTCTGTCTCGAAGACTCTGTCTCGAAGACTCTGCGTCTCAATGACTCTGTCTCGATGTCTCTGTCTCAAAGAATCTGTCTCTCGATGACTCTGTGTCTCAATGACTCAGTCTCTAGGACTCTGTCTCGATGTCTCTATGTCTCAATGACTCTGTGTCTCGATGAATCTGTGTCTCGCTGAGTCTGTGTCTCGATGACTCTGTGTCTCAATGACTCTGTGTCTTGATGACTCTGTCTCAATGACTCTGTCTCGAAGACTCTGCGTCTCGATGACTCTGTCTCGATGTCTCTGTCTCGAAGACTCTGTCTCTCGATGACTCTGTGTCTCGATGACTCTGTCTCGAAGACTCTGTCTCTCGTTGACTCTGTGTCTCAATGACTCAGTCTCTAGGACTCTGTGTCTTGATGACTCTGTCTCAATGACTCTGTCTCGAAGACTCTGTCTCGAAGACTCTGCGTCTCAATGACTCTGTCTCGATGTCTCTGTCTCAAAGACTCTGTCTCTCGATGACTCTGTGTCTCAATGACTCAGTCTCTAGGACTCTGTCTCGATGTCTCTATGTCTCAATGACTCTGTGTCTCGATGACTCTGTGTCTCGCTGAGTCTGTGTCTCGATGACTCTGTCTCAATGACTCTGTCTCGAAGACTCTGCGTCTCGATGACTCGGTCTCGATGTCTCTGTCTCGAAGACTCTGTGCCTCAATGACTCTGTGTCTCGATGACTCTGTGTCTCGCTGAGTCTGTGTCTCGATGACTCTGTCTCAATGACTCTGTCTCGAAGACTCTGCTTCTCGATGACTCTGTCTCGATGTCTATGTCTCGATAACTCTGTGCCTCAATGACTCTGTGTCTCGGTGACTCTGTGTCTCGTTGACTCGGTCTCAAAGACTCTGTCTCGATGACTGTGTCTCGATGAATTTGTGCCTCAATGACTCTGTGTCTCGATGACTCTGTGTCTTGATGACTATGTCTCGATGATTCTGCGTCTTGATGACTATGTCTCGATGACGTTGCGTCTCGATGACCCTGTCTCGATGAGTTTGTGTCTTGACGACTCGGCCTCTAGGACTCTGTCTGAATGACTCTGTGTCTCGATGACTCTGTCTCAATGAATCTGTGTCTCAATGACTCTGTGTCTCGATGACTCTGTGTCTCGATCACTCAGACTCGATGATGCTGCATCTCAATGAATCGGTCTCCAGGACTCTGTCTCAATGACTCTGTGTCTCGATGACTCGGTCTCTCCGACTCTGTCTCAATGACTGTGTCTCGATGACTCTATCTCAATGACTCTGTGTCTTGATGACTCTGCGTCTCGATGACTCTGTGTCTCAGTGACTCTGTGTCTTGAAGATTCTGTGTCTCGATGACTCTGTGTCTCGATGACTCGGACTCGATGACTCTGTCTCAATGACTTTGTGTTTCAATGACACTGTCTCAATGACTCTGTGTCTCGATGACTTGGACTCGAGGACTCTGTCTCGATGACTCTATGTCTCAATGACTCTGCGTCTTGATGACTCTGTCTCGATGACTCTGTGTCTCGCTGACTCTGTGGCTCGCTGACTCTGTGTCTCGATGACCCGGACTCGATGGTTCTGTGGCTCGATGACTCGGTCTCCAGGACTGTATCTCGATGACTCTGTGTCTCGATGACTCTGTGTCTCGATGTCTCTGTGTCTCGATGACTCTGTGTCTCGATGACTCTGTCTTGAAGACTCTGTGTCTCCATGACTCTGCGTCTCGATGACAATGTCTCGAAGACTCTGTGTCTCGATGACTCTGTCTCAATGAGTCTGTGACTCGATGACTCGGCCTCTAGGACACTATCTCAATGACTCTGTGTCTCAATGACTCTGTGTCTCGATGACTCGGTCTCTAAGACTCTGTCTCGATGACTGTGTCTCGATGAATTTGTGCCTCAATGACTCTGTGTCACGGTGACTCTGTGTCTTGATGGCTCTGTGCCTCAATGACTCTGTGTCTCGATGACTCTGTCTCGAAGGCTCTGTGTCTCAATGACTCTGCGTCTTGATGACTCTATCTCAATGACTCTGTGTCTTGATGACTCTGTCTCAATGACTCTGTCTCGAAGACTCTGTCTCGAAGACTCTGCGTCTCGATGACTCTGTGTCTCGATGATTCTGTGTCTCGCTGACTCTGTGTCTCGATGACTCAGACTCGATGACGCTGCATCTCGATGAATCGGTCTCCAGGACTCTGTCTCAATGACTCTGTGTATTGATGACTCGGTCTCTCCGACTCTGTCTCAATGACTCTGTGTCTCGATGACTCCATCTCAATGACTCTGTCTCGAAGACTCTGCTTCTCGATGACTCTGTCTCGATGTCTCTGTCTCGATGTCTATGTCTCGATGACTCTGTGCCTCAATGACTCTGTGTCTCGGTGACTCTGTGTCTCGTTGACTCGGTCTCAAAGACTCTGTCTCGATGACTGTGTCTCGATGAATTTGTGCCTCAATGACTCTGTGTCTCGATGACTCTGCGTCTTGATGACTGTGTCTCGATGACTCTGCGTCTTGATGACTATGTCTCGATGTCTCTGTCTCGAAGACTCTGTCTCTCGATGACTCTGTGTCTCAATGACTCAGACTCGATGACGCTGCATCTCGATGAATCGGTCTCCAGTACTCTGTCTCAATGACTCTGTGTCTCGATGACTCGGTCTCTCCGACTCAGTCTCAATGACTCTGTGTCTCGATGACTCGATCTCAATGACTCTGTGTCTTGATGACTCTGTCTCAATGACTCTGTCTCGAAGACTCTGTCTCGATGACTCTGCGTCTCAATGACTCTGTCACGATGTCTCTGTCTCGAAGACTCTGTCTCTCGATGACTCTGTGTCTCAATGACTCAGTCTCTAGGACTCTGTCTCGATGTCTCTATGTCTCAATGATCTGTGTCTCGATGACTCTGTCTCAATGACTCTGTTTCGAAAACGCTGCGTCTCGATGACTCGGTCTCGATGTCTCTGTCTCGAAGACTCTGTGCCTCAATGAATCTGTGTCTCAATGACTCTGTGTCTCATTGACTTTGTGTCTTGAAGATTCTGTGTCTCGATGACTCTGTGTCTCGATGACTCGGACTCGATGACTCTGTCTCAATGACTTTGTGTTTCAATGACACTGTCTCAATGACTCTGTGTCTCGATGACTTGGACTCGAGGACTCTGTCTCGATGACTCTATGTCTCAATGACTCTGCGTCTTGATGACTCTGTGTCTCGCTGACTCTGTGGCTCGCTGACTCTGTGTCTCGATGACTCGGACTCGATGGTTCTGTGGCTCGATGACTCGGTCTCCAGGACTGTATCTCGATGACTCTGTGTCTCGATGACTCTGTGTCTCGATGTCTCTGTGTCTCGCTGAGTCTGTGTCTCGATGACTCTGTCTCAATGACTCTGTCTCGAAGACTCTGCGTCTCGATGACTCGGTCTCGATGTCTCTGTCTCGAAGACTCTGTGCCTCAATGACTCTGTGTCTCGATGACTCTGTGTCTCGCTGAGTCTGTGTCTCGATGACTCTGTCTCAATGACTCTGTCTCGAAGACTCTGCTTCTCGATGACTCTGTCTCGATGTCTATGTCTCGATAACTCTGTGCCTCAATGACTCTGTGTCTCGGTGACTCTGTGTCTCGTTGACTCGGTCTCAAAGACTCTGTCTCGATGACTGTGTCTCGATGAATTTGTGCCTCAATGACTCTGTGTCTCGATGACTCTGTGTCTTGATGACTATGTCTCGATGATTCTGCGTCTTGATGACTATGTCTCGATGACGTTGCGTCTCGATGACCCTGTCTCGATGAGTTTGTGTCTTGATGACTCGGTCTCTAGGACTCTGTCTCAATGACTCTGTGTCTCGATGACTCTGTCTCAATGACTCTGTGTCTCAATGACTGTGTCTCGCTGACTCTGCGTCTCGATGACTCTGTCTCGATGTCTCTGTCTCGAAGACTCTGTCTCTCGATGATTCTGTGTCTCGATGACTCTGTCTCGAAGACTCTGTCTCTCGATGACTCTGTGTCTCAATGACTCAGTCTCTAGGACTCTGTGTCTTGATCACTCTGTCTCAATGACTCTGTCTCGAAGACTCTGTCTCGAAGACTCTGCGTCTCAATGACTCTGTCTCGATGTCTCTGTCTCAAAGAATCTGTCTCTCGATGACTCTGTGTCTCAATGACTCAGTCTCTAGGACTCTGTCTCGATGTCTCTATGTCTCAATGACTCTGTGTCTCGATGAATCTGTGTCTCGCTGAGTCTGTGTCTCGATGACTCTGTGTCTCAATGACTCTGTGTCTTGATGACTCTGTCTCAATGACTCTGTCTCGAAGACTCTGCGTCTCGATGACTCTGTCTCGATGTCTCTGTCTCGAAGACTCTGTCTCTCGATGACTCTGTGTCTCGATGACTCTGTCTCGAAGACTCTGTCTCTCGTTGACTCTGTGTCTCAATGACTCAGTCTCTAGGACTCTGTGTCTTGATGACTCTGTCTCAATGACTCTGTCTCGAAGACTCTGTCTCGAAGACTCTGCGTCTCAATGACTCTGTCTCGATGTCTCTGTCTCAAAGACTCAGTCTCTCGATGACTCTGTGTCTCAATGACTCAGTCTCTAGGACTCTGTCTCGATGTCTCTATGTCTCAATGACTCTGTGTCTCGATGACTCTGTGTCTCGCTGAGTCTGTGTCTCGATGACTCTGTGTCTCGCTGAGTCTGTGTCTCGATGACTCTGTCTCAATGACTCTGTCTCGAAGACTCTGCGTCTCGATGACTCGGTCTCGATGTCTCTGTCTCGAAGACTCTGTGCCTCAATGACTCTGTGTCTCGATGACTCTGTGTCTCGCTGTGTCTGTGTCTCGATGACTCTGTCTCAATGACTCTGTCTCGAAGACTCTGCTTCTCGATGACTCTGTCTCGATGTCTATGTCTCGATAACTCTGTGCCTCAATGACTCTGTGTCTCGGTGACTCTGTGTCTCGTTGACTCGGTCTCAAAGACTCTGTCTCGATGACTGTGTCTCGATGAATTTGTGCCTCAATGACTCTGTGTCTCGATGACTCTGTGTCTTGATGACTATGTCTCGATGATTCTGCGTCTTGATGACTATGTCTCGATGACGTTGCGTCTCGATGACCCTGTCTCGATGAGTTTGTGTCTTGACGACTCGGCCTCTAGGACTCTGTCTGAATGACTCTGAGTCTCGATGACTCTGTCTCAATGAATCTGTGTCTCAATGACTCTGTGTCTCACTGACTCTGTGTCTCGATCACTCAGACTCGATGATGCTGCATCTCAATGAATCGGTCTCCAGGACTCTGTCTCAATGACTCTGTGTCTCGATGACTCGGTCTCTCCGACTCTGTCTCAATGACTGTGTCTCGATGACTCTATCTCAATGACTCTGTGTCTTGATGACTCTGCGTCTCGATGACTCTGTGTCTCAGTGACTCTGTGTCTTGAAGATTCTGTGTCTCGATGACTCTGTGTCTCGATGACTCGGACTCGATGACTCTGTCTCAATGACTTTGTGTTTCAATGACACTGTCTCAATGACTCTGTGTCTCGATGACTTGGACTCGAGGACTCTGTCTCGATGACTCTATGTCTCAATGACTCTGCGTCTCGATGACTCTGTCTCGATGACTCTGTGCCTCAATGACTCTGTGTCTCGATGACTCTGTGTCTCGATGACTCGGTCTCTAAGACTCTGTCTCGATGACGGTGTCTCGATGAATTTGTGCCTCAATGACTCTGTGTCACGGTGACTCTGTGTCTTGATGGCTCTGTGCCTCAATGACTCTGTGTCTCGATGACTCTGTCTCGAAGGCTCTGTGTCTCAATGACTCTGCGTCTTGATGACTCTATCTCAATGACTCTGTGTCTTGATGACTCTGTCTCAATGAATCTGTCTCGAAGACTCTGTCTCGAAGACTCTGCGTCTCGATGACTCTGTGTCTCGATGATTCTGTGTCTCGCTGACTCTGTGTCTCGATGACTCAGACTCGATGACGCTGCATCTCGATGAATCGGTCTCCAGTATTCTGTCTCAATGACTCTGTGTCTCGATGACTCGGTCTCTCCGACTCTGTCTCAATGACTCTGTGTCTCGATGACTCGATCTCAATGACTCTGTGTCTTGATGACTCTGTCTCAATGACTCTGTCTCGAAGACTCTGTCTCGATGACTCTGCGTCTCAATGACTCTGTCACGATGTCTCTGTCTCGAAGACTCTGTCTCTCGATGACTCTGTGTCTCAATGACTCAGTCTCTAGGACTCTGTCTCGATGTCTCTATGTCTCAATGATCTGTGTCTCGATGACTCTGTCTCAATGACTCTGTTTCGAAAACGCTGCGTCTCGATGACTCGGTCTCGATGTCTCTGTCTCGAAGACTCTGTGCCTCAATGAATCTGTGTCTCAATGACTCTGTGTCTCAGTGACTTTGTGTCTTGAAGATTCTGTGTCTCGATGACTCTGTGTCTCGATGACTCGGACTCGATGACTCTGTCTCAATGACTTTGTGTTTCAATGACACTGTCTCAATGACTCTGTGTCTCGATGACTTGGACTCGAGGACTCTGTCTCGATGACTCTATGTCTCAATGACTCTGCGTCTTGATGACTCTGTCTCGATGACTCTGTGTCTCGCTGACTCTGTGGCTCGCTGACTCTGTGTCTCGATGACTCGGACTCGATGGTTCTGTGGCTCGATGACTCAGTCTCCAGGACTGTATCTCGATGACTCTGTGTCTCGATGACTCTGTGTCTCGATGTCTCTGTGTCTCGCTGAGTCTGTGTCTCGATGACTCTGTCTCAATGACTCTGTCTCGAAGACTCTGCGTCTCGATGACTCGGTCTCGATGTCTCTGTCTCGAAGACTCTGTGCCTCAATGACTCTGTGTCTCGATGACTCTGTGTCTCGCTGAGTCTGTGTCTCGATGACTCTGTCTCAATGACTCTGTCTCGAAGACTCTGCTTCTCGATGACTCTGTCTCGATGTCTATGTCTCGATAACTCTGTGCCTCAATGACTCTGTGTCTCGGTGACTCTGTGTCTCGTTGCCTCGGTCTCAAAGACTCTGTCTCGATGACTGTGTCTCGATGAATTTGTGCCTCAATGACTCTGTGTCTCGATGACTCTGTGTATTGATGACTATGTCTCGATGATTCTGCGTCTTGATGACTATGTCTCGATGACGTTGCGTCTCGATGACCCTGTCTCGATGAGTTTGTGTCTTGACGACTCGGCCTCTAGGACTCTGTCTGAATGACTCTGTGTCTCGATGACTCTGTCTCAATGAATCTGTGTCTCAATGACTCTGTGTCTCGCTGACTCTGTGTCTCGATGACTCAGACTCGATGATGCTGCATCTCAATGAATCGGTCTCCAGGACTCTGTCTCAATGACTCTGTGTCTCGATGACTCGGTCTCTCCGACTCTGTCTCAATGACTGTGTCTCGATGACTCTATCTCAATGACTCTGTGTCTTGATGACTCTGCGTCTCGATGACTCTGTGTCTCAGTGACTCTGTGTCTTGAAGATTCTGTGTCTCGATGACTCTGTGTCTCGATGACTCGGACTCGATGACTCTGTCTCAATGACTTTGTGTTTCAATGACACTGTCTCAATGACTCTGTGTCTCGATGACTTGGACTCAAGGACTCTGTCTCGATGACTCTATGTCTCAATGACTCTGCGTCTCGATGACTCTGTCTCGATGACTCTGTGCCTCAATGACTCTGTGTCTCGATGACTCTGTGTCTCGATGACTCGGTTCTCGATGACTGTGTCTCGATGAATTTGTGCCTCAATGACTCTGTGTCACGGTGACTCTGTGTCTTGATGGCTCTGTGCCTCAATGACTCTGTGTCTCGATGACTCTGTCTCGAAGGCTCTGTGTCTCAATGACTCTGCGTCTTGATGACTCTATCTCAATGACTCTGTGTCTTGATGACTCTGTCTCAATGACTCTGTCTCGAAGACTCTGTCTCGAAGATTCTGCGTCTCGATGACTCTGTGTCTCGATGATTCTGTGTCTCGCTGACTCTGTGTCTCGATGACTCAGACTCGATGACGCTGCATCTCGATGAATCGGTCTCCAGTACTCTGTCTCAATGACTCTGTGTCTCGATGACTCGGTCTCTCCGACTCTGTCTCAATGACTCTGTGTCTCGATGACTCGATCTCAATGACTCTGTGTCTTGATGACTCTGTCTCAATGACTCTGTCTCGAAGACTCTGTCTCGATGACTCTGCGTCTCAATGACTCTGTCACGATGTCTCTGTCTCGAAGACTCTGTCTCTCGATGACTCTGTGTCTCAATGACTCAGTCTCTAGTACTCTGTCTCGATGTCTCTATGTCTCAATGATCTGTGTCTCGATGACTCTGTCTCAATGACTCTGTTTCGAAAACGCTGCGTCTCGATGACTCGGTCTCGATGTCTCTGTCTCGAAGACTCTGTGCCTCAATGAATCTGTGTCTCAATGACTCTGTGTCTCAGTGACTTTGTGTCTTGAAGATTCTGTGTCTCGATGACTCTGTCTCAATGACTTTGTGTTTCAATGACACTGTCTCAATGACTCTGTGTCTCGATGACTTGGACTCGAGGACTCTGTCTCGATGACTCTATGTCTCAATGACTCTGCGTCTTGATGACTCTGTCTCGATGACTCTGTGTCTCGCTGACTCTGTGGCTCGCTGACTCTGTGTCTCGATGACTCGGACTCGATGGTTCTGTGGCTCGATGACTCGGTCTCCAGGACTGTATCTCGATGACTCTGTGTCTCGATGACTCTGTGTCTCGATGTCTCTGTGTCTCGATGACTCTGTGTCTCGATGACTCTGTCTTGAAGACTCTGTGTCTCCATGACTCTGCGTCTCGATGACAATGTCTCGAAGACTCTGTGTCTCGATGACTCTGTCTCAATGAGTCAGTGACTCGATGACTCGGCCTCTAGGACACTATCTCAATGACTCTGTGTCTCAATGACTCTGTGTCTCGATGACTCGGTCTCTAAGACTCTGTCTCGATGACTGTGTCTCGATGAATTTGTGCCTCAATGACTCTGTGTCACGGTGACTCTGTGTCTTGATGGCTCTGTGCCTCAATGACTCTGTGTCTTGATGACTCTATCTCAATGACTCTGTGTCTTGATGACTCTGTCTCAATGACTCTGTCTCGAAGACTCTGTCTCGAAGACTCTGCGTCTCGATGACTCTGTGTCTCGATGATTCTGTGTCTCGCTGACTCTGTGTCTCGATGACTCAGACTCGATGACGCTGCATCTCGATGAATCGGTCTCCAGGACTCTGTCTCAATGACTCTGTGTATTGATGACTCGGTCTCTCCGACTCTGTCTCAATGACTCTGTGTCTCGATGACTCCATCTCAATGACTCTGTCTCGAAGACTCTGCTTCTCGATGACTCTGTCTCGATGTCTCTGTCTCGATGTCTATGTCTCGATGACTCTGTGCCTCAATGACTCTGTGTCTCGGTGACTCTGTGTCTCGTTGACTCGGTCTCAAAGACTCTGTCTCGATGACTGTGTCTCGATGAATTTGTGCCTCAATGACTCTGTGTCTCGATGACTCTGCGTCTTGATGACTGTGTCTCGATGACTCTGCGTCTTGATGACTATGTCTCGATGTCTCTGTCTCGAAGACTCTGTCTCTCGATGACTCTGTGTCTCAATGACTCAGACTCGATGACGCTGCATCTCGATGAATCGGTCTCCAGTACTCTGTCTCAATGACTCTGTGTCTCGATGACTCGGTCTCTCCGACTCTGTCTCAATTACTCTGTGTCTCGATGACTCTATCTCAATGACTCTGTGTCTTGATGACTCTGTCTCAATGACTCTGTCTCGAACACTCTGTCTCGATGACTCTGCGTCTCAATGACTCTGTCACGATGTCTCTGTCTCGAAGACTCTGTCTCTCGATGACTCTGTGTCTCAATGACTCAGTCTCTAGGACTCTGTCTCGATGTCTCTATGTCACAATGATCTGTGTCTCGATGACTCTGTCTCAATGACTCTGTCTCGAAAACGCTGCGTCTCGATGACTCGGTCTCGATGTCTCTGTCTCGAAGACTCTGTTCCTCAATGACTCTTTGTCTCGATGATTCTGTGTCTCGCTGACTCTGTGTCTCGATGACTCAGACTCGATGACGCTACATCTCGATGAATCGGTCTCCAGTACTCTGTCTCAATGACTCTGTGTCTCGATGACTCGGTCTCTCCGACTCTGTTTCAATGATTCTGTGTCTTGATGTCTCTGTCTCAATGACTCTGTCTCGAAAACTCTGTCTCGAAGACTCTGTGTCCCAATGACTCTGTCTCGATGTCTCTGTCTCGAAGACTCTGTCTCTCGATGACTCTGTGTCTCAATGACTCAGTCTCTAGGACTCTTTCTCGATGTCTCTATGTCTCAATGACTCTGTGTCTCGCAGAGTCTGTGTCTCGATGACTCTGTCTCGAAGACTCTGCGTCTCGATGATTCGGTCTCGATGTCTCTGTCTCGAAGACTCTGTGCCTCAATGACTCTGTGTCTCGATGACTCTGTCTCGAAGGCTCTATGTCTTAATGACTCTGCGTCTTGATGACTATGTCTCGATGACGTTGCGTCTCGATGACCCTGTCTCAATGAGTTTGTGTCTTGATGACTCGGCCTCTAGGACTCTGTCTGAATGACTCTGTGTCTCGATGACTCTGTCTCAATGACTCTGTGTCTCAATGACTCTGTGTCTCGCTGACTCTGTGTCTCGATGACTCAGACTCGATGACGCTGCATCTCGATGAATCGGTCTCCAGGACTCTGTCTCAATGACTCTGTGTCTCGATGACTCGTTCTCTCCGACTCTGTCTCAATGACTCTGTGTCTCGATGACTCTATCTCAATGACTCTGTGTCTCGAAGATTCTGTGTCTCGATGACTCTGTGTCTCGATGACTTGGACTCGATGACTCTGTCTCAATGACTCTGTGTTTCAATGACTCTGTCTCAATGACTCTGTGTCTCGATGACTTGGACTCGAGGACTCTGTCTCGATGTCTCTATGTCTCAATGACTCTGCGTCTTGATGACTCTGTCTCGATGACTCTGTGCCTCAATGACTCTGTGTCTCGATGACACTGTGTCTCGATGACTCGAACTCGATGGCTCTGTGTCTCGATGACTCGGTGTCCAGGACTGTGTCTCAATGACGCTGTGTCTCGATGACTCGGTCATTAGGGCTCAGTCTCAATGACTCTGTGTCTCCATGACTCTGTGCCTCAATGATCTGTGTCACGGTGAATCTTTGTCTCAATGACTCTGTCTCGAAGACTCTGCGTATCGATGACTCTGTCTCGCTGTCTCTGTCTCGAAGACTCTGTCTCTGGATGACTCTGTGTCTCAATGACTCTGTGTCTCGATGACTCTGTGTCTCGCTGAGTCTGTGTCTCGATGACTCTGTCTCAATGACTCTGTCTCGAAGACTCTGCTTCTCGATGACTCTGTCTCGATGTCTCGGTCTCGAATACTCTGTGCCTCAATGATCTGTGTCTCAATGACTCTGTGTCTCGTTGACTCGGTCTCTAAGACTCTGTCTCGATGACTGTGTCTCGATGAATTTGTGCCTCAATGACTCTGTGTCTCGGTGACTCTGTGTCTTGTTGGCTCTGTGCCTCAATGACTCTGTGTCTCAATGACTCTGTCTCGAAGGCTCAGTGTCTCAATGACTCTGCGTCTTGATGACTATGTCTCGATGACCCTGTCTCGATGAGTTTGTGTCTTGATGACTCGGTCTCTAGGACTCTGTCTCAATGACTCTGTGTCTCGATGACTCTGTCTCAATGACTCTGTGTCTCAATGACTCTGTGTCTCACTGACTCTGTGTCTCGATGACTCAGACTCGATGACGCTGCATCTTGATGAATCGGTCTCCAGTACTCTGTCTCAATGACTCTGTGTCTCGATGACTCGGTCTCTCCGACTCTGTCTCAATGACTCTGTGTCTCGATGACTCTATCTCAATGACTCTGTCTCGAAGACTCTGTTTCGAAGACTCTGCGTCTCAATGACTCTGTCACGATGTCTCTGTCTCGAAGACTCTGTCTCTCGATGACTCTGTGTCTCAATGACTCAGTCTCTAGGACTATTTCTTGATGTCTCTATGTCACAATGATCTGTGTCTCGATGGCTCTGTCTCAATGACTCTGTCTCGAAGACGCTGCGTCTCAATGACTCGGTCTCGATGTCTCTGTCTCGAAGACTCTGTGCCTCAATGACTCTGTGTCTCGATGATTCTGTGTCTCGCTGACTCTGTGTCTCAATGACTCAGACTCGATGACGTTGCATCTCGATGAATCGGTCTCCAGGACTCTGTCTCAATGACTCTGTGTCTCGATGACTCCATCTCAATGACTCTGTCTCAAAGACTCTGCTTCTAGATGACTCTGTCTCGATGTCTCTGTCTCGATGTCTATGTCTCGATGACTCTGTGCCTCAATGACTCTGTGTCTCGTTGACTCGGTCTCAAAGACTCTGTCTCGATGACTGTGTCTCGATGAATTTGTGCCTCAATGACTCTGTGTCTCGATGACTCTGCGTCTTGATGACTGTGTCTCGATGACTCTGCGTCTTGATGACTATGTCTCGATGACGTTGCGTATCGATGACCCTGTCTCGATGAGTTTGTGTCTTTTGACTCGATCTCTTGGAATCTGTCAGAATGACTCTGTGTCACGGTGACTCTGTGTCTTGATGGCTCTGTGCCTCAATGATTCTGTGTCTCGATGACTCTGTCTCGAAGGCTCTGTGTCTCAATGACTCTGCGTCTTGATGACTCTATCTCAATGACTCTGTGTCTTGACGACTCTGTCTCAATGACTCTGTCTCGAAGACTCTGTCTCGAAGACTCTGCGTCTCGATGACTCTGTGTCTCGATGATTCTGTGTCTCGCTGACTCTGTGTCTCGATGACTCAGACTCGATGACGCTGCATCTCGATGAATCGGTCTCCAATACTCTGTCTCAATGACTCTGTGTCTCGATGACTCGGTCTCTCCGACTCTGTCTCAATGACTCTGTGTCTCGATGACTCTATCTCAATGACTCTGTGTCTTGATGACTCTGTCTCAATGACTCTGTCTCAAAGACTCTGTCTCGATGACTCTGCGTCTCAATGACTCTGTTACGATGTCTCTGTCTCGAAGACTCTGTCTCTCGATGACTCGGTGTCTCAATGACTCAGTCTCTAGGACTCTGTCTCGATGTCTCTATGTCTCAATGATCTGTGTCTCGATGACTCTGTCTCAATGACTCTGTCTCGAAAACGCTGCGTCTCGATGACTCGGTCTCGATGTCTCTGTCTCGAAGACTCTGTGCCTCAATGACTCTGTGTCTCGATGATTCTGTGTCTCGCTGACTCTGTGTCTCGATGACTCAGACTCGATGACGCTGCATCTCGATGAATCGGTCTCCAGTACTCTGTTTCAATGACTCTGTGTCTTGATGACTCTGTCTCAATGACTCTGTCTCGAAAACTCTGTCTCGAAGACTCTGCGTCCCAATGACTCTGTCTCGATGTCTCTGTCTCGAAGACTCTGTCTCTCGATGACTCTGTGTCTCAATGACTCAGTCTCTAGGACTCTTTCTCGATGTCTCTATGTCTCAATGACTCTGTGTCTCGCTGAGTCTGTGTCTCGATGACTCTGTCTCAATGACTCTGTCTCGAAGACTCTGCGTCTCGATGACTCGGTCTCGGTGACTCTGTGTCTTGATGGCTCTGTGCCTCAATGACTCTGTGTCTCGATGACTCTGTCTCGAAGGCTCTGTGTCTCAATGACTCTGCGTCTTGCTGACTATGTCTCGATGACGTTGCGTCTCGATGACCCTGTCTCGATGAGTTTGTGTCTTGATGACTCGGTCTCTAGGACTCTGTCTCAATGACTCTGTGTCTCGATGACTCTATCTCAATGACTCTGTGTCTCAATGACTCTGTGTCTCGATGACTCTGTGTCTCAATGATTCAGACTCGATGACGATGCATCTCGATGAATCGGTCTCCAGTACTCTGTCTCAATGACTCTGTGTCTTGATGACTCTGTCTCAATGACTCTGTCTCGAAGACTCTGCGTCTCGATGACTCTGTCTCGATGTCTCTGTCTCGAAGACTCTGTCTCTCGATGACTCTGTGTCTCGATGACTCTGTCTCGATGTCTCTGTCTCGAAGACTCTGTCTCTCGATGACTCTGTCTCAATGACTCAGTCTCGAGGACTCTGTCTCGATGTCTCTATGTCTCAATGACTCTGTGTCTCGATGACTCTGTGTCTCGCTGAGTCTGTGTCTCGATGACTCTGTGTCTCGCTGAGTCTGTGTCTCGATGACTCTGTCTCAATGACTCTGTCTCAAAGACTCTGCGTCTCGATGACTCGGTCTCGATGTCTCTGTCTCGAAGACTCTGTGCCTCAATGACTCTGTGTCTCGATGACTCTGTGTCTCGCTGAGTCTGTGTCGCGATGACTCTGTCTCAATGACTCTGTCTCGAAGACTCTGCTTCTCGATGACTCTGTCTCGATAACTCTGTGCCTCAATGACTCTGTGTCTCGGTGACTCTGTGTCTCGTTGACTCGGTCTCAAAGACTCTGTCTCGATGACTGTGTCTCGATGAATTTGTGCCTCAATGACTCTGTGTCTCGGTGACTCTGTGTCTTGATGACTATGTCTCGATGACTCTGCGTCTTGATGACTATGTCTCAATGACTCTGCATCTTGATGACTATGTCTCGATGACGTTGCGTCTCGATGACCCTGTCTCGATGATTTTGTGTCTTGACGACTCGGCCTCTAGGACTCTGTCTGAATGACTCTGTGTCTCGATGACTCTGTCTCAATGACTCTGTGTCTCAATGACTCTGTGTCTCGCTGACTCTGTGTCTCGATGACTCAGACTCGATGATGCTGCATCTCGATGAATCGGTCTCCAGGACTCTGTCTCAATGACTCTGTGTCTCGATGACTCGGTCTCTCCGACTCTGTCTCAATGACTCCGTGTCTCGATGACTCTATCTCAATGACTCTGTGTCTTGATGACTCTGCGTCTCGATGACTCTGTGTCTCAGTGACTCTGTGTCTTGAAGATTCTGTGTCTCGATGACTCTGTGTCTCGATGACTCGGACTCGATGACTCTGTCTCAATGACTTTGTGTTTCAATGACACTGTCTCAATGACTCTGTGTCTCGATGACTTGGACTTGAGGACTCTGTCTCGATGACTCTATGTCTCAATGACTCTGCGTCTCGATGACTCTGTCTCGATGACTCTGTGCCTCAATGACTCTGTGTCTCGATGACTCTGTGTCTCGATGACTCGGTCTCTAAGACTCTGTCTCGATGACTCTGTCTTGATGAATTTGTGCCTCAATGACTCTGTGTCTCGATGACTCTGTGTCTCGATGACTCTGTCTCGATGACTCTGTCTCGATGCCTCTGTGTCTCGATGACTCTGTCTGTCGATGACTCTGTGTCTCGATGACTCCGTGCCTCAATGACTCTGTATCGATGACTCTGTGTCTTGATGACTCTGCGTCTCAATGATTCTGTCTCAATGACTCTGTGTCTCGATGACTCTGTGCCTCGATGACACTGTGTCTCGATGACTCTGTGTCTCGATGACTCGGTCTCGATGACTCTGTCTCGCTGACTCTGTGTCTCGATGACTCGGACTCGATGACTCTGCATCTCGATGACTCGGTCTCTAGGACTCTGTCTCGATGTCTCGATGTCTCAATGACTCTGCGTCTGGATGACTCTGTCTCGAAGACTCCGTCTCGATGACTCTGTCTCGATGACTCTGTGTCTCGATGACTCTGTGTCTCGATGAATCCGTCTTGATGACTCTGTGTTTCTATGACTCTGCGTCTCGATGACTCTGTGTCTCGAGGACTCTATCTCGATGACTCTGTCTCGATGAGTCTGTGCCTCGATGACTCTGTCTCTCGATGACTCAGTCTCTAGGACTCTGTCTCGATGTCTCTATGTCTCAATGATCTGTGTCACGGTGAATCTTTGTCTCAATGACTCTGTCTCGATGTCTCTGTGTCTTGATGACTCTGTCTCAATGACTCTGTCTCGAAGACTCTGCGTATCGATGACTCTGTCTCGATGTCTCTGTCTCGAAGACTCTGTCTCTGGATGACTCTGTGCCTCAATGACTCTGTGTCTCGATGACTCTGTGTCTCGCTGAGTCTGTGTCTCGATGACTCTGTCTCAATGACTCTGTCTCGAAGACTCTGCTTCTCTGTGTCTCAATGACTCTGTGTCTCGCTGACTCTGTGTCTCGATGACTCAGACTCGATGACGCTGCATCTCGATGAATCGATCTCCAGTACTCTGTCTCAATGACTCTGTCTCAATGACTCGGTCTCTCCGACTCTGTCTCAATGACTCTGTGTCTTGATGACTCTATCTCAATGACTCTGTGTCTTGATGACTCTGTCTCAATGACTCTGTCTCGAAGACTCTGTCTCGAAGACTCTGCGTCTCAATGACTCTGTCACGATGTCTCTGTCTCGAAGACTCTGTCTCTCGATGACTCTGTGTCTCAATGACTCAGTCTCTAGGACTCTGTCTCGATGTCTCTATGTCTCAATGATCGGTGTCTCGTTGACTGTCTCAATGACTCTGTCTCGAAGACGCTGCGTCTCGATGACTCGGTCTCGATGTCTCTGTCTCGAAGACTCTGTGCCTCAATGACTCTGTGTCTCGATGACTTGGACTCAAGGACTCTGTCTCGATGACTCTGTCTCAATGACTCTGCGTCTCGATGACTCTGTCTCGATGACTCTGTGCCTCAATGACTCTGTGTCTCGATGACTCTGTGTCTCGATGACTCGGTCTCTAAGACTCTGTCTCGATGACTGTGTCTCGATGAATTTGTGCCTCAATGACTCTGTGTCACGGTGACTCTGTGTCTCGATGACTCTGTCTCGAAGGCTCTGTGTCTCAATGACTCTGCGTCTTGATGACTCTATCTCAATGACTCTGTGTCTTGATGACTCTGTCTCAATGACTCTGTCTCGAAGACTCTGTCTCGAAGACTCTGCGTCTCGATGACTCTGTGTCTCGATGATTCTGTGTCTCGCTGACTCTGTGTCTCGATGACTCAGACTCGATGACGCTGCATCTCGATGAATCGGTCTCCAGTACTCTGTCTCAATGACTCTGTGTCTCGATGACTCGGTCTCTCCGACTCTGTCTCAATGACTCTGTGTCTCGATGACTCGATCTCAATGACTCTGTGTCTTGATGACTCTGTCTCAATGACTCTGTCTCGAAGACTCTGTCTCGATGACTCTGCGTCTCAATGACTCTGTCACGATGTCTCTGTCTCGAAGACTCTGTCTCTCGATGACTCTGTGTCTCAATGACTCAGTCTCTAGGACTCTGTCTCGATGTCTCTATGTCTCAATGATCTGTGTCTCGATGACTCTGTCTCAATGACTCTGTTTCGAAAACGCTGCGTCTCGATGACTCGGTCTCGATGTCTCTGTCTCGAAGACTCTGTGCCTCAATGAATCTGTGTCTCAATGACTCTGTGTCTCAGTGACTTTGTGTCTTGAAGATTCTGTGTCTCGATGACTCTGTGTCTCGATGACTCGGACTCGATGACTCTGTCTCAATGACTTTGTGTTTCAATGACACTGTCTCAATGACTCTGTGTCTCGATGACTTGGACTCGAGGACTCTGTCTCGATGACTCTATGTCTCAATGACTCTGCGTCTTGATGACTCTGTCTCGATGACTCTGTGTCTCGCTGACTCTGTGGCTCGCTGACTCTGTGTCTCGATGACTCGGACTCGATGGTTCTGTGGCTCGATGACTCGGTCTCCAGGACTGTATCTCGATGACTCTGTGTCTCGATGACTCTGTGTCTCGATGTCTCTGTGTCTCGATGACTCTGTGTCTCGATGACTCTGTCTTGAAGACTCTGTGTCTCCATGACTCTGCGTCTCGATGACAATGTCTCGAAGACTCTGTGTCTCGATGACTCTGTCTCAATGAGTCTGTGACTCGATGACTCGGCCTCTAGGACACTATCTCAATGACTCTGTGTCTCAATGACTCTGTGTCTCGATGACTCGGTCTCTAAGACTCTGTCTCGATGACTGTGTCTCGATGAATTTGTGCCTCAATGACTCTGTGTCACGGTGACTCTGTGTCTTGATGGCTCTGTGCCTCAATGACTCTGTGTCTTGATGACTCTATCTCAATGACTCTGTGTCTTGATGACTCTGTCTCAATGACTCTGTCTCGAAGACTCTGTCTCGAAGACTCTGCGTCTCGATGACTCTGTGTCTCGATGATTCTGTGTCTCGCTGACTCTGTGTCTCGATGACTCAGACTCGATGACGCTGCATCTCGATGAATCGGTCTCCAGGACTCTGTCTCAATGACTCTGTGTATTAATGACTCGGTCTCTCCGACTCTGTCTCAATGACTCTGTGTCTCGATGACTCCATCTCAATGACTCTGTCTCGAAGACTCTGCTTCTCGATGACTCTGTCTCGATGTCTCTGTCTCGATGTCTATGTCTCGATGACTCTGTGCCTCAATGACTCTGTGTCTCGGTGACTCTGTGTCTCGTTGACTCGGTCTCAAAGACTCTGTCTCGATGACTGTGTCTCGATGAATTTGTGCCTCAATGACTCTGTGTCTCGATGACTCTGCGTCTTGATGACTGTGTCTCGATGACTCTGCGTCTTGATGACTATGTCTCGATGTCTCTGTCTCGAAGACTCTGTCTCTCGATGACTCTGTGTCTCAATGACTCAGACTCGATGACGCTGCATCTCGATGAATCGGTCTCCAGTACTCTGTCTCAATGACTCTGTGTCTCGATGACTCGGTCTCTCCGACTCTGTCTCAATTACTCTGTGTCTCGATGACTCTATCTCAATGACTCTGTGTCTTGATGACTCTGTCTCAATGACTCTGTCTCGAACACTCTGTCTCGATGACTCTGCGTCTCAATGACTCTGTCACGATGTCTCTGTCTCGAAGACTCTGTCTCTCGATGACTCTGTGTCTCAATGACTCAGTCTCTAGGACTCTGTCTCGATGTCTCTATGTCACAATGATCTGTGTCTCGATGACTCTGTCTCAATGACTCTGTTTCGAAAACGCTGCGTCTCGATGACTCGGTCTCGATGTCTCTGTCTCGAAGACTCTGTTTCTCAATGACTCTTTGTCTCGATGATTCTGTGTCTCGCTGACTCTGTGTCTCGATGACTCAGACTCGATGACGCTACATCTCGATGAATCGGTCTCCAGTACTCTGTCTCAATGACTCTGTGTCTCGATGACTCGGTCTCTCCGACTCTGTTTCAATGATTCTGTGTCTTGATGTCTCTGTCTCAATGACTCTGTCTCGAAAACTCTGTCTCGAAGACTCTGTGTCCCAATGACTCTGTCTCGATGTCTCTGTCTCGAAGACTCTGTCTCTCGATGACTCTGTGTCTCAATGACTCAGTCTCTAGGACTCTTTCTCGATGTCTCTATGTCTCAATGACTCTGTGTCTCGCTGAGTCTGTGTCTCGATGACTCTGTCTCGAAGACTCTGCGTCTCGATGATTCGGTCTCGATGTCTCTGTCTCGAAGACTCTGTGCCTCAATGACTCTGTGTCTCGATGACTCTGTCTCGAAGGCTCTATGTCTTAATGACTCTGCGTCTTGATGACTATGTCTCGATGACGTTGCGTCTCGATGACCCTGTCTCAATGAGGTTGTGTCTTGATGACTCGGCCTCTAGGACTCTGTCTGAATGACTCTGTGTCTCGATGACTCTGTCTCAATGACTCTGTGTCTCAATGACTCTGTGTCTCGCTGACTCTGTGTCTCGATGACTCAGACTCGATGACGCTGCATCTCGATGAATCGGTCTCCAGGACTCTGTCTCAATGACTCTGTGTCTCGATGACTCGGTCTCTCCGACTCTGTCTCAATGACTCTGTGTCTCGATGACTCTATCTCAATGACTCTGTGTCTCGAAGATTCTGTGTCTCGATGACTCTGTGTCTCGATGACTTGGACTCGATGACTCTGTCTCAATGACTCTGTGTTTCAATGACTCTGTCTCAATGACTCTGTGTCTCGATGACTTGGACTCGAGGACTCTGTCTCGATGTCTCTATGTCTCAATGACTCTGCGTCTTGATGACTCTGTCTCGATGACTCTGTGCCTCAATGACTCTGTGTCTCGATGACTCTGTGTCTCGATGACTCGAACTCGATGGCTCTGTGTCTCGATGGCTCGGTGTCCAGGACTGTGTCTCAATGACGCTGTGTCTCGATGACTCGGTCATTAGGGCTCAGTCTCAATGACTCTGTGTCTCCATGACTCTGTGCCTCAATGATCTGTGTCACGGTGAATCTTTGTCTCAATGACTCTGTCTCGAAGACTCTGCGTATCGATGACTCTGTCTCGCTGTCTCTGTCTCGAAGACTCTGTCTCTGGATGACTCTGTGTCTCAATGACTCTGTGTCTCGATGACTCTGTGTCTCGCTGAGTCTGTGTCTCGATGACTCTGTCTCAATGACTCTGTCTCGAAGACTCTGCTTCTCGATGACTCTGTCTCGATGTCTCTGTCTCGAAGACTCTGTGCCTCAATGATCTGTGTCTCAATGACTCTGTGTCTCGTTGACTCGGTCTCTAAGACTCTGTCTCGATGACTGTGTCTCGATGAATTTGTGCCTCAATGACTCTGTGTCTCGGTGACTCTGTGTCTTGTTGGCTCTGTGCCTCAATGACTCTGTGTCTCAATGACTCTGTCTCGAAGGCTCAGTGTCTCAATGACTCTGCGTCTTGATGACTATGTCTCGATGACCCTGTCTCGATGAGTTTGTGTCTTGATGACTCGGTCTCTAGGACTCTGTCTCAATGACTCTGTGTCTCGATGACTCTGTCTCAATGACTCTGTGTCTCAATGACTCTGTGTCTCGCTGACTCTGTGTCTCGATGACTCAGACTCGATGACGCTGCATCTTGATGAATCGGTCTCCAGTACTCTGTCTCAATGACTCTGTGTCTCGATGACTCGGTCTCTCCGACTCTGTCTCAATGACTCTGTGTCTCGATGACTCTATCTCAATGACTCTGTGTCTTGATGACTCTGTCTCAATGACTCTGTCTCGAAGACTCTGTTTCGAAGACTCTGCGTCTCAATGACTCTGTCACGATGTCTCTGTCTCGAAGACTCTGTCTCTCGATGACTCTGTGTCTCAATGACTCAGTCTCTAGGACTATTTCTTGATGTCTCTATGTCTCAATGATCTGTGTCTCGATGGCTCTGTCTCAATGACTCTGTCTCGAAGACGCTGCGTCTCAATGACTCGGTCTCGATGTCTCTGTCTCGAAGACTCTGTGCCTCAATGACTCTGTGTCTCGATGATTCTGTGTCTCGCTGACTCTGTGTCTCAATGACTCAGACTCGATGACGTTGCATCTCGATGAATCGGTCTCCAGGACTCTGTCTCAATGACTCTGTGTCTCGATGACTCCATCTCAATGACTCTGTCTCAAAGACTCTGCTTCTAGATGACTCTGTCTCGATGTCTCTGTCTCGATGTCTATGTCTCGATGACTCTGTGCCTCAATGACTCTGTGTCTCGTTGACTCGGTCTCAAAGACTCTGTCTCGATGACTGTGTCTCGATGAATTTGTGCCTCAATGACTCTGTGTCTCGATGACTCTGCGTCTTGATGACTGTGTCTCGATGACTCTGCGTCTTGATGACTATGTCTCGATGACGTTGCGTATCGATGACCCTGTCTCGATGAGTTTGTGTCTTTTGACTCGATCTCTTGGACTCTGTCAGAATGACTCTGTGTCACGGTGACTCTGTGTCTTGATGGCTCTGTGCCTCAATGATTCTGTGTCTCGATGACTCTGTCTCGAAGGCTCTGTGTCTCAATGACTCTGCGTCTTGATGACTCTATCTCAATGACTCTGTGTCTTGACGACTCTGTCTCAATGACTCTGTCTCGAAGACTCTGTCTCGAAGACTCTGCGTCTCGATGACTCTGTGTCTCGATGATTCTGTGTCTCGCTGACTCTGTGTCTCGATGACTCAGACTCGATGACGCTGCATCTCGATGAATCGGTCTCCAATACTCTGTCTCAATGACTCTGTGTCTCGATGACTCGGTCTCTCCGACTCTGTCTCAATGACTCTGTGTCTCGATGACTCTATCTCAATGACTCTGTGTCTTGATGACTCTGTCTCAATGACTCTGTCTCAAAGACTCTGTCTCGATGACTCTGCGTCTCAATGACTCTGTTACGATGTCTCTGTCTCGAAGACTCTGTCTCTCGATGACTCGGTGTCTCAATGACTCAGTCTCTAGGACTCTGTCTCGATGTCTCTATGTCTCAATGATCTGTGTCTCGATGACTCTGTCTCAATGACTCTGTCTCGAAAACGCTGCGTCTCGATGACTCGGTCTCGATGTCTCTGTCTCGAAGACTCTGTGCCTCAATGACTCTGTGTCTCGATGATTCTGTGTCTCGCTGACTCTGTGTCTCGATGACTCAGACTCGATGACGCTGCATCTCGATGAATCGGTCTCCAGTACTCTGTTTCAATGACTCTGTGTCTTGATGACTCTGTCTCAATGACTCTGTCTCGAAAACTCTGTCTCGAAGACTCTGCGTCCCAATGACTCTGTCTCGATGTCTCTGTCTCGAAGACTCTGTCTCTCGATGACTCTGTGTCTCAATGACTCAGTCTCTAGGACTCTTTCTCGATGTCTCTATGTCTCAATGACTCTGTGTCTCGCTGAGTCTGTGTCTCGATGACTCTGTCTCAATGACTCTGTCTCGAAGACTCTGCGTCTCGATGACTCGGTCTCGATGTCTCTGTCTCGAAGACTCTGTGCCTCAATGACTCTGTGTCTCGATGACTCTGTCTCGAAGGCTCTGTGTCTCAATGACTCTGCGCCTTGATGACTATGTCTCGATGACGTTGCGTCTCGATGACCCTGTCTCGATGAGTTTGTGTCTTGATGACTCGGTCTCTAGGACTCTGTCTGAATGACTCTGTGTCTCGATGACTCTGTCTCAATGACTCTGTGTCTCAATGACTCTGTGTCTCGCTGACTCTGTGTCTCGATGACTCAGACTCGATGATGCTGCATCTCGATGAATCGGTCTCCAGGACTCTGTCTCAATGACTCTGTGTCTCGATGACTCGGTCTCTCCGACTCTGTCTCAATGACTCTGTGTCTCGATGACTCTATCTCAATGACTCTGTGTCTCGAAGATTCTGTGTCTCGATGACTCTGTGTCTCGATGACTTGGACTCGATGACTCTGTCTCAATGACTCTGTGTTTCAATGACTCTGTCTCAATGACTCTGTCTCGAAGACTCTGTCTCTCGATGACTCTGTGTCTCAATGACTCAGTCTCTAGGACTCTTTCTCGATGTCTCTATGTCTCAATGACTCTGTGTCTCGCTGAGTCTGTGTCTCGATGACTCTGTCTCGAAGACTCTGCGTCTCGATGATTCGGTCTCGATGTCTCTGTCTCGAAGACTCTGTGCCTCAATGACTCTGTGTCTCGATGACTCTGTCTCGAAGGCTCTATGTCTTAATGACTCTGCGTCTTGATGACTATGTCTCGATGACGTTGCGTCTCGATGACCCTGTCTCAATGAGTTTGTGTCTTGATGACTCGGCCTCTAGGACTCTGTCTGAATGACTCTGTGTCTCGATGACTCTGTCTCAATGACTCTGTGTCTCAATGACTCTGTGTCTCGCTGACTCTGTGTCTCGATGACTCAGACTCGATGACGCTGCATCTCGATGAATCGGTCTCCAGGACTCTGTCTCAATGACTCTGTGTCTCGATGACTCGTTCTCTCCGACTCTGTCTCAATGACTCTGTGTCTCGATGACTCTATCTCAATGACTCTGTGTCTCGAAGATTCTGTGTCTCGATGACTCTGTGTCTCGATGACTTGGACTCGATGACTCTGTCTCAATGACTCTGTGTTTCAATGACTCTGTCTCAATGACTCTGTGTCTCGATGACTTGGACTCGAGGACTCTGTCTCGATGTCTCTATGTCTCAATGACTCTGCGTCTTGATGACTCTGTCTCGATGACTCTGTGCCTCAATGACTCTGTGTCTCGATGACTCTGTGTCTCGATGACTCGTACTCGATGGCTCTGTGTCTCGATGACTCGGTGTCCAGGACTGTGTCTCAATGACGCTGTGTCTCGATGACTCGGTCATTAGGGCTCAGTCTCAATGACTCTGTGTCTCCATGACTCTGTGCCTCAATGATCTGTGTCACGGTGAATCTTTGTCTCAATGACTCTGTCTCGAAGACTCTGCGTATCGATGACTCTGTCTCGCTGTCTCTGTCTCGAAGACTCTGTCTCTGGATGACTCTGTGTCTCAATGACTCTGTGTCTCGATGACTCTGTGTCTCGCTGAGTCTGTGTCTCGATGACTCTGTCTCAATGACTCTGTCTCGAAGACTCTGCTTCTCGATGACTCTGTCTCGATGTCTCTGTCTCGAAGACTCTGTGCCTCAATGACTCTGCGTCTCGATGACTCTGTGTCTCGTTGACTCGGTCTCTAAGACTCTGTCTCGATGACTGTGAATCGATGAATTTGTGCCTCAATGACTCTGTGTCTCGGTGACTCTGTGTCTTGATGGCTCTGTGCCTCAATGACTCTGCGTCTTGATGACTATGTCTCGATGACGTTGCGTCTCGATGACCCTGTCTCGATGAGTTTGTGTCTTGATGACTCGGTCTCTAGGACTCTGTCTCAATGACTCTGTGTCTCGATGACTCTGTCTCAATGACTCTGTGTCTCAATGACTCTGTGTCTCGCTGACTCTGTGTCTCGATGACTCAGACTCGATGACGCTGCATCTCGATGAATCGATCTCCAGTACTCTGTCTCAATGACTCTGTGTCTCGATGACTCGGTCTCTCCGACTCTGTATCAATGACTCTGTGTCTCGATGACTCTATCTCAATGACTCTGTGTCTTGATGACTCTGTCTCAATGACTCTGTCTCGAAGACTCTGCGTCTCAATGACTCTGTCACGATGTCTCTGTCTCGAAGACTCTGTCTCTTGATGACTCTGTGTCTCAATGACTCAGTCTCTAGGACTCTGTCTCGATGTCTCTATGTCTCAATGATCTGTGTCTCGATGGCTCTGTCTCAATGACTCTGTCTCGAAGACGCTGCGTCTCGATGACTAGGTCTCGATGTCTCTGTCTCGAAGACTCTGTGCCTCAATGACTCTGTGTCTCGATGATTCTGTGTCTCGCTGACTCTGTGTCTCGATGACTCAGACTCGATGACGCTGCATCTCGATGAATCGGTCTCCAGGACTCTGTCTCAATGACTCTGTGTATTGATGACTCGGTCTCTCCGACTCTGTCTCAATGACTCTGTGTCTCGATGACTCCATCTCAATGACTCTGTCTTGAAGACTCTGCTTCTCGATGACTCTGTCTCGATGTCTCTGTCTCGATGTCTATGTCTCGATGACTCTGTGCCTCAATGACTCTGTGTCTCGGTGACTCTGTGTCTCGTTGACTCGGTCTCAAAGACTCTGTCTCGATGACTGTGTCTCGATGAATTTGTGCCTCAATGACTCTGTGTCTCGATGACTCTGCGTCTTGATGACTGTGTCTCGATGACTCTGCGTCTTGATGACTATGTCTCGATGACGTTGCGTCTCGATGACCCTGTCTCGATGAGTTTGTGTCTTGATGACTCGGTCTCTTGGACTCTGTCTGAATGACTCTGTGTCTCGATGACTCTGTGTCTCGCTGACTCTGTCATGAAGACTCTGTGTCTCGATGACTCTGCGTCTCGATAACTATGTCTCGAAGACGCTGCGTCTCGATGACCCTGTCTTGATGGCTCTGTGTCTCGATGACTCTGTGTCTCGATGACTCGGCCTCTAGGACTCTGTCTCAATGACTCCTGTGTCTCGGTGAATCTTTGTCTCAATGACTCTGTCTCGATGACTCTGTGTCTTGATGAGTCTGTCTCAATGACTCTGTCTCGAAGACTCTGCGTCTCGATGACTCTGTCTCAATGTCTCTGTCTCGAAGACTCTGTGCCTCAATGACTCTGTGTCTCGATGACTCTGTGTCTCGATGACTCTGAGTCTCGATGACTCTGTCTCGAAGATTCTGTGCCTCAATGACTCTGCGTCTCGATGACTCTGTGTCTCGCTGAGTCTGTGTCTCGATGACTCTGTCTCAATGACTCTGTCTCGAAGACTCTGCTTCTCGATGACTCTGTCTCGATGTCTCTGTCTCGATGACTCTGTGCCTCAATGACTCTGTGTCTCGATGACTCTGTGTCTCGTTGACTCGGTCTCAAAGACTCTGTCTCGATGACTGTGTCTCGATGAATTTGTGCCTCAATGACTCTGTGTCTCGGTGACTCTGTGTCTTGATGGCTCTGTGCCTCAATGACTCTGTGTCTCGATGACTCTGTCTCGAAGGCTCTGTGTCTCAATGACTCTGCGTCTTGATGACTATGTCTCGATGACGTTGCGTCTCGATGACCCTGTCTCGATGAGTTTGTGTCTTGATGACTCGGTCTCTAGGACTCTGTCTCAATGACTCTGTGTCTCGATGACTCTATCTCAATGACTCTGTGTCTCAATGACTCTGTGTCTCGATGACTCTGTGTCTCAATGATTCAGACTCGATGACGATGCATCTCGATGAATCGGTCTCCAGTACTCTGTCTCAATGACTCTGTGTCTTGATGACTCTGTCTCAATGACTCTGTCTCGAAGACTCTGCGTCTCGATGACTCTGTCTCGATGTCTCTGTCTCGAAGACTCTGTCTCTCGATGACTCTGTGTCTCGATGACTCTGTCTCGATGTCTCTGTCTCGAAGACTCTGTCTCTCGATGACTCTGTCTCAATGACTCAGTCTCGAGGACTCTGTCTCGATGTCTCTATGTCTCAATGACTCTGTGTCTCGATGACTCTGTGTCTCGCTGAGTCTGTGTCTCGATGACTCTGTGTCTCGCTGAGTCTGTGTCTCGATGACTCTGTCTCAATGACTCTGTCTCAAAGACTCTGCGTCTCGATGACTCGGTCTCGATGTCTCTGTCTCGAAGACTCTGTGCCTCAATGACTCTGTGTCTCGATGACTCTGTGTCTCGCTGAGTCTGTGTCGCGATGACTCTGTCTCAATGACTCTGTCTCGAAGACTCTGCTTCTCGATGACTCTGTCTCGATAACTCTGTGCCTCAATGACTCTGTGTCTCGGTGACTCTGTGTCTCGTTGACTCGGTCTCAAAGACTCTGTCTCGATGACTGTGTCTCGATGAATTTGTGCCTCAATGACTCTGTGTCTCGGTGACTCTGTGTCTTGATGACTATGTCTCGATGACTCTGCGTCTTGATGACTATGTCTCAATGACTCTGCATCTTGATGACTATGTCTCGATGACGTTGCGTCTCGATGACCCTGTCTCGATGATTTTGTGTCTTGACGACTCGGCCTCTAGGACTCTGTCTGAATGACTCTGTGTCTCGATGACTCTGTCTCAATGACTCTGTGTCTCAATGACTCTGTGTCTCGCTGACTCTGTGTCTCGATGACTCAGACTCGATGATGCTGCATCTCGATGAATCGGTCTCCAGGACTCTGTCTCAATGACTCTGTGTCTCGATGACTCGGTCTCTCCGACTCTGTCTCAATGACTCCGTGTCTCGATGACTCTATCTCAATGACTCTGTGTCTTGATGACTCTGCGTCTCGATGACTCTGTGTCTCAGTGACTCTGTGTCTTGAAGATTCTGTGTCTCGATGACTCTGTGTCTCGATGACTCGGACTCGATGACTCTGTCTCAATGACTTTGTGTTTCAATGACACTGTCTCAATGACTCTGTGTCTCGATGACTTGGACTTGAGGACTCTGTCTCGATGACTCTATGTCTCAATGACTCTGCGTCTCGATGACTCTGTCTCGATGACTCTGTGCCTCAATGACTCTGTGTCTCGATGACTCTGTGTCTCGATGACTCGGTCTCTAAGACTCTGTCTCGATGACTCTGTCTTGATGAATTTGTGCCTCAATGACTCTGTGTCTCGATGCCTCTGTGTCTCGATGACTCTGTCTGTCGATGACTCTGTGTCTCGATGACTCCGTGCCTCAATGACTCTGTATCGATGACTCTGTGTCTTGATGACTCTGCGTCTCAATGATTCTGTCTCAATGACTCTGTGTCTCGATGACTCTGTGCCTCGATGACACTGTGTCTCGATGACTCTGTGTCTCGATGACTCGGTCTCGATGACTCTGTCTCGCTGACTCTGTGTCTCGATGACTCGGACTCGATGACTCTGCATCTCGATGACTCGGTCTCTAGGACTCTGTCTCGATGTCTCGATGTCTCAATGACTCTGCGTCTGGATGACTCTGTCTCGAAGACTCCATCTCGATGACTCTGTCTCGATGACTCTGTGTCTCGATGACTCTGTGTCTCGATGAATCCGTCTTGATGACTCTGTGTTTCTATGACTCTGCGTCTCGATGACTCTGTGTCTCGAGGACTCTATCTCGATGACTCTGTCTCGATGAGTCTGTGCCTCGATGACTCTGTCTCTCGATGACTCAGTCTCTAGGACTCTGTCTCGATGTCTCTATGTCTCAATGATCTGTGTCTCGATGGCTCTGTGCCTCAATGATCTGTGTCACGGTGAATCTTTGTCTCAATGACTCTGTCTCGATGTCTCTGTGTCTTGATGACTCTGTCTCAATGACTCTGTCTCGAAGACTCTGCGTATCGATGACTCTGTCTCGATGTCTCTGTCTCGAAGACTCTGCCTCTGGATGACTCTGTGCCTCAATGACTCTGTGTCTCGATGACTCTGTGTCTCGCTGAGTCTGTGTCTCGATGACTCTGTCTCAATGACTCTGTCTCGAAGACTCTGCTTCTCTGTGTCTCAATGACTCTGTGTCTCGCTGACTCTGTGTCTCGATGACTCAGACTCGATGACGCTGCATCTCGATGAATCGATCTCCAGTACTCTGTCTCAATGACTCTGTGTCTCGATGACTCGGTCTCTCCGACTCTGTCTCAATGACTCTGTGTCTTGATGACTCTATCTCAATGACTCTGTGTCTTGATGACTCTGTCTCAATGACTCTGTCTCGAAGACTCTGTCTCGAAGACTCTGCGTCTCAATGACTCTGTCACGATGTCTCTGTCTCGAAGACTCTGTCTCTCGATGACTCTGTGTCTCAATGACTCAGTCTCTAGGACTCTGTCTCGATGTCTCTATGTCTCAATGATCGGTGTCTCGATGACTGTCTCAATGACTCTGTCTCGAAGACGCTGCGTCTCGATGACTCGGTCTCGATGTCTCTGTCTCGAAGACTCTGTGCCTCAATGACTCTGTGTCTCGATGACTCTGTCTCGAAGGCTCTATGTCTTAATGACTCTGCGTCTCGATGACTATGTCTCGATGACGTTGCGTCTCGATGACCCTGTCTCGATGAGTTTCTGTCTTGATGACTCGGCCTCTAGGACTCTGTCTGAATGACTCTGTGTCTCGATGACTCTGTCTCAATGACTCTGTTTCTCAATGACTCTGTGTCTCGCTGACTCTGTGTCTCGATGACTCAGACTCGATGATGCTGCATCTCGATGAATCGGTCTCCAGGACTCTGTCTCAATGACTCTGTGTCTTGATGACTCTGCGTCTCGATGACTCTGTGTCTCAGTGACTCTGTGTCTTGAAGATTCTGTGTCTCGATGACTCTGTGTCTCGATGACTCGGACTCGATGACTCTGTCTCAATGACTTTGTGTTTCAATGACACTGTCTCAATGACTCTGTGTCTCGATGACTTGGACTTGAGGACTCTGTCTCGATGACTCTATGTCTCAATGACTCTGCGTCTCGATGACTCTGTCTCGATGACTCTGTGCCTCAATGACTCTGTGTCTCGATGACTCTGTGTCTCGATGATTCGGTCTCTAAGACTCTGTCTCGATGACTCTGTCTTGATGAATTTGTGCCTCAATGACTCTGTGTCTCGATGACTCTGTGTCTCGATGACTCTGTCTCGATGACTCTGTCTCGATGCCTCTGTGTCTCGATGACTCTGTCTGTCGATGACTCTGTGTCTCGATGACTCCGTGCCTCAATGACTCTGTATCGATGACTCTGTGTCTTGATGACTCTGCGTCTCAATGATTCTGTCTCAATGACTCTGTGTCTCGATGACTCTGTGCCTCGATGACACTGTGTCTCGATGACTCTGTGTCTCGATGACTCGGTCTCGATGACTCTGTCTCGCTGACTCTGTGTCTCGATGACTCGGACTCGATGACTCTGCATCTCGATGACTCGGTCTCTAGGACTCTGTCTCGATGTCTCGATGTCTCAATGACTCTGCGTCTGGATGACTCTGTCTCGAAGACTCCGTCTCGATGACTCTGTCTCGATGACTCTGTGTCTCGATGACTCTGTGTCTCGATGAATCCGTCTTGATGACTCTGTGTTTCTATGACTCTGCGTCTCGATGACTCTGTGTCTCGAGGACTCTATCTCGATGACTCTGTCTCGATGAGTCTGTGCCTCGATGACTCTGTCTCTCGATGACTCAGTCTCTAGGACTCTGTCTCGATGTCTCTATGTCTCAATGATCTGTGTCTCGATGGCTCTGTGCCTCAATGATCTGTGTCACGGTGAATCTTTGTCTCAATGACTCTGTCTCGATGTCTCTGTGTCTTGATGACTCTGTCTCAATGACTCTGTCTCGAAGACTCTGCGTATCGATGACTCTGTCTCGATGTCTCTGTCTCGAAGACTCTGTCTCTGGATGACTCTGTGCCTCAATGACTCTGTGTCTCGATGACTCTGTGTCTCGCTGAGTCTGTGTCTCGATGACTCTGTCTCAATGACTCTGTCTCGAAGACTCTGCTTCTCTGTGTCTCAATGACTCTGTGTCTCGCTGACTGTGTCTCGATGACTCAGACTCGATGACGCTGCATCTCGATGAATCGATCTCCAGTACTCTGTCTCAATGACTCTGTGTCTCGATGACTCGGTCTCTCCGACTCTGTCTCAATGACTCTGTGTCTCGATGACTCTATCTCAATGACTCTGTGTCTTGATGACTCTGTCTCAATGACTCTGTCTCGAAGACTCTGTCTCGAAGACTCTGCGTCTCAATGACTCTGTCACGATGTCTCTGTCTCGAAGACTCTGTCTCTCGATGACTCTGTGTCTCAATGACTCAGTCTCTAGGACTCTGTCTCGATGTCTCTATGTCTCAATGATCGGTGTCTCGATGACTGTCTCAATGACTCTGTCTCGAAGACGCTGCGTCTCGATGACTCGGTCTCGATGTCTCTGTCTCGAAGACTCTGTGCCTCAATGACTCTGTGTCTCGATGACTCTGTCTCGAAGGCTCTATGTCTTAATGACTCTGCGTCTCGATGACTATGTCTCGATGACGTTGCGTCTCGATGACCCTGTCTCGATGAGTTTGTGTCTTGATGACTCGGCCTCTAGGACTCTGTCTGAATGACTCTGTGTCTCGATGACTCTGTCTCAATGACTCTGTTTCTCAATGACTCTGTGTCTCGCTGACTCTGTGTCTCGATGACTCAGACTCGATGATGCTGCATCTCGATGAATCGGTCTCCAGGACTCTGTCTCAATGACTCTGTGTCTCGATGACTCGGTCTCTCCGACTCTGTCTCAATGACTCTGTGTCTCGATGACTCTATCTCAATGACTCTGTGTCTCGAAGATTCTGTGTCTCGATGACTCTGTGTCTCGATGACTTGGACTCGATGACTCTGTCTCAATGACTCTGTGTTTCAATGACTCTGTCTCAATGACTCTGTGTCTCGATGACTTGGACTCGAGCACTCTGTCTCGATGTCTCTATGTCTCAATGACTCTGCGTCTTGATGACTCTGTCTCGATGACTCTGTGCCTCAATGACTCTGTGTCTCGATGACTCTGTGTCTCGATGACTCGAACTTGATGGCTCTGTGTCTCGATGACTCGGTGTCCAGGACTGTGTCTCGATGACGCTGTGTCTCGATGACTCGGTCATTAGGGCTCAGTCTCAATGACACTGTGTCTCCATGACTCTGTGCCTCAATGATCTGTGTCTCGATGACTCTGTGTCTCGATGACTTGGACTCGATGACTCTGTCTCAATGACTCTGTGTTTCAATGACTCTGTCTCAATGACTCTGTGTCTCGATGACTTGGACTCGAGCACTCTGTCTCGATGTCTCTATGTCTCAATGACTCTGCGTCTTGATGACTCTGTCTCGATGACTCTGTGCCTCAATGACTCTGTGTCTCGATGACTCTGTGTCTCGATGACTCGAACTTGATGGCTCTGTGTCTCGATGACTCGGTGTCCAGGACTGTGTCTCGATGACGCTGTGTCTCGATGACTCGGTCATTAGGGCTCAGTCTCAATGACTCTGTGTCTCCATGACTCTGTGCCTCAATGATCTGTGTCACGGTGAATCTTTGTCTCAATGACTCTGTCTCGAAGACTCTGCGTATCGATGACTCTGTCTCGCTGTCTCTGTCTCGAAGACTCTGTCTCTGGATGACTCTGTGTCTCAATGACTCTGTGTCTCGATGACTCTGTGTCTCGCTGATTCTGTGTCTCGATGACTCTGTCTCAATGACTCTGTCTCGAAGACTCTGCTTCTCGATGACTCTGTCTCGATGTCTCTGTCTCGAAGACTCTGTGCCTCAATGATCTGTGTCTCGATGACTCTGTGTCTCGTTGACTCGGTCTCTAAGACTCTGTCTCGATGACTGTGTCTCGATGAATTTGTGCCTCAATGACTCTGTGTCTCGGTGACTCTGTGTCTTGATGGCTCTGTGCCTCAATGACTCTGTGTCTCAATGACTCTGTCTCGAAGGCACAGTGTCTCAATGACTCTGCGTCTTGATGACTATGTCTCGATGACGTTGCGTCTCGATGACCCTGTCTCGATGAGTTTGTGTCTTGATGACTCGGTCTCTAGGACTCTGTCTCAATGACTCTGTGTCTCGATGACTCTGTCTCAATGACTCTGTGTCTCAATGACTCTGTGTCTCGCTGACTCTGTGTCTCGATGACTCAGACTCGAGGACGCTGCATCTTGATGAATCGGTCTCCAGTACTCTGTCTCAATGACTCTGTGTCTTGATGACTCGGTCTCTCCGACTCTGTCTCAATGACTCTGTGTCTCGATGACTCTATCTCAATGAATCTGTGTCTTGATGACTGTGTCTCAATGACTCTGTCTCGAAGACTCTGTCTCGAAGACTCTGCGTCTCAATGACTCTGTCACGATGTCTCTGTCTCGAAGACTCTGTCTCTCGATGACTCTGTGTCTCAATGACTCAGTCTCTAGGACTCTGTCTCGATGTCTCTATGTCTCAATGATCTGTGTCTCGATGGCTCTGTCTCAATGACTCTGTCTCGAAGACGCTGCGTCTCGATGACTCGGTCTCGATGTCTCTGTCTCGAAGACTCTGTGCCTCAATGACTCTGTGCCTCAATGACTCTGTGTCTCGATGACTCTGTGTCTCGATGACTCTGAGTCTCGATGACTCTGTCTCGAAGATTCTGTGCCTCAATGACTCTGCGTCTCGATGACTCTGTGTCTCGCTGAGTCTGTGTCTCGATGACTCTGTCTCAATGACTCTGTCTCGAAGACTCTGCTTCTCGATGACTCTGTCTCGATGTCTCTGTCTCGAAGACTCTGTGCCTCAATGACTCTGTGTCTCGATGACTCTGTGTCTTGTTGACTCGGTCTCTAAGACTCTGTCTCGATGACTGTGTCTCGATGAATTTGTGCCTCAATGACTCTGTGTCTCGATGACTCTGCGTCTTGATGACTGTTTCTCGATGACTCTGCGTCTTGATGACTATGTCTCGATGACGTTGCGTATCGATGACCCTGTCTCGATGAGTTTGTGTCTTGATGACTCGGTCTCGAGGACTCTGTCTCAATGACTCTGTGTCTCGATGACTCTGTCTCAATGACTCTGTGTCTCAATGACTCTGTGTCTCGCTGACTCTGTGTCTCGATGACTCAGACTCGATGACGCTGCATCTCGATGAATCGATCTCCAGTACTCTGTCTCAATGACTCTGTGTCTCGATGACTCGGTCTCTCTGACTCTGTATCAATGACTCTGTGTCTCGATGACTCTATCTCAATGACTCTGTGTCTTGATGACTCTGTCTCAATGACTCTGTCTCGAAGACTCTGCGTCTCAATGACTCTGTCACGATGTCTCTGTCTCGAAGACTCTGTCTCTTGATGACTCTGTGTCTCAATGACTCAGTCTCTAGGACTCTGTCTCGATGTCTCTATGTCTCAATGATCTGTGTCTCGATGGCTCTGTCTCAATGACTCTGTCTCGAAGACTCTGCTTCTCGATGACTCTGTCTCGATGTCTCTGTCTCGAAGACTCTGTGCCTCAATGACTCTGTGTCTCGATGATTCTGTGTCTCGCTGACTCTGTGTCTCGATGACTCAGACTCGATGACGCTGCATCTCGATGAATCGGTCTCCAGGACTCTGTCTCAATGACTCTGTGTATTGATGACTCGGTCTCTCCGACTCTGTCTCAACAACTCTGTGTCTCGATGACTCCATCTCAATGACTCTGTCTCGAAGACTCTGCTTCTCGATGACTCTGTCTCGATGTCTCTGTCTCGAAGACTCTGTGCCTAAATGACTCTGTGTCTCGATGACTCTGTGTCTTGTTGACTCGGTCTCTAAGACTCTGTCTCGATGACTGTGTCTCGATGAATTTGTGCCTCAATGACTCTGTGTCTCGATGACTCTGCGTCTTGATGACTGTTTCTCGATGACTCTGCGTCTTGATGACTATGTCTCGATGACGTTGCGTATCGATGACCCTGTCTCGATGAGTTTGTGTCTTGATGACTCGATCTCTTGGACTCTGTCGGAATGACTCTGTGTCTCGGTGACTCGGTCATTAGGGCTCAGTCTCAATGACTCTGTGTCTCCATGACTCTGTGCCTCAATGATCTGTGTCACGGTGAATCTTTGTCTCAATGACTCTGTCTCGATGTCTCTGGGTCTTGATGACTCTGTCTCAATGACTCTGTCTCGAAGACTCTGCGTATCGATGACTCTGTCTCGATGTCTCTGTCTCGAAGACTCTGTCTCTGGATGACTCTGTGTCTCAATGACTCTGTGTCTCAATGACTCTGTGTCTCGCTGAGTCTGTGTCTCGATGACTCTGTCTCAATGACTCTGTCTCGAAGACTCTGCTTCTCGATGACTCTGTCTCGATGTCTCTGTCTCGAAGACTCTGTGCCTCAATGACTCTGTGTCTCGATGACTCTGTGTCTCGTTGACTCGGTCTCTAAGACTCTGTCTCGATGACTGTGAATCGATGAATTTGTGCCTCAATGACTCTGTGTCTCGGTGACTCTGTGTCTTGATGGCTCTGTGCCTCAATGACTCTGCGTCTTGATGACTATGTCTCGATGACGTTGCGTCTCGATGACCCTGTCTCGATGAGTTTGTGTCTTGATGACTCGGTCTCTAGGACTCTGTCTCAATGACTCTGTGTCTCGATGACTCTGTCTCAATGACTCTGTGTCTCAATGACTCTGTGTCTCGCTGACTCTGTGTCTCGATGACTCAGACTCGATGACGCTGCATCTCGATGAATCGATCTCCAGTACTCTGTCTCAATGACTCTGTGTCTCGATGACTCGGTCTCTCCGACTCTGTATCAATGACTCTGTGTCTCGATGACTCTATCTCAATGACTCTGTGTCTTGATGACTCTGTCTCAATGACTCTGTCTCGAAGACTCTGCGTCTCAATGACTCTGTCACGATGTCTCTGTCTCGAAGACTCTGTCTCTTGATGACTCTGTGTCTCAATGACTCAGTCTCTAGGACTCTGTCTCGATGTCTCTATGTCTCAATGATCTGTGTCTCGATGGCTCTGTCTCAATGACTCTGTCTCGAAGACGCTGCGTCTCGATGACTCGGTCTCGATGTCTCTGTCTCGAAGACTCTGTGCCTCAATGACTCTGTGTCTCGATGATTCTGTGTCTCGCTGACTCTGTGTCTCGATGACTCAGACTCGATGACGCTGCATCTCGATGAATCGGTCTCCAGGACTCTGTCTCAATGACTCTGTGTATTGATGACTCGGTCTCTCCGACTCTGTCTCAATGATCTGTGTCTCGATGGCTCTGTCTCAATGACTCTGTCTCGAAGACGCTGCGTCTCGATGACTCGGTCTCGATGTCTCTGTCTCGAAGACTCTGTGCCTCAATGACTCTGTGTCTCGATGATTCTGTGTCTCGCTGACTCTGTGTCTCGATGACTCAGACTCGATGACGCTGCATCTCGATGAATCGGTCTCCAGGACTCTGTCTCAATGACTCTGTGTATTGATGACTCGGTCTCTCCGACTCTGTCTCAATGACTCTGTGTCTCGATGACTCCATCTCAATGACTCTGTCTCGAAGACTCTGCTTCTCGATGACTCTGTCTCGATGTCTCTGTCTCGATGTCTATGTCTCGATGACTCTGTGCCTCAATGACTCTGTGTCTCGGTGACTCTGTGTCTCGTTGACTCGGTCTCAAAGACTCTGTCTCGATGACTGTGTCTCGATGAATTTGTGCCTCAATGACTCTGTGTCTCGATGACTCTGCGTCTTGATGACTGTGTCTCGATGACTCTGCGTCTTGATGACTATGTCTCGATGACGTTGCGTCTCGATGACCCTGTCTCGATGAGTTTGTGTCTTGATGACTCGGTCTCTTGGACTCTGTCTGAATGACTCTGTGTCTCGATGACTCTGTGTCTCGCTGACTCTGTCATGAAGACTCTGTGTCTCAATGACTCTGCGTCTCGATAACTATGTCTCGAAGACGCTGCGTCTCGATGACCCTGTCTTGATGGCTCTGTGTCTCGATGACTCTGTGTCTCGATGACTCGGCCTCTAGGACTCTGTCTCAATGACTCCTGTGTCTCGGTGAATCTTTGTCTCAATGACTCTGTCTCGATGACTCTGTGTCTTGATGACTCTGTCTCAATGACTCTGTCTCGAAGACTCTGCGTCTCGATGACTCTGTCTCAATGTCTCTGTCTCGAAGACTCTGTGCCTCAATGACTCTGTGTCTCGATGACTCTGTGTCTCGATGACTCTGAGTCTCGATGACTCTGTCTCGAAGATTCTGTGCCTCAATGACTCTGCGTCTCGATGACTCTGTGTCTCGCTGAGTCTGTGTCTCGATGACTCTGTCTCAATGACTCTGTCTCGAAGACTCTGCTTCTCGATGACTCTGTCTCGATGTCTCTGTCTCGATGACTCTGTGCCTCAATGACTCTGTGTCTCGATGACTCTGTGTCTCGCTGAGTCTGTGTCTCGATGACTCTGTCTCAATGACTCTGTCTCGAAGACTCTGCTTCTCGATGACTCTGTCTCGATGTCTCTGTCTCGATGACTCTGTGCCTCAATGACTCTGTGTCTCGATGACTCTGTGTCTCGCTGAGTCTGTGTCTCGATGACTCTGTCTCAATGACTCTGTCTCGAAGACTCTGCGTCTCGATGACTCGGTCTCGATGTCTCTGTCTCGAAGACTCTGTGCCTCAATGACTCTGTGTCTCGATGACTCTGTGTCTCGCTGAGTCTGTGTCTCGATGACTCTGTCTCAATGACTCTGTCTCGAAGACTCTGCTTCTCGATGACTCTGTCTCGATAACTCTGTGCCTCAATGACTCTGTGTCTCGGTGACTCTGTGTCTCGTTGACTCGGTCTCAAAGACTCTGTCTCGATGACTGTGTCTCGATGAATTTGTGCCTCAATGACTCTGTGTCTCGGTGACTCTGTGTCTTGATGACTATGTCTCGATGACTCTGCGTCTTGATGACGATGTCTCAATGACTCTGCATCTTGATGACTATGTCTCGATGACGTTGCGTCTCGATGACCCTGTCTCGACGAGTTTGTGTCTTGACGACTCGGCCTCTAGGACTCTGTCTGAATGACTCTGTGTCTCGATGACTCTGTCTCAATGACTCTGTGTCTCAATGACTCTGTGTCTCGATGACTCGGTCTCTCCGACTCTGTCTCAATGACTCTGTGTTTCGATGACTCTATCTCAATGACTCTGTGTCTTGATGACTCTGCGTCTCGATGACTCTGTGTCTCAGTGACTCTGTGTCTTGAAGATTCTGTGTCTCGATGACTCTGTGTCTCGATGACTCGGACTCGATGACTCTGTCTCAATGACTTTGTGTTTCAATGACACTGTCTCAATGACTCTGTGTCTCGATGACTTGGACTTGAGGACTCTGTCTCGATGACTCTATGTCTCAATGACTCTGCGTCTCGATGACTCTGTCTCGATGACTCTGTGCCTCAATGACTCTGTGTCTCGATGACTCTGTGTCTCGATGACTCGGTCTCTAAGACTCTGTCTCGATGACTCTGTCTTGATGAATTTGTGCCTCAATGACTCTGTGTCTCGATGACTCTGTGTCTCGATGACTCTGTCTCGATGACTCTGTCTCGATGCCTCTGTGTCTCGATGACTCTGTCTGTCGATGACTCTGTGTCTCGATGACTCCGTGCCTCAATGACTCTGTATCGATGACTCTGTGTCTTGATGACTCTGCGTCTCAATGATTCTGTCTCGAAGACTCTGCGTCTCGATGACTCTGTGCCTCGATGACACTGTGTCTCGATGACCCTGTCTCGATGAGTTTGTGTCTTGATGACTCGGCCTCTAGGACTCTGTCTGAATGACTCTTTGTCTCGATGACTCTGTCTCAATGACTCTGTTTCTCAATGACTCTGTGTCTCGCTGACTCTGTGTCTCGATGACTCAGACTCGATGATGCTGCATTTCGATGAATCGGTCTCCAGGACTCTGTCTCAATGACTCTGTGTCTCGATGTTTCGGTCTCTCCGACTCTGTCTCAATGACTCTGTGTCTCAAAGACTCTGTGCCTCAATGACTCTGTGTCTCGATGACTCTGTGTCTCGATGACTCTGAGTCTCGATGACTCTGTCTCGAAGATTCTGTGCCTCAATGACTCTGCGTCTCGATGACTCTGTGTCTCGCTGAGTCTGTGTCTCGATGACTCTGTCTCAATGACTCTGTCTCGAAGACTCTGCTTCTCGATGACTCTGTCTCGATGTCTCTGTCTCGAAGACTCTGTGCCTCAATGACTCTGTGTCTCGATGACTCTGTGTCTTGTTGACTCGGTCTCAAAGACTCTGTCTCGATGACTGTGTCTCGATGAATTTGTGCCTCAATGACTCTGTGTTTCGGTGACTCTGTGTCTTGATGGCTCTGTGCCTCAATGACTCTGTGTCTCGATGACTCTGTCTCGAAGGCTCTGTGTCTCAATGACTCTGCGTCTTGATGACTATGTCTCGATGACGTTGCGTCTCGATGACCCTGTCTCGATGAGTTTGTGTCTTGATGACTCGGTCTCTAGGACTCTGTCTCAATGACTCTGTGTCTCGATGACTCTGTCTCAATGACTCTGTGTCTCAATGACTCTGTGTCTCGCTGACTCTGCGTCTCGATGACTCTGTCTCGATGTCTCTGTCTCGAAGACTCTGTCTCTCGATGATTCTGTGTCTCGATGACTCTGTCTCGAAGACTCTGTCTCTCGATGACTCTGTGTCTCAATGACTCAGTCTCTAGGACTCTGTGTCTTGATCACTCTGTCTCAATGACTCTGTCTCGAAGACTCTGTCTCGAAGACTCTGCGTCTCAATGACTCTGTCTCGATGTCTCTGTCTCAAAGAATCTGTCTCTCGATGACTCTGTGTCTCCATGACTCTGCGTCTCGATGACAATGTCTCGAAGACTCTGTGTCTCGATGACTCTGTCTCAATGAGTCTGTGACTCGATGACTCGGCCTCTAGGACACTATCTCAATGACTCTGTGTCTCAATGACTCTGTGTCTCGATGACTCTGTCTCAATGACTCTGTCTCGAAGACTCTGTCTCGAAGACTCTGCGTCTCAATGACTCTGTCTCGATGTCTCTGTCTCAAAGAATCTGTCTCTCGATGACTCTGTGTCTCAATGACTCAGTCTCTAGGACTCTGTCTCGATGTCTCTATGTCTCAATGACTCTGTGTCTCGATGAATCTGTGTCTCGCTGAGTCTGTGTCTCGATGACTCTGTGTCTCAATGACTCTGTGTCTTGATGACTCTGTCTCAATGACTCTGTCTCGAAGACTCTGCGTCTCGATGACTCTGTCTCGATGTCTCTGTCTCGAAGACTCTGTCTCTCGATGACTCTGTGTCTCGATGACTCTGTCTCGAAGACTCTGTCTCTCGATGACTCTGTGTCTCAATGACTCAGTCTCTAGGACTCTGTGTCTTGATGACTCTGTCTCAATGACTCTGTCTCGAAGACTCTGTCTCGAAGACTCTGCGTCTCAATGACTCTGTCTCGATGTCTCTGTCTCAAAGACTCTGTCTCTCGATGACTCTGTGTCTCAATGACTCAGTCTCTAGGACTCTGTCTCGATGTCTCTATGTCTCAATGACTCTGTGTCTCGATGACTCTGTGTCTCGCTGAGTCTGTGTCTCGATGACTCTGTGTCTTGCTGAGTCTGTGTCTCGATGACTCTGTCTCAATGACTCTGTCTCGAAGACTCTGTGTCTCGATGACTCGGTCTCGATGTCTCTGTCTCGAAGACTCTGTGCCTCAATGACTCTGTGTCTCGATGACTCTGTGTCTCGCTGTGTCTGTGTCTCGATGACTCTGTCTCAATGACTCTGTCTCGAAGACTCTGCTTCTCGATGACTCTGTCTCGATGTCTATGTCTCGATAACTCTGTGCCTCAATGACTCTGTGTCTCGGTGACTCTGTGTCTCGTTGACTCGGTCTCAAAGACTCTGTCTCGATGACTGTGTCTCGATGAATTTGTGCCTCAATGACTCTGTGTCTCGATGACTCTGTGTCTTGATGACTATGTCTCGATGATTCTGCGTCTTGATGACTATGTCTCGATTACGTTGCGTCTCGATGACCCTGTCTCAATGAGTTTGTGTCATGACGACTCGGCTTCTAGGACTCTGTCTGAATGACTCTGTGTCTCGATGACTCTGTCTCAATGAATCTGTGTCTCAATGACTCTGTGTCTCGCTGACTCTGTGTCTCGATGACTCAGACTCGATGATGCTGCATCTCAATGAATCGGTCTCCAGGACTCTGTTGTGCAAGATAGGGACCTCTGCGACCCCCCATCAGGCACTCTGCTTCCCTTCCCAAGAACAAAGACACGGAGGAGTTCGTCCAAAACTATGTATTCAGTTCTGCAGAACCGGGTGTTACCTCAATGGCTTCCCACGAGGCACACACACAGATTGTAATCCCCGCGCATTATATACATGTAGTAATGGGCTGGGCCTTCTACTGTCTCAGCCAATGGGTGTCAAAGTTCCCCACTGTCCTCCCTGATGGATGAGATTATTTGGTTCATCACCCAGCCAATCAGTGTTTGAGTTCACCGTTCTCCCTTATATGGATGATGATGTACAGCCATGGGTTGTGGGCAGTCCCTCAGCCACGAGGAAAGCTGTTTCCATTGTTCCATTCATGAAAATCTAGGGGAGTATCTGCTGGTGCTTACTACAGGGTAGAAAGGACTAAAATGGTGGCTTTGTACTTACTATGTGCTTACTACAACAGTTAATGATTTAAAAATTACACCACCCCTTACAAATCCCCCGTGTCTTTTCTTACGGTTTGTAATTTTTAAACTGGGAGTTTCCTCTCCAGGGCGTTTAATAACTCCCGAGCTTGTTCATCAAACTGCCCATCTCTAATACCACCCCCGCCCAAGAGGGATTCACGTTGTTCCATCTCGAGATTCATTCGTTCAACCTGCCCATAGGGAACGTCCCTCTTAGTAAGGGCGGTTTCGATCAGTCGTTGAGTTAATCCCCTGACGCAGGGAATAACACAACACCCAAGGGCAGTGAGTACCCCTGCCACCACTATACATGAGACAAGAAAGGGAACGACCACCCCTGTCCATTTACCGAACCAAACTTCCAACCAACCCGTGAGGCCAGAGTCGATACCCGAGTTTTCGGCGAGTTCGTCCGCCAATGTGGTGAGTCCATCCAGGGCGCGGGTGATGGACCCATCAGGGGCTGTGTTGTTGGGGATGAAAGTGCAGCACTGAGTGCCTATCATGACACAAACACCCCCCTTCTCTGCCAACATCATGTCTAAGGCCAACCTATTTTCCCACGTCATCCGACTAGTGGCGTCCAGTTGTTCTGCTATTCCTTTTACTGCATCACGGGTATAATTAATGAACCTCTGCTGATTGTAGTAAATATAATTAATCCAATCCACGTTCTTATTGATGGTAACCCACCAGAACAGTGACGACTCAAAACCCGCCGCTATCTGGTTCCTAGCCTTGTACTCGTCAGGAACACCCCTGGGGACCCCTATGGCGTCTAAATATATGTTATCATCGAAAGAGGTCTCCAAAGCTCTCTCAGTTCTTCCACTGAAACGGGGTTGCTCTTGTTTTTCGAATGCCAGGGTGAATGGGATGGCCAATTGAACGATTGCACAAGTGCCCGTCCATTTTCGGGGCAGGGTCTGTCGCAGAATCCTCCCACCACAGTACCACCAGAGGTCTGCCCTAGGCACATGAATGTGGGAGTAATTCCCCCCCCCGGTAGTTTCGTTGACCAGCCGAATTGATCCGCTGCACTTGTCAAATGTCCCCACATCGTCGTCCCACTGTAGTCCCGCCCGAGAGACACAGGCCTGGTGCATACCCGTTACCCCTGAGAATGATGGCGGGCGGGGCGCTCCCTCAGACCTGACGGGGGGAAACTTCAAACTTAAGGGTCGACAAGTGGGGTCGTTCCAGGCCTCTCGGTCCTGGTACAGCATTATCATGCAGTCCAAGGCTCGTGGGTGTTTCTCCCATCCCAGCGGGAACGGGACCACCTGAGGGTTAGGGCGGGCACCCGTGCATGCGTAGCAATCACTCTTTTTCATGCTCCTCACAGTATATTTGACCCATTCCATCCAGGCATTCGCCTCCCCGTATCCCGTTTCTATTTCAAAGGTCTTTTCCAAATCCGTCACCTCAATTATTCTAATTTTACCCTGCTCGTCGGTGGTGGATGAGCCCCCAGACTCAGCTTCAATGACCGTGATATACGTGCAGCACAGCTGCACTCCCTCCTGTCCTGTATGGCCCCCAACTCTAATACCCAGGATTGTTCCATTAAGGCTCGCCCCATTATCTCCCAAGTTCTTTATGGTCAGGTAGAGCGGATTGCACTGATTCCGCCCACAATCTTGTCCAGGGGTAATGGGATCACGGACAACTGACACCATAGCCTGGACCCCAGGGGCTGGAGGCCTATGTATGCCTTCCCTACCATGCAATTGTAATACTAACGCCTGACCCTGGAATCCCCTTTCTCTCTCTAGGTTCCGTTTAGTTTGATTCAGTTCACTTTTAGTCCTGCAGGGCACCAACCCACATAGGTCTAAGCTAAATGTCTGTGTTGGCTTGTTGGCAAGCACGGAGATGGAGAACCACTGACGGTCCTCTGCCTGTTTTTTCCGGAGGCCAAATTGGGTAACACGCGCACTATGACCCAGCCCAAGGATAATGACAAAGCAAGTTAACAATATGATTGACCGCATTTTGTCGCGACACCTTTAGCCAGAGGGCACAGTTCCTTTAGATTCGCCAAAGTCCGACTAGTCTGTTCTCAGGGTCTCTGTTCCTTAGATGCCTCTGTCAGAGAGGTTTGTTCGTCCTCCGTCGGTTGTGGCACTGGTCCCTTGACTCGAGTGTAATGTGTCCAGCCCTTTTCGGCCGTACGGACAGCCGTTTCGGTCGTCAAAAGTACTAGGAAGGGACCGTCCCAAGTTGGTTCGAGGGTGCGTTGCTTCCAGCTTTTAATCAGGACCCACTGACCCGGCTTGATGGTGTGCACCGCGAACTCGAGGGGCGGCGTCTGTGCCAAAAGTCCCTGTTGGCGTAAACGAGATAGAGCAGACCCCAGAGCCACCACATATTTTTGCACAAACATGTCCCGAGACTCGAATACAGGGGGTTCCCCCTTCGGCCCATGGAATGGGAGGCCAAACAGCATTTCGAAAGGGGAGACGCCCAAATCCCGCCTTGGCTGGGTGCGAATTTGCAATAGGGCAAGGGGTAGGCATTTGGTCCAAGGCAGGCCGATTTCACTAGTGAGTTTGGTTAGCTGCTTTTTGATGGTCTGGTTCATTCTTTCGACCTTGCCCGAGGAGGGGGGGTGCCAGGGGGTGTGCAAATCCCAGTCAATCCCCATTGCTTGCACTATATTCTGGAGGACAGTCGAGGTGAAGTGGCTCCCCTGGTCAGAGTCAATAGCGCGGGGTAGCCCAAACCGTGGGATGATTTGTTCGAGTAGAATTTTGCTAACCTGGGTTGCTGTTGCCGTGGCAGTGGGGAAAGCTTCCACCCATCCTGTCAGGTGATCTACTATTACTAATAGATACTTCAGGCGACCTATGGGGGGGAGCTCAGTGTAATCTACCTGGACATACTCAAACGGCCTATAGGCCGGACTCCTACCCCCTTGCCTTGCGTGCTTCCGCAGCCCCCTTTTGTTAATCTTTCGGCACGTTATGCAATCTCCCGTGACCTGCTTGGCTACTGTGTACAGACCAGGGTGGGCATATTGGCGCAGGAAGGCATCACACAGTGCCTGGGCGCCCCAGTGACCCCCTTGGTGTAGACGGGCAATAATGTCCCGCGTCAACGGTCGATTCAGTAGCTGGCGGCCATCGGGTAAGGTCCACTTCCCTTCCCTATCCTTTGTACCCCCCAGAGACGCAAGAAGAGTTTCTTCTTTGTGAGTGAACGTGGGCACTTCGGTAATTTCAGATATCTGGGGAATCCTTACCAGGCAGTTTATTACTTCCTTCCCCATCCCGGCCAATTTTGCCTGTTCATCTGCCAATTGGTTCCCCAGGGTCTCTATTTTATCGTCTTTCTGGTGCCCTTTCACATGCACTACAGCAATCTCTTGTGGCAGCAACAAATCCTCCAAGATCATGGCTACCAGTTCCTCGTGGACCAACTCCTTTCCTCTACTATTTATCATTCCCCTTTCCTTCCAGATCTTCCCAAAGGTGTGTACTACCCCAAAGGCATACTTAGAGTCAGTGTATATCGTCCCGGCTATTCCCTTTAAATTCCTCAAAGCCCGGTGCAAGGCGTACAATTCGCATGTTTGTGCAGACCAGGCATTCGGTAGCCGTCCACTTTCCACTAATTCCCAACCAGTCTCACTAATGACTGCATAACCGTTGTGTCTTTTCCCATCTATCACCCGAGAGGACCCGTCAATGTACCACCGCCTTCCTGCATGTAAGGGGGTGTCCCTCAGATCTTCCCTCACTTTACTCTGGTACTCTATTATGTCTGAACAGCAATGTTCCAGTTCCTCCTCCCCTTCCCCTTTCCAAAGGAAGTCCGCCGGGTTCTGGCAGCCCCCGACTTCTATTCGGAGGTCCTCTCGGTCTAACAGTATGGCTTCATATTTCAGAATTCTCGAATCAGTCAGCCACCTTCCAGCCTTCTGATTCAGGATAGTTCTAACCTGGTGGGGTGTAATGACTGTCAAGGGGGCCCCGAAAGTCAACTTCCTGCTTTCCTCTACCAGCTTTGCCGTGGCTGCCACAGCTTGGACACACTCCGGCCACCCTCGGGAGACTGGATCCAGAATTCTTGACAGGAAAGCCACGGGCTTCCTTTTTCCCCCCCAATCCTGGGTCAATACTCCAAGAGCGGTTCCCTTCCTGGAGTTTACAAAGAGACGAAATGTCTTACTAAAATCCGGCAAGCTTAAAACAGGCGCGGTCATCAATTTTTCTTTTAGAATTCCAATTAACTTTTTCTCCTCCTCCTCCCATTTTATTCTATTGGGTGCCTCCTCGATGAGTTTTAGGTACAAGTCTTTAGTAAGGGGGGCATAGTCATCTATCCATAACCGACAATAGCCTAAGAGTCCCAAGAACCTCCGTAATTCCCTCTTAGTCATTGGGAGGCCTAGTTCGATTATTGCCCGCACTCTTTCCGGACTTATTCGTTTCTGTCCCTGGCTTATCAAGTGTCCCAGGTACTTAACCTCTTTCTCGACATATTGGAGCTTCTTCTGACTCACTCTTAACCCCTTCTCAGCTAGGTAATTTAAGAGGGCATTAGTCCCAAGTAGGACGTCCTCCTCCGTGGGTCCGGATAATAGGAGATCGTCCACGTATTGTATAAGCTTAAGGGCCGGGGACAAGGTTAGTCCCTCCAATAATTGTTCCAGAATCTGCCCGAACAGAGTCGGGGACTCAGTGAATCCTTGGGGGAGCACTGTCCACCTGTACTGCTGTTTTCTGCCAGTATCAGGATCCTCCCATTCAAAAGCAAAAAAAAATCCCTACTGTCCTTGTCCAGGGGGCACGCCCAGAAGGCATCCTTTAAGTCTATAACACTAAACCAGCCGTGGTCCGGAGGTATTCGCCCCAGAATAGTGTATGGGTTCGGTACCACAGGGTGCCGTACTTGGACAATTTTATTTATTTCCCTTAGGTCTTGGACCATTCGGTAGCTCCCGTCCGACTTCCGGACCGGCAGGATGGGGGAATTGTATCGTGACATACAGGGCTCTACCAAACCATCTTTTATTAGGTCTTCCATAACTGTCTTCAGGCCCTGCCTCCCTTCCCAAGAGATGGGGTATTGGCGCACTCTGACGTCGGGGCTCTGGGGCTTTAATTTTACCTCCACAGGTCGAATTGCGAGCCCCCCCCGGTTCCCTTTGACGACCCAAACCCTAGGGTCTATCTCTGTCAATCGGGACTCACTAAGGTATGACATGGTAACGGCTAATTCATCCTCTTCTCCCACTTCTATTCGTAATCCGAAACGGACTATCAAATCCCGTCCCAACAACCCATAGGGAAGATGGGGGAGGTGAAGGAGTTCCACCTGGAGCTCCTCCTCCTCCAGCCGTAAGGGTTGTGGTTTGAATATTTTCGCACTAAAAACCCCACCCTTAACTCCTGAAATGTTTAATGTTTTAGCTTGGAAGCCAACCCCCCTAGGATGGAGGGGGATTGAGGACCTGCCGGCGCCTGTGTCAACTAAGAAGGTAACATCTTGTCTAAATGGGCCCACCTGTAAATTTACCAGGGGTTCTTGGTAGGCCAGTGTTCCGATCCTCCCCTGACTTCCCTAATCCATTTGTTCACGCTCCATTTCATACATCCCTTCTCGCTCCCTTTTAAACTCGGGACAATCCCTTTTGAAGTGTCCCAGTTTCCCGCAATGGTAACATCCAGCCATTGGAGGCCGCTCAAATCCATAAGATCCTCCTCTCTCACCTCTGCCCCGTCTCGCTCCTCTCCCTCTCCGACTTTCCCTCGACCTTCCTCTTTCCACCCCATAACCTCCCTCCCCCATTCCGGTGGATTTACAAGCTTCCCGTACGGCTGCCACCATCATTTTTGTCTTCTGTTTCTCCCTTACTACATCCCTCTGAACGTACACCTTCTGTGCTTCCCGCAATAATTCCGCAACGTCTTTTTCAGCCCATTCCTCTATTTTCTGTATTTTCTTCTGAATGTCAGGCCATGATTTAGTCACAAAGTGCACCTTAAGCAAGCCCTTGCCTATTTCCCCATCGGGGTCTAAACCTGAATACTTTCGCATGGACTCCCGCAAACGGTCTAAAAACTCACTCGGGGATTCATCCTTTTTCTGTCCAACTTCGAATGCTTTCGCTAAATTCCGCTGTTTAGGCACGCAGGTTTTGATTCCCCTGATTATAAGGCTTCTGAGATCTGTCATATTGGCCCGTCCCCCCGCGTCGTTATGATCCCACCGGGGGTCCTCTAAGGGGTACTTCTGCTCTCCACGCTGAGGGCCTCCCTGATGCTCCTTATCCCAAATGGCCATTGCACTATTCCGGATCATAACAATTTCATCGTAATTAAATAATATTCTCATCATGGCCTGTAATTCGGCCCATGTGTATATACTGGGCCCCAGAAATTGGTCCAGTTGTGTTCCCACACTGATGGGGTCGTCCAATAGACGGGGTAGTTCGTTACGGAGTTGCCGGATATCCCCAGAATTTAAAGGTTGTACTACGAACCCAGTCCGTTCATTCCCAAACGGCACCTCTCGTAAGGGGTTCAGCTGTTCAATATTGTCACTCCTCCCAGCTCTCAATCCCTCTTCTCGGCCCCTCCGCATCTCGAGTCGGACCGATTTCCTAGTGCCTGGGGTGGGTTCTGCGCCCCCTCCTGTGCTCCCCCCAGCAGTCCCTGCCTCACTGGTCATAGCCTGCTGGGAATCGGACTTATCCATCGCAGGAGGGAGGTCCGCGCTGGACGCCTGGTCGTGCGCCTGGTCGTGCGCCTGGTCGTGCGCCTGGTCGTGCGCGGGTGGTATATACGGGGGCGGGGCAGACGGTGGCAAACCGTCGGTGAGGACGTCCCAAGGCTTCTGGGGCTTCCTCGGCTCTGTTTGGGGAATCAGAGGATAGAGACGCGTGGGACCCTCACTATCGCCTGCCAGCCAGGCGGCGGCGTATTTGCTCTCTTCTGGGTCAAACGGTTGTTTTCTGTTAACATATACATTTAGGATTTGACACACCCAGTCTTCATCAGATCCATATTCGGGCCAAACTACCGAGGGGGCGCGGATAGGTTCCTTGGTCCATATAAAACAACAATATTTTATCATGGTCTCTTTCTTTAAGTCCCTTGTCCTACTACTGTCCGTCCATAGACTTAACTTCCTACCTAATGGACTATCGGGGGGTATTTCTTTCCCATTTGCAGTCTTCCCTGACTTCTCCTTAATAAATTCAGAAGTCTGATTTCCCATGGTCTATCTTCGGTCCTGGTCTTAAACGCCTAAAACGTTTTCACAGATGACCGTCAAAACCACAATTTCCTGTGGCTTATCTTCGGTCCTGGTCTTAAACGCCTAAAGCGTTTTCACAGATGACCGTCAAAACCACGTGGCCAACAAGGAAGAACAAAAAAAAATCTCTTACCTTGATCCGTGCACGGAGTTGTCTGGCCTGTTTAAATGTGTGTACCCCGCGTATAGTCACTAACCAGTCGTCCCAGCACTCGTCCGTGTGTTCCTTTTCCAGGATTCAAAATTATTTTTAATGAGCCGGGTCACTCTCTTGGCCGACGGCTGACGGACCAAGCCGATCCAGTGAGCAGTATAAATATATACCAGACGCGTCTTTTTGTATCAGACTTGATCCACGAGCCGAAGAGAGAGCCCCGGCAATAATTATTGCATCCCGGGCGAGACCCCCAATTGTGCAAGATAGGGACCTCTGCGACCCCCCATCAGGCACTCTGCTTCCCTTCCCAAGAACAAAGACACGGAGGAGTTCGTCCAAAACTATGTATTCAGTTCTGCAGAACCGGGTGTTACCTCAATGGCTTCCCACGAGGCACACACACAGATTGTAATCCCCGCGCATTATATACATGTAGTAATGGGCTGGGCCTTCTACTGTCTCAGCCAATGGGTGTCAAAGTTCCCCACTGTCCTCCCTGATGGATGAGATTATTTGGTTCATCACCCAGCCAATCAGTGTTTGAGTTCACCGTTCTCCCTTATATGGATGATGATGTACAGCCATGGGTTGTGGGCAGTCCCTCAGCCACGAGGAAAGCTGTTTCCATTGTTCCATTCATGAAAATCTAGGGGAGTATCTGCTGGTGCTTACTACAGGGTAGAAAGGACTAAAATGGTGGCTTTGTACTTACTATGTGCTTACTACAACAGTTAATGATTTAAAAATTACACCACCCCTTACATGTCTCAATGACTCTGTGTCTCGATGACTCGGTCTCTCCGACTCTGTCTCAATGACTGTGTCTCGATGACTCTATCTCAATGACTCTGTGTCTTGATGACTCTGCGTCTCGATGACTCTGTGTCTCAGTGACTCTGTGTCTTGAAGATTCTGTGTCTCGATGACTCTGTGTCTCGATGACTCGGACTCGATGACTCTGTCTCAATGACTTTGTGTTTCAATGACACTGTCTCAATGACTCTGCGTCTCGATGACTCTGTCTCGATGACTCTGTGCCTCAATGACTCTGTGTCTCGATGACTCTGTGTCTCGATGACTCGGTCTCTAAGACTCTGTCTCGTTGACTGTGTCTCGATGAATTTGTGCCTCAATGACTCTGTGTCACGGTGACTCTGTGTCTTGATGGCTCTGTGCCTCAATGACTCTGTGTCTCGATGACTCTGTCTCGAAGGCTCTGTGTCTCAATGACTCTGCGTCTTGATGACTCTATCTCAATGACTCTGTGTCTTGATGACTCTGTCTCAATGACTCTGTCTCGAAGACTCTGTCTCGAAGACTCTGCGTCTCGATGACTCTGTGTCTTGATGATTCTGTGTCTCGCTGACTCTGTGTCTCGATGACTCAGACTCGATGACGCTGCATCTCGATGAATCGGTCTCCAGTACTCTGTCTCAATGACTCTGTGTCTCGATGACTCGGTCTCTCCGACTCTGTCTCAATGACTCTGTGTCTCGATGACTCTATCTCAATGACTCTGTGTCTTGATGACTCTGTCTCAATGACTCTGTCTCGAAGACTCTGTCTCGATGACTCTGCGTCTCAATGACTCTGTCACGATGTCTCTGTCTCGAAGACTCTGTCTCTCGATGACTCTGTGTCTCAATGACTCAGTCTCTAGGACTCTGTCTCGATGTCTCTATGTCTCAATGATCTGTGTCTCGATGACTCTGTCTCAATGACTCTGTTTCGAAAACGCTGCGTCTCGATGACTCGGTCTCGATGTCTCTGTCTCGAAGACTCTGTGCCTCAATGACTCTGTGTCTCAGTGACTTTGTGTCTTGAAGATTCTGTGTCTCGACGACTCTGTGTCTCGATGACTCGGACTCGATGACTCTGTCTCAATGACTTTGTGTTTCAATGACACTGTCTCAATGACTCTGTGTCTCGATGACTTGGACTCGAGGACTCTGTCTCGATGACTCTATGTCTCAATGACTCTGAGTCTTGATGACTCTGTCTCGATGACTCTGTGTCTCGCTGACTCTGTGGCTCGCTGACTCTGTGTCTCGATGACTCGGACTCGATGGTTCTGTGGCTCGATGACTCGGTCTCCAGGACTGTATCTCGATGACTCTGTGTCTCGATGACTCTGTGTCTCGATGTCTCTGTGTCTCGATGACTCTGTGTCTCGATGACTCTGTCTTGAAGACTCTGTGTCTCCATGACTCTGCGTCTCGATGACAATGTCTCGAAGACTCTGTGTCTCGATGACTCTGTCTCAATGAGTCTGTGACTCGATGACTCGGCCTCTAGGACACTATCTCAATGACTCTGTGTCTCAATGACTCTGTGTCTCGATGACTCTGTCTCAATGACTCTGTCTCGAAGACTCTGTCTCGAAGACTCTGCGTCTCAATGACTCTGTCTCGATGTCTCTGTCTCAAAGAATCTGTCTCTCGATGACTCTGTGTCTCAATGACTCAGTCTCTAGGACTCTGTCTCGATGTCTCTATGTCTCAATGACTCTGTGTCTCGATGAATCTGTGTCTCGCTGAGTCTGTGTCTCGATGACTCTGTGTCTCAATGACTCTGTGTCTTGATGACTCTGTCTCAATGACTCTGTCTCGAAGACTCTGCGTCTCGATGACTCTGTCTCGATGTCTCTGTCTCGAAGACTCTGTCTCTCGATGACTCTGTGTCTCGATGACTCTGTCTCGAAGACTCTGTCTCTCGATGACTCTGTGTCTCAATGACTCAGTCTCTAGGACTCTGTGTCTTGATGACTCTGTCTCAATGACTCTGTCTCGAAGACTCTGTCTCGAAGACTCTGGGTCTCAATGACTCTGTCTCGATGTCTCTGTCTCAAAGACTCTGTCTCTCGATGACTCTGTGTCTCAATGACTCAGTCTCTAGGACTCTGTCTCGATGTCTCTATGTCTCAATGACTCTGTGTCTCGATGACTCTGTGTCTCGCTGAGTCTGTGTCTCGATGACTCTGTGTCTCGCTGAGTCTGTGTCTCGATGACTCTGTCTCAATGACTCTGTCTCGAAGACTCTGCGTCTCGATGACTCGGTCTCGATGTCTCTGTCTCGAAGACTCTGTGCCTCAATGACTCTGTGTCTCGATGACTCTGTGTCTCGCTGAGTCTGTGTCTCGATGACTCTGTCTCAATGACTCTGTCTCGAAGACTCTGCTTCTCGATGACTCTGTCTCGATGTCTATGTCTCGATAACTCTGTGCCTCAATGACTCTGTGTCTCGGTGACTCTGTGTCTCGTTGACTCGGTCTCAAAGACTCTGTCTCGATGACTGTGTCTCGATGAATTTGTGCCTCAATGACTCTGTGTCTCGATGACTCTGTGTCTTGATGACTATGTCTCGATGATTCTGCGTCTTGATGACTATGTCTCGATGACGTTGCGTCTCGATGACCCTGTCTCAATGAGTTTGTGTCATGACGACTCGGCTTCTAGGACTCTGTCTGAATGACTCTGTGTCTCGATGACTCTGTCTCAATGAATCTGTGTCTCAATGACTCTGTGTCTCGCTGACTCTGTGTCTCGATGACTCAGACTCGATGATGCTGCATCTCAATGAATCTGTCTCAATGACTCTGTGTCTCGATGACTCGGTCTCTCCGACTCTGTCTCAATGACTGTGTCTCGATGACTCTATCTCAATGACTCTGTGTCTTGATGACTCTGCGTCTCGATGACTCTGTGTCTCAGTGACTCTGTGTCTTGAAGATTCTGTGTCTCGATGACTCTGTGTCTCGATGACTCGGACTCGATGACTCTGTCTCAATGACTTTGTGTTTCAATGACACTGTCTCAATGACTCTGTGTCTCGATGACTTGGACTCGAGGACTCTGTCTCGATGACTCTATGTCTCAATGACTCTGCGTCTCGATGACTCTGTCTCGATGACTCTGTGCCTCAATGACTCTGTGTCTCGATGACTCTGTGTCTCGATGACTCGGTCTCTAAGACTCTGTCTCGATGACTGTGTCTAGATGAATTTGTGCCTCAATGACTCTGTGTCACGGTGACTCTGTGTCTTGATGGCTCTGTGCCTCAATGACTCTGTGTCTCGATGACTCTGTCTCGAAGGCTCTGTGTCTCAATGACTCTGCGTCTTGATGACTCTATCTCAATGACTCTGTGTCTTGATGACTCTGTCTCAATGACTCTGTCTCGAAGACTCTGTCTCGAAGACTCTGCGTCTCGATGACTCTGTGTCTTGATGATTCTGTGTCTCGCTGACTCTGTGTCTCGATGACTCAGACTCGATGACGCTGCATCTCGATGAATCGGTCTCCAGTACTCTGTCTCAATGACTCTGTGTCTCGATGACTCGGTCTCTCCGACTCTGTCTCAATGACTCTGTGTCTCGATGACTCTATCTCAATGACTCTGTGTCTTGATGACTCTGTCTCAATGACTCTGTCTCGAAGACTCTGTCTCGATGACTCTGCGTCTCAATGACTCTGTCACGATGTCTCTGTCTCGAAGACTCTGTCTCTCGATGACTCTGTGTCTCAATGACTCAGTCTCTAGGACTCTGTCTCGATGTCTCTATGTCTCAATGATCTGTGTCTCGATGACTCTGTCTCAATGACTCTGTTTCGAAAACGCTGCGTCTCGATGACTCGGTCTCGATGTCTCTGTCTCGAAGACTCTGTGCCTCAATGACTCTGTGTCTCAGTGACTTTGTGTCTTGAAGATTCTGTGTCTCGATGACTCTGTGTCTCGATGACTCGGACTCGATGACTCTGTCTCAATGACTTTGTGTTTCAATGACACTGTCTCAATGACTCTGTGTCTCGATGACTTGGACTCGAGGACTCTGTCTCGGTGACTCTATGTCTCAATGACTCTGAGTCTTGATGACTCTGTCTCGATGACTCTGTGTCTCGCTGACTCTGTGGCTCGCTGACTCTGTGTCTCGATGACTCGGACTCGATGGTTCTGTGGCTCGATGACTCGGTCTCCAGGACTGTATCTCGATGACTCTGTGTCTCGATGACTCTGTGTCTCGATGTCTCTGTGTCTCGATGACTCTGTGTCTCGATGACTCTGTCTTGAAGACTCTGTGTCTCCATGACTCTGCGTCTCGATGACAATGTCTCGAAGACTCTGTGTCTCGATGACTCTGTCTCAATGAGTCTGTGACTCGATGACTCGGCCTCTAGGACACTATCTCAATGACTCTGTGTCTCAATGACTCTGTGTCTCGATGACTCGGTCTCTAAGACTCTGTATCGATGACTGTGTCTCGATGAATTTGTGCCTCAATGACTCTGTGTCACGGTGACTCTGTGTCTTGATGGCTCTGTGCCTCAATGACTCTGTGTCTCGATGACTCTGTCTCGAAGGCTCTGTGTCTCAATGACTCTGCGTCTTGATGACTCTATCTCAATGACTCTGCGTCTCGATGACTCTGTGTCTCGATGATTCTGTGTCTCGCTGACTCTGTGTCTCGATGACTCAGACTCGATGACGCTGCATCTCGATGAATCGGTCTCCAGTACTCTGTCTCAATGACTCTGTGTCTCGATGACTCGGTCTCTCCGACTCTGTCTCAATGACTCTGTGTCTCAATGACTCTATCTCAATGACTCTGTGTCTTGATGACTCTGTCTCAATGACTCTGTCTCGAAGACTCTGTCTCGATGACTCTGCGTCTCAATGACTCTGTCACGATGTCTCTGTCTCGAAGACTCTGTTCCTCAATGACTCTGTCTCAATTACTCTGTTTCGAAAACGCTGCGTCTCGATGACTCGGTCTCGATGTCTCTGTCTCGAAGACTCTGTGCCTCAATGACTCTGTGTCTCAGTGACTTTGTGTCTTGAAGATTCTGTGTCTCGATGACTCTGTGTCTCAATGACTCAGTCTCTAGGACTCTGTCTCAATGTCTCTATGTCACAATGATCTGTGTCTCAATGACTCTGTCTCGAAAACGCTGCGTCTCGATGACTCGGTCTCGATGTCTCTGTCTCGAAGACTCTGTTCCTCAATGACTCTTTGTCTCGATGATTCTGTGTCTCGCTGACTCTGTGTCTCGATGACTCAGACTCGATGACGCTGCATCTCGATGAATCGGTCTCCAGTACTCTGTCTCAATGACTCTGTGTCTCGATGACTCGGTCTCTCCGACTCTGTTTCAATGATTCTGTGTCTTGATGTCTCTGTCTCAATGACTCTGTCTCGAAAACTCTGTCTCGAAGACTCTGTGTCCCAATGACTCTGTCTCGATGACTCTGTCTCGAAGACTCTGTCTCTCGATGACTCTGTGTCTCAATGACTCAGTCTCTAGGACTCTTTCTCGATGTCTCTATGTCTCAATGACTCTGTGTCTCGCTGAGTCTGTGTCTCGATGACTCTGTCTCGAAGACTCTGCGTCTCGATGATTCGGTCTCGATGTCTCTGTCTCGAAGACTCTGTGCCTCAATGACTCTGTTTTTCGATGACTCTGTCTCGAAGGCTCTATGTCTTAATGACTCTGCGTCTTGATGACTATGTCTCGATGACGTTGCGTCTCGATGACCCTGTCTCAATGAGTTTGTGTCTTGATGACTCGGCCTCTAGGACTCTGTCTGAATGACTCTGTGTCTCGATGACTCTGTCTCAATGACTCTGTTTCTCAATGACTCTGTGTCTCGCTGACTCTGTGTCTCGATGACTCAGACTCGATGATGCTGCATCTCGATGAATCGGTCTCCAGGACTCTGTCTCAATGACTCTGTGTATTGATGACTCGGTCTCTCCGACTCTGTCTCAATGACTCTGTGTCTCGATGACTCCATCTCAATGACTCTGTCTCGAAGACTCTGCTTCTCGATGACTCTGTCTCGATGTCTCTGTCTCGAAGACTCTGTGCCTCAATGACTCTGTGTCTCGATGACTCTGTGTCTTGTTGACTCGGTCTCTAAGACTCTGTCTCGATGACTGTGTCTCGATGAATTTGTGCCTCAATGACTCTGTGTCTCGATGACTCTGTCTCGAAGGCTCTGTGTCTCAATGACTCTGCGCCTTGATGACTATGTCTCGATGACGTTGCGTCTCGATGACCCTGTCTCGATGAGTTTGTGTCTTGATGACTCGGTCTCTAGGACTCTGTCTGAATGACTCTGTGTCTCGATGACTCTGTCTCAATGACTCTGTGTCTCAATGACTCTGTGTCTCGCTGACTCTGTGTCTCGATGACTCAGACTCGATGATGCTGCATCTCGATGAATCGGTCTCCAGGACTCTGTCTCAATGACTCTGTGTCTCGATGACTCGGTCTCTCCGACTCTGTCTCAATGACTCTGTGTCTCGATGACTCTATCTCAATGACTCTGTGTCTCGAAGATTCTGTGTCTCGATGACTCTGTGTCTCGATGACTTGGACTCGATGACTCTGTCTCAATGACTCTGTGTTTCAATGACTCTGTCTCAATGACTCTGTGTCTCGATGACTTGGACTCGATGACTCTGTCTCAATGACTCTGTGTTTCAATGACTCTGTCTCAATGACTCTGCGTCTTGATGACTATGTCTCGAAGACGTTGCGTCTCGATGACCCTGTCTCGATGAGTTTGTGTCTTGATGACTCGGTCTCTAGGACTCTGTCTCAATGACTCTGTGTCTGGATGACTCTGTCTCAATGACTCTGCATCTCGATGACTCTGTGTCTCGTTGACTCGGTCTCTAAGACTCTGTCTCGATGACTGTGTCTCGATGAATTTGTGCATCAATGACTCTGTGTCTCGGTGACTCTGTGTCTTGATGGCTCTGTGCCTCAATGACTCTGTGTCTCAATGACTCTGTCTCGAAGGCTCAGTGTCTCAATGACTCTGCGTCTTGATGACTATGTCTCGATGACCCTGTCTCGATGAGTTTGTGTCTTGATGACTCGGTCTCTAGGACTCTGTCTCAATGACTCTGTGTCTCGATGACTCTGTCTCAATGACTCTGTGTCTCAATGACTCTGTGTCTCGCTGACTCTGTGTCTCGATGACTCAGACTCGATGACGCTGCATCTTGATGAATCGGTCTCCAGTACTCTGTCTCAATGACTCTGTGTCTCGATGACTCGGTCTCTCCGACTCTGTCTCAATGACTCTGTGTCTCGATGACTCTATCTCAATGACTCTGTGTCTTGATGACTCTGTCTCAATGACTCTGTCTCGAAGACTCTGTTTCGAAGACTCTGCGTCTCAATGACTCTGTCACGATGTCGCTGTCTCGAAGACTCTGTCTCTCGATGACTCTGTGTCTCAATGACTCAGTCTCTAGGACTCTGTCTCGATGTCTCTATGTCTCAATGATCTGTGTCTCGATGGCTCTGTCTCAATGACTCTGTCTCGAAGACGCTGCGTCTCAATGACTCGGTCTCGATGTCTCTGTCTCGAAGACTCTGTGCCTCAATGACTCTGTGTCTCGATGATTCTGTGTCTCGCTGACTCTGTGTCTCAATGACTCAGACTCGATGACGCTGCATCTCGATGAATCGGTCTCCAGGACTCTGTCTCAATGACTCTGTGTCTCGATGACTCCATCTCAATGACTCTGTCTCAAAGACTCTGCTTCTAGATGACTCTGTCTCGATGTCTCTGTCTCGATGTCTATGTCTCGATGACTCTGTGCCTCAATGACTCTGTGTCTCGTTGACTCGGTCTCAAAGACTCTGTCTCGATGACTGTGTCTCGATGAATTTGTGCCTCAATGACTCTGTGTCTCGATGACTCTGCGTCTTGATAACTGTGTCTCGATGACTCTGCGTCTTGATGACTATGTCTCGATGACGTTGCGTATCGATGTCCCTGTCTCGATGAGTTTGTGTCTTGATGACTCGATCTCTTGGACTCTGTCGGAATGACTCTGTGTCTCGGTGACTCTGTGTCTTGATGGCTCTGTGCCTCAATGACTCTGTGTCTCGATGACTCTGTCTCGAAGGCTCTGTGTCTCAATGACTCTGCGTCTTGATGACTCTATCTCAATGACTCTGTGTCTTGACGACTCTGTCTCAATGACTCTGTCTCGAAGACTCTGTCTCGAAGACTCTGCGTCTCGATGACTCTGTGTCTCGATGATTCTGTGTCTCGCTGACTCTGTGTCTCGATGACTCAGACTCGATGACGCTGCATCTCGATGAATCGGTCTCCAATACTCTGTCTCAATGACTCTGTGTCTCGATGACTCGGTCTCTCCGACTCTGTCTCAATGACTCTGTGTCTCGATGACTCTATCTCAATGACTCTGTGTCTTGATGACTCTGTCTCAATGACTCTGTCTCAAAGACTCTGTCTCGATGACTCTGCATCTCAATGACTCTGTCACGATGTCTCTGTCTCGAAGACTCTGTCTCTCGATGACTCTGTGTCTCAATGACTCAGTCTCTAGGACTCTGTCTCGATGTCTCTATGTCTCAATGATCTGTGTCTCGATGACTCTGTCTCAATGACTCTGTCTCGAAAACGCTGCGTCTCGATGACTCGGTCTCGATGTCTCTGTCCCGAAGACTCTGTGCCTCAATGACTCTGTGTCTCGATGATTCTGTGTCTCGCTGACTCTGTGTCTCGATGACTCAGACTCGATGACGCTGCATCTCGATGAATCGGTCTCCAATACTCTGTCTCAATGACTCTGTGTCTCGATGACTCGGTCTCTCCGACTCTGTCTCAATGACTCTGTGTCTCGATGACTCTATCTCAATGACTCTGTGTCTTGATGACTCTGTCTCAATGACTCTATCTCAATGACTCTGTGTCTTGATGACTCTGTCTCAATGACTCTGTCTCAAAGACTCTGTCTCGATGACTCTGCGTCTCAATGACTCTGTCACGATGTCTCTGTCTCGAAGACTCTGTCTCTCGATGACTCTGTGTCTCAATGACTCTGTCTCGAAAACTCTGTCTCGAAGACTCTGCGTCCCAATGACTCTGTCTCGATGTCTCTGTCTCGAAGACTCTGTCTCTCGATGACTCTGTGTCTCAATGACTCAGTCTCTAGGACTCTTTCTCGATGTCTCTATGTCTCAATGACTCTGTGTCTCGCTGAGTCTGTGTCTCGATGACTCTGTCTCAATGACTCTGTCTCGAAGACTCTGCGTCTCGATGACTCGGTCTCGATGTCTCTGTCTCTAAGACTCTGTGCCTCAATGACTCTGTGTCTCGATGACTCTGTCTCGAAGGCTCTATGTCTCAATGACTCTGCGCCTTGATGACTATGTCTCGATGACGTTGCATCTCGATGACCCTGTCTCGATGAGTTTGTGTCTTGATGACTCGGTCTCTAGGACTCTGTCTGAATGACTCTGTGTCTCGATGACTCTGTCTCAATGACTGTGTCTCAATGACTCTGTGTCTCGCTGACTCTGTGTCTCGATGACTCAGACTCGATGATGCTGCATCTCGATGAATCGGTCTCCAGGACTCTGTCTCAATGACTCTGTGTCTCGATGACTCGGTCTCTCCGACTCTGTCTCAATGACTCTGTGTCTCGATGACTCTATCTCAATGACTCTGTGTCTCGAAGATTCTGTGTCTCGATGACTCTGTGTCTCGATGACTTGGACTCGATGACTCTGTCTCAATGACTCTGTGTTTCAATGACTCTGTCTCAATGACTCTGTGTCTCGATGACTTGGACTCGAGGACTCTGTCTCGATGTCTCTATGTCTCAATGGCTCTGCGTCTTGATGACTCTGTCTCGATGACTCTTTGCCTCAATGACTCTGTGTCTCGATGACTCTGTGTCTCGATGACTCGAACTTGATGGCTCTGTGTCTCGATGACTCGGTCTCCAGGACTCTGTGTCTCGATGACTCTGTGTCTCGATGACTCGGTCATTAGGGCTCAGTCTCAATGACTCTGTGTCTCCATGACTCTGTGCCTCAATGATCCTTGTCACGGTGAATCTTTGTCTCAATGACTCTGTCTCGATGTCTCTGTGTCTTGATGACTCTGTCTCAATGACTCTGTCTCGAAGACTCTGCGTATCGATGACTCTGTCTCGATGTCTCTGTCTCGAAGACTCTGTCTCTGGATGACTCTGTGTCTCAATGACTCTGTGTCTCGATGACTCTGTGTCTCGCTGAGTCTGTGTCTCGATGACTCTGTCTCAATGACTCTGTCTCGAAGACTCTGCTTCTCGATGACTCTGTCTCGATGTCTCTGTCTCGAAGACTCTGTGCCTCAATGACTCTGTGTCTCGATAACTCTGTGTCTCGTTGACTCGGTCTCTAAGACTCTGTCTCGATGACTGTGAATCGATGAATTTGTGCCTCAATGACTCTGTGTCTCGGTAACTCTGTGTCTTGATGGCTCTGTGCCTCAATGACTCTGTGCCTCGATGACTCTGTCTCGAAGGCTCTGTGTCTCAATGACTCTGCGTCTTGATGACTATGTCTCGATGACGTTGCGTCTCGATGACCCTGTCTCGATGAGTTTGTGTCTTGATGACTCGGTCTCTAGGACTCTGTCTCAATGACTCTGTGTCTCGATGACTCTATCTCAATGACTCTGTGTCTCAATGACTCTGTGTCTCGCTGACTCTGTGTCTCGATGACTCAGACTCGATGACGCTGCATCTCGATGAATCGATCTCCAGTACTCTGTCTCAATGACTCTGTGTCTCGATGACTCGGTCTCTCCGACTCTGTCTCAATGACTCTGTGTCTCGATGACTCTATCTCAATGACTCTGTGTCTCGAAGATTCTGTGTCTCGATGACTCTGTGTCTCGATGACTTGGACTCGATGACTCTGTCTCAATGACCCTGTGTTTCAATGACTCTGTCTCAATGACTCTGTGTCTCGATGACTTGGACTCGAGGACTCTGTCTCGATGTCTCTATGTCTCAATGGCTCTGCGTCTTGATGACTCTGTCTCGATGACTCTGTGCCTCAATGACTCTGTGTCTCGATGACTCTGTGTCTCGATGACTCGAACTCGATGGCTCTGTGTCTCGATGACTCGGTCTCCAGGACTCTGTGTCTCGATGACTCTGTGTCTCGATGACTCGGTCATTAGGGCTCAGTCTCAATGACTCTGTGTCTCCATGACTCTGTGCCTCAATGATCCTTGTCACGGTGAATCTTTGTCTCAATGACTCTGTCTCGATGTCTCTGTGTCTTGATGACTCTGTCTCAATGACTCTGTCTCGAAGACTCTGCGTATCGATGACTCTGTCTCGATGTCTCTGTCTCGAAGACTCTGTCTCTGGATGACTCTGTGTCTCAATGACTCTGTGTCTCGATGACTCTGTGTCTCGCTGAGTCTGTGTCTCGATGACTCTGTCTCAATGACTCTGTCTCGAAGACTCTGCTTCTCGATGACTCTGTCGCGATGTCTCTGTCTCGAAGACTCTGTGCCTCAATGACTCTGCGTCTCGATGACTCTGTGTCTCGTTGACTCGGTCTCTAAGACTCTGTCTCGATGACTGTGAATCGATGAATTTGTGCCTCAATGACTCTGTGTCTCGGTGACTCTGTGTCTTGATGGCTCTGTGCCTCAATGACTCTGCGTCTTGATGACTATGTCTCGATGACGTTGCGTCTCGATGACCCTGTCTCGATGAGTTTGTGTCTTGATGACTCGGTCTCTAGGACTCTGTCTCAATGACTCTGTGTCTCGATGACTCTGTCTCAATGACTCTGTGTCTCAATGACTCTGTGTCTCGCTGACTCTGTGTCTCGATGACTCAGACTCGATGACGCTGCATCTCGATGAATCGATCTCCAGTACTCTGTCTCAATGACTCTGTGTCTCGATGACTCGGTCTCTCCGACTCTGTATCAATGACTCTGTGTCTCGATGACTCTATCTCAATGACTCTGTGTCTTGATGACTCTGTCTCAATGACTCTGTCTCGAAGACTCTGCGTCTCAATGACTCTGTCACGATGTCTCTGTCTCGAAGACTCTGTCTCTTGATGACTCTGTGTCTCAATGACTCAGTCTCTAGGACTCTGTCTCGATGTCTCTATGTCTCAATGATCTGTGTCTCGATGGCTCTGTTTCAATGACTCTGTCTCGAAGACGCTGCGTCTCGATGACTCGGTCTCGATGTCTCTGTCTCGAAGACTCTGTGCCTCAATGACTCTGTGTCTCGATGATTCTGTGTCTCGCTGACTCTGTGTCTCGATGACTCAGACTCGATGACGCTGCATCTCGATGAATCGGTCTCCAGGACTCTGTCTCAATGACTCTGTGTATTGATGACTCGGTCTCTCCGACTCTGTCTCAATGACTCTGTGTCTCGATGACTCCATCTCAATGACTCTGTCTTGAAGACTCTGCTTCTCGATGACTCTGTCTCGATGTCTCTGTCTCGATGTCTATGTCTCGATGACTCTGTGCCTCAATGACTCTGTGTCTCGGTGACTCTGTGTCTCGTTGACTCGGTCTCAAAGACTCTGTCTCGATGACTGTGTCTCGATGAATTTGTGCCTCAATGACTCTGTGTCTCGATGACTCTGCGTCTTGATGACTGTGTCTCGATGACTCTGCGTCTTGATGACTATGTCTCGATGACGTTGCGTCTCGATGACCCTGTCTCGATGAGTTTGTGTCTTGATGACTCGGTCTCTTGGACTCTGTCTGAATGACTCTGTGTCTCGATGACTCTGTGTCTCGCTGACTCTGTCATGAAGACTCTGTGTCTCGATGACTCTGCGTCTCGATAACTATGTCTCGAAGACGCTGCGTCTCGATGACCCTGTCTTGATGGCTCTGTGTCTCGATGACTCTGTGTCTCGATGACTCGGCATCTAGGACTCTGTCTCAATGACTCCTGTGTCTCGGTGAATCTTTGTCTCAATGACTCTGTCTCGATGACTCTGTGTCTTGATGAGTCTGTCTCAATGACTCTGTCTCGAAGACTCTGCGTCTCGATGACTCTGTCTCAATGTCTCTGTCTCGAAGACTCTGTGCCTCAATGACTCTGTGTCTCGATGACTCTGTGTCTCGATGACTCTGAGTCTCGATGACTCTGTCTCGAAGATTCTGTGCCTCAATGACTCTGCGTCTCGATGACTCTGTGTCTCGCTGAGTCTGTGTCTCGATGACTCTGTCTCAATGACTCTGTCTCGAAGACTCTGCTTCTCGATGACTCTGTCTCGATGTCTCTGTCTCGATGACTCTGTGCCTCAATGACTCTGTGTCTCGATGACTCTGTGTCTCGTTGACTCGGTCTCAAAGACTCTGTCTCGATGACTGTGTCTCGATGAATTTGTGCCTCAATGACTCTGTGTCTCGGTGACTCTGTGTCTTGATGGCTCTGTGCCTCAATGACTCTGTGTCTCGATGACTCTGTCTCGAAGGCTCTGTGTCTCAATGACTCTGCGTCTTGATGACTATGTCTCGATGACGTTGCGTCTCGATGACCCTGTCTCGATGAGTTTGTGTCTTGATGACTCGGTCTCTAGGACTCTGTCTCAATGACTCTGTGTCTCGATGACTCTGTCTCAATGACTCTGTGTCTCAATGACTCTGTGTCTCGATGACTCTGTGTCTCGATGATTCAGACTCGATGACGATGCATCTCGATGAATCGGTCTCCAGTACTCTGTCTCAATGACTCTGTGTCTTGATGACTCTGTCTCAATGACTCTGTCTCGAAGACTGTGCGTCTCGATGACTCTGTCTCGATGTCTCTGTCTCGAAGACTCTGTCTCTCGATGACTCTGTGTCTCGATGACTCTGTCTCGATGTCTCTGTCTCGAAGACTCTGTCTCTCGATGACTCTGTCTCAATGACTCAGTCTCGAGGACTCTGTCTCGATGTCTCTATGTCTCAATGACTCTGTGTCTCGATGACTCTGTGTCTCGCTGAGTCTGTGTCTCGATGACTCTGTGTCTCGCTGAGTCTGTGTCTCGATGACTCTGTCTCAATGACTCTGTCTCAAAGACTCTGCGTCTCGATGACTCGGTCTCGATGTCTCTGTCTCGAAGACTCTGTGCCTCAATGACTCTGTGTCTCGATGACTCTGTGTCTCGCTGAGTCTGTGTCTCGATGACTCTGTCTCAATGACTCTGTCTCGAAGACTCTGCTTCTCGATGACTCTGTCTCGATAACTCTGTGCCTCAATGACTCTGTGTCTCGGTGACTCTGTGTCTCGTTGACTCGGTCTCAAAGACTCTGTCTCGATGACTGTGTCTCGATGAATTTGTGCCTCAATGACTCTGTGTCTCGGTGACTCTGTGTCTTGATGACTATGTCTCGATGACTCTGCGTCTTGATGACTATGTCTCAATGACTCTGCATCTTGATGACTATGTCTCGATGACGTTGCGTCTCGATGACCCTGTCTCGATGAGTTTGTGTCTTGACGACTCGGCCTCTAGGACTCTGTCTCAATGACTCTGTGTCTCGATGACTCTGTCTCAATGACTCTGTGTCTCAATGACTCTGTGTCTCGCTGACTCTGTGTCTCGATGACTCAGACTCGATGATGCTACATCTCGATGAATCGGTCTGCAGGACTCTGTCTCAATGACTCTGTGTCTCGATGACTCGGTCTCTCCGACTCTGTCTCAATGACTCTGTGTCTCGATGACTCTATCTCAATGACTCTGTGTCTTGATGACTCTGCGTCTCGATGACTCTGTGTCTCAGTGACTCTGTGTCTTGAAGATTCTGTGTCTCGATGACTCTGTGTCTCGATGACTCAGACTCGATGACTCTGTCTCAATGACTTTGTGTTTCAATGACACTGTCTCAATGACTCTGTGTCTCGATGACTTGGACTTGAGGACTCTGTCTCGATGACTCTATGTCTCAATGACTCTGCGTCTCGATGACTCTGTCTCGATGACTCTGTGCCTCAATGACTCTGTGTCTCGATGACTCTGTGTCTCGATGACTCGGTCTCTAAGACTCTGTCTCGATGACTCTGTCTTGATGAATTTGTGCCTCAATGACTCTGTGTCTCGATGACTCTGTGTCTCGATGACTCTGTCACGATGTCTCTGTCTCGAAGACTCTGTCTCTCGATGACTCTGTGTCTCAATGACTCAGTCTCTAGGACTCTGTCTCGATGTCTCTATGTCTCAATGATCTGTGTCTCGATGGCTCTGTCTCAATGACTCTGGCTCGAAGACGCTGCGTCTCGATGACTCGGTCTCGATGTCTCTGTCTCGAAGACTCTGTGCCTCAATGACTCTGTGTCTCAATGACTCTGTCTCGAAGGCACAGTGTCTCAATGACTCTGCGTCTTGATGACTATGTCTCGATGACGTTGCGTCTCGATGACCCTGTCTCGATGAGTTTGTGTCTTGATGACTCGGTCTCTAGGACTCTGTCTCAATGACTCTGTGTCTCGATGACTCTGTCTCAATGACTCTGTGTCTCAATGACTCTGTGTCTCGCTGACTCTGTGTCTCGATGACTCAGACTCGATGACGCTGCATCTTGATGAATCGGTCTCCAGTACTCTGTCTCAATGACTCTGTGTCTCGATGACTCGGTCTCTCCGACTCTGTCTCAATGACTCTGTGTCTCGATGACTCTATCTCAATGACTCTGTGTCTCGAAGATTCTGTGTCTCGATGACTCTGTGTCTCGATGACTTGGACTCGATGACTCTGTCTCAATGACTCTGTGTTTCAATGACTCTGTCTCAATGACTCTGTGTCTCGATGACTTGGACTCGAGCACTCTGTCTCGATGTCTCTATGTCTCAATGACTCTGCGTCTTGATGACTCTGTCTCGATGACTCTGTGCCTCAATGACTCTGTGTCTCGATGACTCTGTGTCTCGATGACTCGAACTTGATGGCTCTGTGTCTCGATGACTCGGTGTCCAGGACTGTGTCTCAATGACGCTGTGTCTCGATGACTCGGTCATTAGGGCTCAGTCTCAATGACTCTGTGTCTCCATGACTCTGTGCCTCAATGATCTGTGTCACGGTGAATCTTTGTCTCAATGACTCTGTCTCGAAGACTCTGCGTATCGATGACTCTGTCTCGCTGTCTCTGTCTCGAAGACTCTGTCTCTGGATGACTCTGTGTCTCAATGACTCTGTGTCTCGATGACTCTGTGTCTCGCTGATTCTGTGTCTCGATGACTCTGTCTCAATGACTCTGTCTCGAAGACTCTGCTTCTCGATGACTCTGTCTCAATGTCTCTGTCTCGAAGACTCTGTGCCTCAATGATCTGTGTCTGGATGACTCTGTGTCTCGTTGACTCGGTCTCTAAGACTCTGTCTCGATGACTGTGTCTCGATGAATTTGTGCCTCAATGACTCTGTGTCTCGGTGACTCTGTGTCTTGATGGCTCTGTGCCTCAATGACTCTGTGTCTCAATGACTCTGTCTCGAAGGCACAGTGTCTCAATGACTCTGCGTCTTGATGACTATGTCTCGATGACGTTGCGTCTCGATGACCCTGTCTCGATGAGTTTGTGTCTTGATGACTCGGTCTCTAGGACTCTGTCTCAATGACTCTGTGTCTCGATGACTCTGTCTCAATGACTCTGTGTCTCAATGACTCTGTGTCTCGCTGACTCTGTGTCTCGATGACTCAGACTCGATGACGCTGCATCTTGATGAATCGGTCTCCAGTACTCTGTCTCAATGACTCTGTGTCTCGATGACTCGGTCTCTCCGACTCTGTCTCAATGACTCTGTGTCTCGATGACTCTATCTCAATGACTCTGTGTCTTGATGACTCTGTCTCAATGACTCTGTCTCGAAGACTCTGTCTCGAAGACTCTGCGTCTCAATGACTCTGTCACGATGTCTCTGTCTCGAAGACTCTGTCTCTCGATGACTCTGTGTCTCAATGACTCAGTCTCTAGGACTCTGTCTCGATGTCTCTATGTCTCAATGATCTGTGTCTCGATGGCTCTGTCTCAATGACTCTGGCTCGAAGACGCTGCGTCTCGATGACTCGGTCTCGATGTCTCTGTCTCGAAGACTCTGTGCCTCAATGACTCTGTGTCTCGATGATTCTGTGTCTCGCTGACTCTGTGTCTCGATGACTCTGTGTCTCGAAGATTCTGTGTCTCGATGACTCTGTGTCTCGATGACTTGGACTCGATGACTCTGTCTCAATGACTCTGTGTTTCAATGACTCTGTCTCAATGACTCTGTGTCTCGATGACTTGGACTCGAGCACTCTGTCTCGATGTCTCTATGTCTCAATGACTCTGCGTCTTGATGACTCTGTCTCGATGACTCTGTGCCTCAATGACTCTGTGTCTCGATGACTCGGTCTCCAGGACTCTGTGTCTCGATGACTCTGTGTCTCGATGACTCGGTCATTAGGGCTCAGTCTCAATGACTCTGTGTCTCCATGACTCTGTGCCTCAATGATCTGTGTCACGGTGAATCTTTGTCTCAATGACTCTGTCTCGATGTCTCTGTGTCTTGATGGCTCTGTCTCAATGACACTGTCTCGAAGACTCTGCGTATCGATGACTCTGTCTCGATGTCTCTGTCTCGAAGACTCTGTCTCTGGATGACTCTGTGTCTCAATGACTCTGTGTCTCGATGACTCTGTGTCTCGCTGAGTCTGTGTCTCGATGACTCTGTCTCAATGACTCTGTCTCGAAGACTCTGCTTCTCGATGACTCTGTCTCGATGTCTCTGTCTCGAAGACTCTGTGCCTCAATGACTCTGTGTCTCGATGACTCTGTGTCTCGTTGACTCGGTCTGTAAGGCTCTGTCTCGATGATTGTGTCTCGATGAATTTGTGCCTCAATGACTCTGTGTCTCGGTGACTCTGTGTCTTGATGGCTCTGTGCCTCAATGACTCTGTGCCTCGATGACTCTGTCTCGAAGGCTCTGTGTCTCAATGATTCTGCGTCTTGATGACTATGTCTCGATGACGTTGCGTCTCGATGACCCTGTCTCGATGAGTTTGTGTCTTGATGACTCGGTCTCTAGGACTCTGACTCAATGACTCTGTGTCTCGATGACTCTGTCTCAATGACTCTGTGTCTCAATGACTCTGTGTCTCGCTGACTCTGTGTCTCGATGACTCAGACTCGATGACGCTGCATCTCGATGAATCGATCTCCAGTACTCTGTCTCAATGACTCTGTGTCTCGATGACTCGGTCTCTCCAACTCTGTATCAATGACTCTGTGTCTTGATGACTCTGTCTCAATGACTCTGTCTCGAAGACTCTGCGTCTCAATGACTCTGTCACGATGTCTCTGTCTCGAAGACTCTGTCTCTTGATGACTCTGTGTCTCAATGACTCAGTCTCTAGGACTCTGTCTCGATGTCTCTATGTCTCAATGATCTGTGTCTCGATGGCTCTGTCTCAATGACTCTGTCTCGAAGACGCTGCGTCTCGATGACTCGGTCTCGATGTCTCTGTCTCGAAGACTCTGTGCCTCAATGACTCTGTGTCTCGATGATTCTGTGTCTCGCTGACTCTGTGTCTCGATGACTCAGACTCGATGACGCTGCATCTCGATGAATCGGTCTCCAGGACTCTGTCTCAATGACTCTGTGTATTGATGACTCGGTCTCTCCGACTCTGTCTCAATGACTCTGTGTCTCGATGACTCCATCTCAATGACTCTGTCTTGAAGACTCTGCTACTCGATGACTCTGTCTCGATGTCTCTGTCTCGATGTCTATGTCTCGATGACTCTGTGCCTCAATGACTCTGTGTCTCGGTGACTCTGTGTCTCGTTGACTCGGTCTCAAAGACTCTGTCTCGATGACTGTGTCTCGATGAATTTGTGCCTCAATGACTCTGTGTCTCGATGACTCTGCGTCTTGATGACTGTGTCTCGATGACTCTGCGTCTTGATGACTATGCCTCGATGACGTTGCGTCTCGATGACCCTGTCTCGATGAGTTTGTGTCTTGATGACTCGGTCTCTTGGACTCTGTCTGAATGACTCTGTGTCTCGATGACTCTGTGTCTCGCTGACTCTGTCATGAAGACTCTGAGTCTCGATGACTCTGCGTCTCGATAACTATGTCTCGAAGACGCTGCGTCTCGATGACCCTGTCTTGATGGCTCTGTGTCTCGATGACTCTGTGTCTCGATGACTCGGCCTCTAGGACTCTTTCTCAATGACTCCTGTGTCTCGGTGAATCTTTGTCTCAAGGACTCTGTCTCGATGACTCTGTGTCTTGATGACTCTGTCTCAATGACTCTGTCTCGAAGACTCTGCGTCTCGATGACTCTGTCTCAATGTCTCTGTCTCGAAGACTCTGTGCCTCAATGACTCTGTGTCTCGATGACTCTGTGTCTCGATGACTCTGAGTCTCGATGACTCTGTCTCGAAGATTCTGTGCCTCAATGACTCTGCGTCTCGATGACTCTGTGTCTCGCTGAGTCTGTGTCTCGATGACTCTGTCTCAATGACTCTGTCTCGAAGACTCTGCTTCTCGATGACTCTGTCTCGATGTCTCTGTCTCGAAGACTCTGTGCCTCAATGACTCTGTGTCTCGATGACTCTGTGTCTTGTTGACTCGGTCTCAAAGACTCTGTCTCGATGACTGTGTCTCGATGAATTTGTGCCTCAATGACTCTGTGTCTCGGTGACTCTGTGTCTTGATGGCTCTGTGCCTCAATGACTCTGTGTCTCGATGACTCTGTCTCGAAGGCTCTGTGTCTCAATGACTCTGCGTCTTGATGACTATGTCTCGATGACGTTGCGTCTCGATGACCCTGTCTCGATGAGTTTGTGTCTTGATGACTCGGTCTCTAGGACTCTGTCTCAATGACTCTGTGTCTCGATGACTCTGTCTCAATGACTCTGTGTCTCAATGACTCTGTGTCTCGCTGACTCTGTGTCTCGATGATTCAGACTCGATGACGATGCATCTCGATGAATCGGTCTCCAGTACTCTGTCTCAATGACTCTGTGTCTTGATGACTCTGTCTCAATGACTCTGTCTCGAAGACTCTGCGTCTCGATGACTCTGTCTCGATGTCTCTGTCTCGAAGACTCTGTCTTTCGATGACTCTGTGTCTCGATGACTCTGTCTCGATGTCTCTGTCTCGAAGACTCTGTCTCTCGATGACTCTGTCTCAATGACTCAGTCTCGAGGACTCTGTCTCGATGTCTCTATGTCTCAATGACTCTGTGTCTCGATGACTCTGTGTCTCGCTGAGTCTGTGTCTCGATGACTCTGTGTCTCGCTGAGTCTGTGTCTCGATGACTCGGTCTCGATGTCTCTGTCTCGAAGACTCTGTGCCTCAATGACTCTGTGTCTCGATGACTCTGTGTCTCGCTGAGTCTGTGTCTCGATGACTCTGTCTCAATGACTCTGTCTCGAAGACTCTGCTTCTCGATGACTCTGTCTCGATAACTCTGTGCCTCAATGACTCTGTGTCTCGGTGACTCTGTGTCTCGTTGACTCGGTCTCAAAGACTCTGTCTCGATGACTGTGTCTCGATGAATTTGTGCCTCAATGACTCTGTGTCTCGGTGACTCTGTGTCTTGATGACTATGTCTCGATGACTCTGCGTCTTGATGACTATGTCTCAATGACTCTGCATCTTGATGACTATGTCTCGATGACGTTGCGTCTCGATGACCCTGTCTCGATGAGTTTGTGTCTTGACGACTCGGCCTCTAGGACTCTGTCTGAATGACTCTGTGTCTCGATGACTCTGTCTCAATGACTCTGTGTCTCAATGACTCTGTGTCTCGCTGACTCTGTGTCTCGATGACTCAGACTCGATGATGCTGCATCTCGATGAATCGGTCTCCAGGACTCTGTCTCAATGACTCTGTGTCTCGATGACTCGGTCTCTCCGACTCTGTCTCAATGATTCTGTGTCTCGATGACTCTATCTCAATGACTCTGTGTCTTGATGACTCTGCGTCTCGATGACTCTGTGTCTCAGTGACTCTGTGTCTTGAAGATTCTGTGTCTCGATGACTCTGTGTCTCGATGACTCGGACTCGATGACTCTGTCTCAATGACTTTGTGTTTCAATGACACTGTCTCAATGACTCTGTGTCTCGATGACTTGGACTTGAGGACTCTGTCTCGATGACTCTATGTCTCAATGACTCTGCGTGTCGATGACTCTGTCTCGATGACTCTGTGCCTCAATGACTCTGTGTCTCGATGACTCTGTGTCTCGATGACTCGGTCTCTAAGACTCTGTCTCGATGACTCTGTCTTGATGAATTTGTGCCTCAATGACTCTGTGTCTCGATGACTCTGTGTCTCGATGACTCTGTCTCGATGACTCTGTCTCGATGCCTCTGTGTCTCGATGACTCTGTCTGTCGATGACTCTGTGTCTCGATTACTCCGTGCCTCAATGACTCTGTATCGATGACTGTGTCTTGATGACTCTGCATCTCAATGATTCTGTCTCAATGACTCTGTGTCTCGATGACTCTGTGCCTCGATGACACTGTGTCTCGATGACTCTGTGTCTCGCTGAGTCTGTGTCTCGATGACTCGGTCTCGATGTCTCTGTCTCGAAGACTCTGTGCCTCAATGACTCTGTGTCTCGATGACTCTGTGTCTCGCTGAGTCTGTGTCTCGATGACTCTGTCTCAATGACTCTGTCTCGAAGACTCTGCTTCTCGATGACTCTGTCTCGATAACTCTGTGCCTCAATGACTCTGTGTCTCGGTGACTCTGTGTCTCGTTGACTCGGTCTCAAAGACTCTGTCTCGATGACTGTGTCTCGATGAATTTGTGCCTCAATGACTCTGTGTCTCGGTGACTCTGTGTCTTGATGACTATGTCTCGATGACTCTGCGTCTTGATGACTATGTCTCAATGACTCTGCATCTTGATGACTATGTCTCGATGACGTTGCGTCTCGATGACCCTGTCTCGATGAGTTTGTGTCTTGACGACTCGGCCTCTAGGACTCTGTCTGAATGACTCTGTGTCTCGATGACTCTGTCTCAATGACTCTGTGTCTCAATGACTCTGTGTCTCGCTGACTCTGTGTCTCGATGACTCAGACTCGATGATGCTGCATCTCGATGAATCGGTCTCCAGGACTCTGTCTCAATGACTCTGTGTCTCGATGACTCGGTCTCTCCGACTCTGTCTCAATGATTCTGTGTCTCGATGACTCTATCTCAATGACTCTGTGTCTTGATGACTCTGCGTCTCGATGACTCTGTGTCTCAGTGACTCTGTGTCTTGAAGATTCTGTGTCTCGATGACTCTGTGTCTCGATGACTCGGACTCGATGACTCTGTCTCAATGACTTTGTGTTTCAATGACACTGTCTCAATGACTCTGTGTCTCGATGACTTGGACTTGAGGACTCTGTCTCGATGACTCTATGTCTCAATGACTCTGCGTGTCGATGACTCTGTCTCGATGACTCTGTGCCTCAATGACTCTGTGTCTCGATGACTCTGTGTCTCGATGACTCGGTCTCTAAGACTCTGTCTCGATGACTCTGTCTTGATGAATTTGTGCCTCAATGACTCTGTGTCTCGATGACTCTGTGTCTCGATGACTCTGTCTCGATGACTCTGTCTCGATGCCTCTGTGTCTCGATGACTCTGTCTGTCGATGACTCTGTGTCTCGATGACTCTGTGCCTCAATGACTCTGTATCGATGACTGTGTCTTGATGACTCTGCATCTCAATGATTCTGTCTCAATGACTCTGTGTCTCGATGACTCTGTGCCTCGATGACACTGTGTCTCGATGACTCTGTGTCTCGATGACTCGGTCTCGATGACTCTGTCTCGCTGACTCTGTGTCTCGATGACTCGGACTCGATGACTCTGCATCTCGATGACTCGGTCTCTAGGACTCTGTCTCGATGTCTCGATGTCTCAATGACTCTGCGTCTGGATGACTCTGTCTCGAAGACTCCGTCTCGATGACTCTGTCTCGATGACTCTGTGTCTCGATGACTCTGTGTCTCGATGAATCCGTCTTGATGACTCTGTGTTTCTATGACTCTGCGTCTCGATGACTCTGTGTCTCGAGGACTCTGTCTCGATGACTCTGTCTCGATGAGTCTGTGCCTCGATGACTCTGTCTCTCGATGACTCAGTCTCTAGGACTCTGTCTCGATGTCTCTATGTCTCAATGATCTGTGTCTCGATGGCTCTGTGCCTCAATGATCTGTGTCACGGTGAATCTTTGTCTCAATGACTCTGTCTCGATGTCTCTGTGTCTCGATGACTCTGTCTCAATGACTCTGTCTCGAAGACTCTGCGTATCGATGACTCTGTCTCGATGTCTCTGTCTCGAAGACTCTGTCTCTGGATGACTCTGTGCCTCAATGACTCTGTGTCTCGATGACTCTGTGTCTCGCTGAGTCTGTGTCTCGATGACTCTGTCTCAATGACTCTGTCTCGAAGACTCTGCTTCTCTGTGTCTCAATGACTCTGTGTCTCGCTGACTCTGTGTCTCGATGACTCAGACTCGATGACGCTGCATCTCGATGAATCGATCTCCAGTACTCTGTCTCAATGACTCTGTGTCTCGATGACTCGGTCTCTCCGACTCTGTCTCAATGACTCTGTGTCTCGATGACTCTATCTCAATGACTCTGTGTCTTGATGACTCTGTCTCAATGACTCTGTCTCGAAGACTCTGTCTCGAAGACTCTGCGTCTCAATGACTCTGTCACGATGTCTCTGTCTCGAAGACTCTGTCTCTCGATGACTCTGTGTCTCAATGACTCAGTCTCTAGGACTCTGTCTCGATGTCTCTATGTCTCAATGATCGGTGTCTCGATGACTCTGTCTCAATGACTCTGTCTCGAAGACGCTGCGTCTCGATGACTCGGTCTCGATGTCTCTGTCTCGAAGACTCTGTGCCTCAATGACTCTGTGTCTCGATGATTCTGTGTCTCGCTGACTCTGTGTCTCAATGACTCAGACTCGATGACGCTGCATCTCGATGAATCGGTCTCTAGGACTCTGTCTCAATGACTCTGTGTCTCGATGACTCGGTCTCTCCGACTCTGTCTCAATGACTCTGTGTCTCGATGACTCTATCTCAATGACTCTGTGTCTTGATGACTCTGCGTCTCGATGACTCTGTGTCTCAATGACTCTGTGTCTCGAAGATTCTGTGTCTCGATGACTCTGTGTCTCGATGATTCGGACTCGATGACTCTGTCTCAATGACTTTGTGTTTCAATGACTCTGTCTCAATGACTCTGTGTCTCGATGACTTGGAATCGAGGACTCTGTCTCGATGACTCTATGTCTCAATGACTCTGCGTCTCGATAACTCTGTCTCGATGACTCTGTGCCTCAATGACTCTGTGTCTCGATGACTCTGTGTCTCGATGACTCTGTCTCGATGACTCTGTCTCGATGCCTCTGTGTCTCGATGACTCTGTCTGTCGATGACTCTGTGTCTCGATGACTCTGTGCCTCAATGACTCTGTATCGATGACTCTATGTCTTGATGACTCTGCGTCTCAATGATTCTGTCTCAATGACTCTGTGTCTCGATGACTCTGTGCCTCGATGACACTGTGTCTCGATGACTCTGTCTCGATGACTCTGTCTCGCTGACTCTGTGTCTCGATGACTCGGACTCGATGACTCTGCATTTCGATGACTCGGTCTCTAGGACTCTGACTCGATGTCTCGATGTGGGCGGCACGGTGGCACAGTGGTTAGCACTGCTGCCTCACAGCGCCTGAGACCCGGGTTCAATTCCCGCCTCAGGCGACTGACTGTGTGGAGTTTGCACGTTCTCCCCGTGTCTGCGTGGGTTTCCTCCGGGTGCTCCGGTTTCTCCCACAGTCCAAAAGATGTGCAGGGTCAGGTGAATTGGCCATGCTAAATTGCCCGTAGTGTTAGGTAAGGGGTAAATGTAGGGGTATGGGTGGGTTTCGCTTCGGCGGGTCGGTGTGGACTTGTTGGGCCGAAGGGCCTGCTTCCACACTGTAATGTAATCTAATGTAATCTAATCTAATGTCTCAATGACTCTACGTCTGGATGACTCTGTCTTGAAGACTCCGTCTCGATGACTCTGTCTCGATGAGTTTGTGTCTCGATGACTCTGTGTCTCGATGACTCCGTCTTGATGACTCTGTGTCTCTATGACTCTGCGTCTCGATGACTCTGTCTCGATGACTCTGTCTCGATGACTCTGTGTCTCGATGACTCTGTGTCTCGAAGATTCTGTGTCTCGATGACTCTGAGTCTCAATGACTTTGTCTCGAAGACTCTGTCTCTCAATTACTCTGTGTCTCTATGACTATGTCACAAAGACGCTGCGTCTCGATGACTCTGTCTGGATGAGTCTGTGTCTCGATGACTCGGACTCGATGCCTCTGCGTCTCAATGACTCGGTCTCTAGGACTCTGTCTCAATGACTCTGTGATTCAATGACTCTGTGTCTCGATGACTCTGAGTCTCAATTACTCTTTGTCTCGATGACTCTGTCTCAATGACTCTGTGTCTCGATGACTCGGTCTCAATGACTGTCTCGAAGACTCTGCGTCTCGATGACTCTGTGTCTCCATGACTCTGTCTCAATAAGTCTGTGTCTCGATGACTCGGTCTTTAGGACTCTGTCTCAATGACTCTGTGTCTCCATGACTCTGCATCTCGATGAATCGGTCCCTAGGACTCTGTCTCAATGACTCCGTGTTTCAATGACTCTGTCTCGATGACTCTGTGTCTCGATGACTGTCTCAATGACTCTGTGTCTCGATGAATCTGTGCCTCAATGACTCTGTGTCTCGATGACTCTTTGTCTCAATGACTCTGTCTCAATGACTCTGTGTCTCGATGATTCGGTCTCTAGGACTCTGTCTCGCTGACTCTGTGTCTCAATGACTCTGCGTCTCGATGACTCTGTGTCTCGCTGAGTCTGTGTCTCGATGACTCTGTCTCAATGACTCTGTCTCGAAGACTCTGCGTCTCGATGACTCGGTCTCGATGTCTCTGTCTCGAAGACTCTATGCCTCAATGACTCTGTGTCTCGATGACTCTGTGTCTCGCTGAGTCTGTGTCTCGATGACTCTGTCTCAATGACTCTGTCTCGAAGACTCTGCGTCTCGATGACTCTGTCTCGATGTCTCTGTCTCGAAGACTCTGTGCCTCAATGACTCTGTGTCTCAATGACTCTGTGTCTCGTTGACTCGGTCTCAAAGACTCTGTCTCAATGACTGTGTCTCGATGAATTTGTGCCTTAATGACTCTGTGTCTCGATGACTCTGTGTCTTGATGGCTCTGTGCCTCAATGACTCTGTGTCTTGATGACTCTGTCTCAATGACTCTGTCTCGAAGACTCTGTGTCTCGATGACTCGGTCTCTAGGACTCTGTCTCAATGACTCTGTGTCTCGATGACTCTATCTCAATGACTCTGTGTCTTGATGACTATGTCTCGATGACGTTGCGTCTCGATGGCCCTGTCTCGATGAGTTTGTGTCTTGATGACTCGGTCTCTAGGACTCTGTCTGAATGACTCTGTGTCTCGATGACTCTGTCTCAATGACTCTGCATCTCGATGAATCGGTCCCTACGACTCTGTCTCAATGACTCTGTGTTTCAATGACTCTGTCTCGATGACTCTGTGTCTCGATGACTGTCTCAATGACTCTGTGTCTCGATGAATCTGTGCCTCAATGACTCTGTGTCTCGATGACTCTTTGTCTCAATAACTCTGTCTCGATGACTCTGTGTCTCGATGACTCGGTCTCTAGGACTCTGTCTCAATGACTCTGTGTCTCGATGACTCTATCTCAATGACTCTGCGTCTTGATGACTATGTCTCGATGACGTTGCGTCTCGATGGCCCTGTCTCGATGAGTTTGTGTCTTGATGACTCGGTCTCTAGGACTCTGTCTGAATGACTCTGTGTCTCGATGACTCTGTCTCAATGACTCTGCATCTCGATGAATCGGTCCCTAGGACTCTGTCTCAATGACTCTGTGTTTCAATGACTCTGTCTCGATGACTCTGTGTCTCGATGACTGTCTCAATGACTCTGTGTCTCGATGAATCTGTGCCTCAATGACTCTGTGTCTCGATGACTCTTTGTCTCAATAACTCTGTCTCGATGACTCTGTGTCTCGATGACTCGGTCTCTAGGACTCTGTCTCAATGACTCTGTGTCTCGATGACTCTATCTCAATGACTCTGCGTCTTGATGACTCTGTCTCGATGACGTTGCGTCTCGATGGCCCTGTCTCGATGAGTTTGTGTCTTGATGACTCGGTCTCTAGGACTCTGTCTCAATGACTCTGTGTCTCGATGACTCTGTCTCAATGACTCTGTGTCTCAATGACTCTGTGTCTCGCTGACTCTGTGTCTCGATGACTCAGACTCGATGACGCTGCATCTCGATGACTCTGTCTCAATGAATCTGTGTCTCAATGACTCTGTGTCTCGCTGACTCTGTGTCTCGATGACTCAGTCTTTAGGACTCTGTCTCAATGACTCTGTGTCTCCATGACTCTGCATCTCGATGAATCGGTCCCTAGGACTCTGTCTCAATGACTCTGTCTCAAGGACTCTGTGTTTCAATGACTCTGTCTCAATGACTCTGTGTCTCGATGACTCTGTCTCAATGAATCTGTGTCTCAATGACTCTGTGTCTCGCTGACTCTGTGTCTCGATGACTCAGTCTTTAGGACTCTGTCTCAATGACTCTGTGTCTCCATGACTCTGCATCTCGATGAATCGGTCCCTAGGACTCTGTCTCAATGACTCTGTGTTTCAATGACTCTGTCTCGATGACTCTGTGTCTCGATGACTGTCTCAATGACTCTGTGTCTCGATGAATCTGTGCCTCAATGACTCAGTGTCTCGATGACTCGGTCTCTCCGACTCTGTCTCAATGACTCTGTGTCTCGATGACTGTCTCAATGACTCTGTGTCTCGATGAATCTGTGCCTCAATGACTCTGTGTCTTGATGACTCTTTGTCTCAATGACTCTGTCTCGATGACTCTGTGTCTCGATGACTCGGTCTCGATGACTCTGTCTCGCTGACTCTGTGTCTCGATGACTCGGACTCGATGCCTCTGCGTCTCAATGACTCGGTCTCTAGGACTCTGTCTCGCTGACTCTGTGTCTCGATGACTCTGTCTCGATGTCTCTGTCTCGAAGACTCTGTCTCTCGATGACTCTGTGTCTCGATGACTCGGTCTCTAGGACTCTGTCTCGCTGACTCTGTGTCTCGATGACTCGGACTCGATGCCTCTGCGTCTCAATGACTCGGTCTCTAGGACTCTGTCTCGCTGACTCTGTGTCTCGATGACTCTGTCTCAATGACTCTGTGTCTCAATGACTCTGTGTCTCGCTGACTCTGTGTCTCGATGACTCAGACTCGATGACGCTGCATCTCGATGAATCGGTCTCCAGTACTCTGTCTCAATGACTCTGTGTCTCGATGACTCGGTCTCTCCGACTCTGTCTCAATGACTCTGTGTCTCGATGACTCTATCTCAATGACTCTGTGTCTTGATGACTCTGTCTCAATGACTCTGTCTCGAAGACTCTGTCTCGAAGACTCTGCGTCTCAATGACTCTGTCACGATGTCTCTGTCTCGAAGACTCTGTCTCTCGATGACTCTGTGTCTCAATGACTCAGTCTCTAGGACTCTGTCACGATGTCTCTATGTCTCAATGACTCTGCGTCTCGATGACTCTGTGTCTCGCTGAGTCTGTGTCTCGATGACTCTGTGTCTCGATGAATCCGTCTTGATGACTCTGTGCCTCAATGACTCTGTATCGATGACTCTGTGTCTTGATGACTCTGCGTCTCAATGATTCTGTCTCAATGACTCTGTGTCTCGATGACTCTGTGCCTCGATGACACTGTGTCTCGATGACTCTGTGTCTCGATGACTCAGTCTCGATGACTCTGTCTCGCTGACTCTGTGTCTCGATGACTCGGACTCGATGACTCTGCATCTCGATGACTCAGTCTCTAGGACTCTGTCTCGATGTCTCGATGTCTCAATGACTCTGCGTCTGGATGACTCTATCTCGAAGACTCCGTCTCGATGACTCTGTCTCGATGACTCTGTGTCTCGATGACTCTGTCACGATGTCTCTGTCTCGAAGACTCTGTCTCTCGATGACTCTGTGTCTCAATGACTCAGTCTCTAGGACTCTGTCACGATGTCTCTATGTCTCAATGACTCTGCGTCTCGATGACTCTGTGTCTCGCTGAGTCTGTGTCTCGATGACTCTGTGTCTCGATGAATCCGTCTTGATGACTCTGTGCCTCAATGACTCTGTATCGATGACTCTGTGTCTTGATGACTCTGCGTCTCAATGATTCTGTCTCAATGACTCTGTGTCTCGATGACTCTGTGCCTCGATGACACTGTGTCTCGATGACTCTGTGTCTCGATGACTCAGTCTCGATGACTCTGTCTCGCTGACTCTGTGTCTCGATGACTCGGACTCGATGACTCTGCATCTCGATGACTCAGTCTCTAGGACTCTGTCTCGATGTCTCGATGTCTCAATGACTCTGCGTCTGGATGACTCTATCTCGAAGACTCCGTCTCGATGACTCTGTCTCGATGACTCTGTGTCTCGATGACTCTGTGTCTCGATGAATCCGTCTTGATGACTCTGTGTCTCTATGACTCTGCGTCTCGATGACTCTGTGTCTCGAGGACTCTGTCTCGATGACTCTGTCTCGATGACTCTGTGCCTCGATGACTCTGTCTCTCGATGACTCTGTGCCTCAATAACTCTTTGTCTCGATGACTCTGTGTCTCGATGACTCTGTGTCTCGAAGATTCTGTGTCTCGATGACTCTGTGTCTCAATGACTTTGTCTCGAAGACTCTGTCTCTCAATGACTCTGTGTCTCGATGACTATGTCACGAAGACGCTGCGTCTCGATGACTCTCTCTGGATGAGTCTGTGTCTCGATGGCTCTATGTCTCGATGACGTGGTCTCTAGGACTCTGTCTCGATGTCTCTATGTCTCAATGACTCTGGGTCTTGATGACTCTGTCTCGAAGACTCCGTCTCGATGACTCTGTCTCGATGAGTCTGTGTCTCGCTGACTCTGTGTCTCGATGAATCCGTCTTGATGACTCTGTGTCTCTATGACTCTGCGTCTCGATGACTCTGTGTCTCGATGACTCTGTGTCTCGAAGATTCTGTGTCTCGATGACTCTGTGTCTCAATGACTTTGTCTCGAAGACTCTGTCTCTCAATGACTCTGTGTCTCGATGACTATGTCACGAAGACGCTGCGTCTCGATGACTCTGTCTTGATGAGTCTGTGTCTCGATGGCTCTATGTCTCGATGACTTGGTCTCTAGGACTCTGTCTCGATGTCTCTATGTCTCAATGACTCTGGGTCTTGATGACTCTGTCTCGAATACTCCGTCTCGATGACTCTGTCTCGATGAGTCTGTGTCTCGCTGACTCTGTGTCTCGATGACTCCGTGTTGATGACTCTGTGTCTCTATGGCTCTGCGTCTCGATGACTCTGTGTCTCGAGGACTCTGTCTCGATGACTCTGTGTCTTGATGACTCTGTCTCAATGATTCTGTCTCTATGACTCTGCGTCTCGATGACTCTGTGTCTCAAGGACTCTGTCTCGATGTCTCTGTCTCGAAGACTCTGTCTCTCGATGACTCTGTCGCAATGACTCAGTCTCGAGGACTCTGTCTCGATGTCTCTATGTCTCAATGACTCTGTGTCTCGATGACTCTGTGTCTCGCTGAGTCTGTGTCTCGATGACTCTGTGTCTCGCTGAGTCTGTGTCTCGATGACTCTGTCTCAATGACTCTGTCTCGAAGACTCTGCGTCTCGATGACTCGGTCTCGATGTCTCTGTCTCGAAGACTCTGTGCCTCAATGACTCTGTGTCTCTATGACTCTGCGTCTCGATGACTCTGTGTCTCGAGGACTCTGTCCCGATGACTCTGTCTCGATGACACTGTGCCTCGATGACTCTGTCTCTCGATGACTCTGTGCCTCAATGACTCTGTGTCTCAATGACTCTGTGTCTCGTTGACTCGGTCTCAAAGACTCTGTCTCGATGACTGTGTCTCGATGAATTTGTGCCTCAATGACTCTGTGTCTCGGTGACTCTGTGTCTTGATGGCTCTGTGCCTCAATGACTCTGTGTCTCGATGACTCTGTCTCGAAGGCTCTGTGTCTCAATGACTCTGCGTCTTGATGACTATGTCTCGATGACGTTGCGTCTCGATGACCCTGTCTCGATGAGTTTGTGTCTTGATGACTCGGTCTCTAGGACTCTGTCTCGATGACTGTGTCTCGATGAATTTGTGCCTCAATGACTCTGTGTCTCGATGACTCTGTCTCAATGACTCTGTGTCTCAATGACTCTGTGTCTCGCTGACTCTGTGTCTCGATGACTCAGACTCGATGACGCTGCATCTCGATGAATCGGTCTCCAGTACTCTGTCTCAATGACTCTGTGTCTCGATGACTCGGTCTCTCCGACTCTGTCTCAATGACTCTGTGTCTCGATGACTCTATCAATGACTCTGTGTCTTGATGACTCTGTCACGATGTCTCTGTCTCGAAGACTCTGTCTCTCGATGACTCTGTGTCTCGATGACTCAGTCTCTAGGACTCTGTCTCGACGTCTCTATGTCTCAATGATCGGTGTCTCGATGACTCTGTCTCGATGTCTCTGTCTCGAAGACTCTGTGCCTCAATGACTCTGTGTCTCGATGACTCTGTGTCTCGCTGACTCTGTGTCTCGATGACTCAGACTCGATGACGCTGCATCTCGATGAATCGGTCTCCAGGACTCCGTCTCAATGACTCTGTGTCTCGATGACTCGGTCTATCCGACTCTGTCTCAATGACTCTGTGTTTCGATGACTCTATCTCAATGACTCTGTGTCTTGATGACTCTGCGTCTCGATGACTCTGTGTCTCAATGACTCTGTGTCTCGAAGATTCTGTGTCTCGATGACTCTGTGTCTCGATGATTCGGACTCGATGACTCTGTCTCAATGACTTTGTGTTTCAATGACTCTGTCTCAATGACTCTGTGTCTCGATGACTTGGAATCGAGGACTCTGTCTCGATGACTCTATGTCTCAATGACTCTGCGTCTCGATAACTCTGTCTCAATGACTCTGTGCCTCAATGACTCTGTGTCTCGAAGATTCTGTGTCTCGATGACTCTGTGTCTCGATGATTCGGACTCGATGACTCTGTCTCAATGACTCTGTGTTTCGATGACTCTATCTCAATGACTCTGTGTCTTGATGACTCTGCGTCTCGATGACTCTGTGTCTCAATGACTCTGTGTCTCGAAGATTCTGTGTCTCGATGACTCTGTGTCTCGATGATTCGGACTCGATGACTCTGTCTCAATGACTTTGTGTTTCAATGACTCTGTCTCAATGACTCTGTGTCTCGATGACTTGGAATCGAGGACTCTGTCTCGATGACTCTATGTCTCAATGACTCTGCGTCTCGATAACTCTGTCTCAATGACTCTGTGCCTCAATGACTCTGTGTCTCGATGACTCTGTGTCTCGATGACTCTGTCTCGATGACTCTGTCTCGATGCCTCTGTGTCTCGATGACTCTGTCTGTCGATGACTCTGTGTCTCGATGACTCTGTGCCTCAATGACTCTGTATCGATGACTCTGTGTCTTGATGACTCTGCGTCTCAATGATTCTGTCTCAATGACTCTGTGTCTCGATGACTCTGTGCCTCGATGACACTGTGTCTCGATGACTCTGTCTCGATGACTCTGTCTCGCTGACTCTGTGTCTCGATGACTCGGACTCGATGACTCTGCATTTCGATGACTCGGTCTCTAGGACTCTGACTCAATGTCTCGATGTGGGCGGCACGGTGGCACAGTGGTTAGCACTGCTGCCTCACAGCGCCTGAGACCCGGGTTCAATTCCCGCCTCAGGCGACTGACTGTGTGGAGTTTGCACGTTCTCCCCGTGTCTGCGTGGGTTTCCTCCGGGTGCTCCGGTTTCCTCCCACAGTCCAAAAGATGTGCAGGGTCAGGTGAATTGGCCATGCTAAATTGCCCGTAGTGTTAGGTAAGGGGTAAATGTAGGGGTATGGGTGGGTTTCGCTTCGGCGGGTCGGTGTGGACTTGTTGGGCCGAAGGGCCTGTTTCCACACTGTAATGTAATCTAATGTAATCTAATCTAATGTCTCAATGACTCTACGTCTGGATGAGTCTGTGTCTCGATGACTCTGTGTATCGATGACTCTGTGTCTCGAGGACTCTGTCTCGATGACTCTGTCTCGATGACTCTGTGTCTCGATGACTCTGTGTCTCGAAGATTCTGTGTCTCGATGACTCTGAGTCTCAATGACTTTGTCTCGAAGACTCTGTCTCTCAATTACTCTGTGTCTCGATGACTATGTCACAAAGACGCTGCGTCTCGATGACTCTGTCTGGATGAGTCTGTGTCTCGATGACTCGGACTCGATGCCTCTGCGTCTCAATGACTCGGTCTCTAGGACTCTGTCTCAATGACTCTGTGATTCAATGACTCTGTGTCTCGATGACTCTGAGTCTCAATTACTCTTTGTCTCGATGACTCTGTCTCAATGACTCTGTGTCTCGATGACTCGGTCTCAATGACTGTCTCGAAGACTCTGCGTCTCGATGACTCTGTGTCTCCATGACTCTGTCTCAATAAGTCTGTGTCTTGTTGACTCGGTCTTTAGGACTCTGTCTCAATGACTCTGTGTCTCCATGACTCTGCATCTCGATGAATCGGTCCCTAGGACTCTGTCTCAATGACTCTGTGTTTCAATGACTCTGTCTCGATGACTCTGTGTCTCGAAGATTCTGTGTCTCGATGACTCTGAGTCTCAATGACTTTGTCTCGAAGACTCTGTCTCTCAATTACTCTGTGTCTCTATGACTATGTCACAAAGATGCTGCGTCTCGATGACTCTGTCTGGATGAGTCTGTGTCTCGATGACTCGGACTCGATGCCTCTGCGTCCGAATGACTCGGTCTCTAGGACTCTGTCTCAATGACTCTGTGATTCAATGACTCTGTGTCTCGATGACTCTGAGTCTCAATTACTCTTTGTCTCGATGACTCTGTCTCGATGACTCTGTGTCTCGATGACTCGGTCTCAATGACTGTCTCGAAGACTCTGCGTCTCGATGACTCTGTGTCTCCATGACTCTGTCTCAATAAGTCTGTGTCTCGATGACTCGGTCTTTAGGACTCTGTCTCAATGACTCTGTGTCTCCATGACTCTGCATCTCGATGAATCGGTCCCTAGGACTCTGTCTCAATGACTCTGTGTTTCAATGACTCTGTCTCGATGACTCTGTGTCTCGATGACTGTCTCAATGACTCTGTGTCTCGATGAATCTGTGCCTCAATGACTCTGTGTCTCGATGACTCTTTGTCTCAATGACTCTGTCTCGATGACTCTGTGTCCCGATGACTCGGTCTCTAGGACTCTGTCTCAATGACTCTGTGTCTCGATGACTCGGACTCGATGCCTCTGTCTCGAAGACTCTGTCTCTCGATGACTCTGTGTCTCGATGACTCGGTCTCTAGGACTCTGTCACGCTGACTCTGTGTCTCGATGACTCGGACTCGATGCCTCTGTCTCGAAGACTCTGTCTCTCGATGACTCTGTGTCTCGATGACTCGGTCTCTAGGACTCTGTCTCGCTGACTCTGTGTCTCGATGACTCTGTCTCAATGACTCTGTCTCGAAGACTCTGTCTCGATGACTCTGTATCTCGATGACTCCGTCTTGATGACTCTGTGTCTCTATGACTCTGCGTCTCGATAACTCTGTGTCTCGATGGATCTGTCTCGATAAGTCTGTGTCTCGATGACTCGGTCTTCAGGTCTCTGTCACAATGACACTGTGTCTCGATGACACGGTCTCTAGGACTCGGTCTCAATGACTCTGTGTTTCAATGACTCTGTCTCAATAACTCTGTGTCTCGATGACTCAGTCTCTAGGACTCTGTCACGATGTCTCTATGTCTCAATGACTCTGCGTCTCGATGACTCTGTGTCTCGCTGAGTCTGTGTCTCGATGACTCTGTCTCAATGACTCTGTCTCGAAGACTCTGCGTCTCGATGACTCGGTCTCGATGTCTCTGTCTCGAAGACTCTGTGCCTCAATGACTCTGTGTCTCGATGACTCTGTGTCTCGCTGAGTCTGTGTCTCGATGACTCTGTCTCAATGACTCTGTCTCGAAGACTCTGCGTCTCGATGACTCTGTCTCGATGTCTCTGTCTCGAAGACTCTGTGCCTCAATGACTCTGTGTCTCAATGACTCTGTGTCTCTTTGACTCGGTCTCAAAGACTCTGTCTCAATGACTGTGTCTCGATGAATTTGTGCCTTAATGACTCTGTGTCTCGATGACTCTGTGTCTTGATGGCTCTGTGCCTCAATGACTCTGTGTCTCGATGACTCTGTCTCGAAGGCTCTGTGTCTCAATGACTCTGCGTCTTGATGACTATGTCTCGATGATGTTGCGTCTCGATGGCCCTGTCTCGATGAGTTTGTGTCTTGATAACTCGGTCTCTAGGACTCTGTCTGAATGACTCTGTGTCTCGATGACTCTGTGTCTCAATGACTCTGTGTCTCAATGACTCTGTGTCTCGCTGACTCTGTGTCTCGATGACTCAGTCTCGATGATGCTGCATCTCGATGAATCGGTCTCCAGGACTCTGTCTCAATGACTCTGTGTCTCGATGACTCGGTCTCTCCGACTCTGTCTCAATGACTCTGTGTCTCGATGACTCTATCTCAATGACTCTGTGTCTTGATGACTCTGCGTCTCGATGATTCTTTGTCTCAATGACTCTGTGTCTCGAACATTCTGTGTCTCGGTGACTCTGTGTCTCGATGACTTGGACTCGAGGACTCTGTCTCGATGTCTCTATGTCTCAATGACTCTGCGTCTCGATGACGCTTTGTCTCAATGACTCTGTGCCTCAATGACTCTGTGTCTCGATGACTCTGTGTCTTGATGACTCGGTCTCTAAGACTCTGTCTCGATGACTCTGTCTTGATGAATTTGTGCCTCAATGACTCTGTGTCTCGATGACTCTGTGTCTCGATGTTTCTGTCTCGATGACTCTGTCTCGATGTCTCTGTGTCTCGATGACTCTGTCTGTCGATGACTCTGTGTCTCGATAACTCTGTGCCTCAATGACTCTATATCGATGACTCTGTGTCTTGATGACTCTGCGTCTCAATGATTCTGTCTCAATGACTCTGTGTCTCGATGACTCTGTGTCTCGATGACACTGTGTCTCGATGACTCTGTGTCTCGATGACTCGGTCTCTAGGACTCTGTCACGCTGACTCTGTGTCTCGATGACTCGGACTCGATGCCTCTGTCTCGAAGACTCTGTCTCTCGATGACTCTGTGTCTCGATGACTCGGTCTCTAGGACTCTGTCTCGCTGACTCTGTGTCTCGATGACTCTGTCTCAATGACTCTGTCTCGAAGACTCTGTCTCGATGACTCTGTATCTCGATGACTCCGTCTTGATGACTCTGTGTCTCTATGACTCTGCGTCTCGATAACTCTGTGTCTCGATGGATCTGTCTCGATAAGTCTGTGTCTCGATGACTCGGTCTTCAGGTCTCTGTCACAATGACACTGTGTCTCGATGACACGGTCTCTAGGACTCGGTCTCAATGACTCTGTGTTTCAATGACTCTGTCTCAATAACTCTGTGTCTCGATGACTCAGTCTCTAGGACTCTGTCACGATGTCTCTATGTCTCAATGACTCTGCGTCTCGATGACTCTGTGTCTCGCTGAGTCTGTGTCTCGATGACTCTGTCTCAATGACTCTGTCTCGAAGACTCTGCGTCTCGATGACTCGGTCTCGATGTCTCTGTCTCGAAGACTCTGTGCCTCAATGACTCTGTGTCTCGATGACTCTGTGTCTCGCTGAGTCTGTGTCTCGATGACTCTGTCTCAATGACTCTGTCTCGAAGACTCTGCGTCTCGATGACTCTGTCTCGATGTCTCTGTCTCGAAGACTCTGTGCCTCAATGACTCTGTGTCTCAATGACTCTGTGTCTCTTTGACTCGGTCTCAAAGACTCTGTCTCAATGACTGTGTCTCGATGAATTTGTGCCTTAATGACTCTGTGTCTCGATGACTCTGTGTCTTGATGGCTCTGTGCCTCAATGACTCTGTGTCTCGATGACTCTGTCTCGAAGGCTCTGTGTCTCAATGACTCTGCGTCTTGATGACTATGTCTCGATGATGTTGCGTCTCGATGGCCCTGTCTCGATGAGTTTGTGTCTTGATAACTCGGTCTCTAGGACTCTGTCTGAATGACTCTGTGTCTCGATGACTCTGTGTCTCAATGACTCTGTGTCTCAATGACTCTGTGTCTCGCTGACTCTGTGTCTCGATGACTCAGTCTCGATGATGCTGCATCTCGATGAATCGGTCTCCAGGACTCTGTCTCAATGACTCTGTGTCTCGATGACTCGGTCTCTCCGACTCTGTCTCAATGACTCTGTGTCTCGATGACTCTATCTCAATGACTCTGTGTCTTGATGACTCTGCGTCTCGATGATTCTTTGTCTCAATGACTCTGTGTCTCGAACATTCTGTGTCTCGGTGACTCTGTGTCTCGATGACTTGGACTCGAGGACTCTGTCTCGATGTCTCTATGTCTCAATGACTCTGCGTCTCGATGACGCTTTGTCTCAATGACTCTGTGCCTCAATGACTCTGTGTCTCGATGACTCTGTGTCTTGATGACTCGGTCTCTAAGACTCTGTCTCGATGACTCTGTCTTGATGAATTTGTGCCTCAATGACTCTGTGTCTCGATGACTCTGTGTCTCGATGTTTCTGTCTCGATGACTCTGTCTCGATGTCTCTGTGTCTCGATGACTCTGTCTGTCGATGACTCTGTGTCTCGATAACTCTGTGCCTCAATGACTCTATATCGATGACTCTGTGTCTTGATGACTCTGCGTCTCAATGATTCTGTCTCAATGACTCTGTGTCTCGATGACTCTGTGTCTCGATGACACTGTGTCTCGATGACTCTGTGTCTCGATGACTCGGTCTCGATGACTCTGTCTCGCTGACTCTGTGTCTCGATGACTCGGACTCGATGACTCTGCATCTCGATGACTCGGTCTCGATGACTCTGTCTCGCCCTCTCTGTGTCTCGATGACTCGGACTCGATGACTCTGCATCTCGATGACTCGGTCTCTAGGACTCTGTCTCGATGCCTCTATGTCTCAATGACTATGCGTCTTGATGACTCTGTCTCGAAGACTGCGTCTCGATGAATCTGTCTCGATGAGTCTGTGTCTCAATGACTCTGTGTCTCGATGACTCCGTGTCTCTATGACTCTGCGTCTCGATGAGTCTGTGTCTCGATGACTCTGTGTCTCTATGACTCTGCGTCTCGATGAGTCTGTGTCTCGATGAGTCTGTGTCTCGATGACTCTGCGTCTCGATGAGTCTGTGTCTGGATGAGTCTGTGTCTCGATGACTCCGTGTCTCTATGACTCTGCGTCTCGATGAGACTGTGTCTCGATGACTCTGTGTCTCGAAGATTCTGTGTCTCGATGACTCTGTGCCTCGATGACTCTGTGCCTCGATGACTCTGTGTCTCGAAGATTCTGTGTCTTGATGACTCTGCGTCTCAATGATTCTGTCACAATGATTCTGTGTCTCGATGACACTGTGTCTCGATGACTCTGCGTCTCGATGACTCTGTCTCGATGACTCGGTCTCGATGACTCTCTCTCGCTCTCTCTGTGTCTCGATGACTCGGGCTCGAAGACTCTGCATCTCGATGACTCGGTCTCTAGGACTCTGTCTCGATGTCTCTATGTCTCAATGTCTCTGTGTCTCCATGACTCTGTCTCAATAAGTCTGTGTCTTGATGACTCGGTCTTTAGGACTCTGTCTCAATGACTCTATGTCTCCATGACTCTGCGTCATGATGAATCGGTCTCTAGGACTCTGTCTCAATGACTCTGTGTCTTGATGACTCTGTCTCGATGACTCTGTGTCTCGATGACTCTGTGTCTCGATGACTGTCTCAATGACTCTGTGTCTCGATGAATCTGTGCCTCAATGACTCTGTGTCTCGATGACTCTTTGTCACAATGACTCTGTTTCGATGACTCTGTGTCTCGATGACTCGGTCTCTAGGACTCTGTCTCGCTGACTCTGTGTCTCGATGACTCTGCGTCTCAATGACTCGGTATCTAGGACTCTGTCTCGCTGACTCTGTGTCTCGATGACTCTGTCTCGATGTCTCTGTCTCGAAGACTCTGTCTCTCGATGACTCTGTGTCTCGATGACTCGGTCTCTAGGACTCTGTCGCTCGCTGACCCTGTGTCTCAATGACTCTGTGTCTCGATGACTCGGACTCGATGCCTCTGCGTCTCAATGACTCGGTCTCTAGGACTCTGTCTCGCTGACTCTGTGTCTCGATGACTCTGTCTCGATGTCTCTGTCTCGAAGACTCTGTCTCTCGATGACTCTGTGTCTCGATGACTCGGTCTCTAGGACTCTGTCGCTCGCTGACCCTGTGTCTCAATGACTCTGTGTCTCGATGACTCGGACTCGATGCCTCTGCGTCTCAATGACTCGGTCTCAATGACTCTGTCTCGAAGACTCTGCGTCTCGATGACTCTGTCTCGATGTCTCTGTCTCGAAGACTCTGTCTCTCGATGACTCTGTGTCTCAATGAATCTGTTTTGATAAGTCTGTGTCTCGATGACTCGGTCTTTAGGACTCTGTCTCAATGACACTGTGTCTCGATGACACGGTCTCTAAGACTCAGTCTCAATGACTCTGTGATTCAATGGCTCTGTCTCAATGACTCTGTGTCTCGATGACTCAGTCTCTAGGACTCTGTCTCGATGTCTCTATGTCTCAATGACTCTGCGTCTCGATGACTCTGTGTCTCGCTGAGTCTGTGTCTCGATGACTCTGTCTCAATGACTCAGACTCGATGACACTGCATCTCGATGAATCGGTCTCCAGGACTCTGTCTCAATGACTCTGTGTTTCAATGACTCTGTGTCTCGATGACTCTTGGTCTCAATGACTCTGTGCATCGAAGATTCTGTGTCTCGGTGACTCTGTGTCTCGATGATTCGGACTCGATGACTTTGTCTCAAAGACTCTGTGTTTCAATGACTCTGTCTCAATGACTCTGTGTCTCGATGACTTGGAATCGAGGACTCTGTCTCGATGTCTCTATGTCTCAATGACTGCGTCTCGATGACTCTGTCTCGATGACTCTGTGCCTCAATGACTCTGTGTCTCGATGACTCTGTGTCTCGATGACTCGGTCTCTAAGACTCTGTCTCGATGACTCTGTCTTGATGAATTTGTGCCTCAATGACTCTGTGTCTCGATGACTCTGTGTCTCGATGACTCTGTCTCGATGACTCTGTCTCGATGCCTCTGTGTCTCGATGACTCTGTCTGTCGATGACTCTGTGTCTCGATTACTCCGTGCCTCAATGACTCTGTATCGATGACTGTGTCTTGATGACTATGCATCTCAATGATTCTGTCTCAATGACTCTGTGTCTCGATGACTCTGTGCCTCGATGACACTGTGTCTCGATGACTCTGTGTCTCGATGACTCGGTCTCGATGACTCTGTCTCGCTGACTCTGTGTCTCGATGACTCGGACTCGATGACTCTGCATCTCAATGACTCGGTCTCTAGGACTCTGTCTCGATGTCTCGATGTCTCAATGACTCTGCGTCTGGATGACTCTGTCTCGAAGACTCCGTCTCGATGACTCTGTCTCGATGACTCTGTGTCTCGATGACTCTGTGTCTCGATGAATCCGTCTTGATGACTCTGTGTTTCTATGACTCTGCGTCTCGATGACTCTGTGTCTCGAGGACTCTGTCTCGATGACTCTGTCTCGATGAGTCTGTGCCTCGATGACTCTGTCTCTCGATGACTCAGTCTCTAGGACTCTGTCTCGATGTCTCTATGTCTCAATGATCTGTGTCTCGATGGCTCTGTGCCTCAATGATCTGTGTCACGGTGAATCTTTGTCTCAATGACTCTGTCTCGATGTCTCTGTGTCTCGATGAATCTGTCTCAATGACTCTGTCTCGAAGACTCTGCGTATCGATGACTCTGTCTCGATGTCTCTGTCTCGAAGACTCTGTCTCTGGATGACTCTGTGCCTCAATGACTCTGTGTCTCGATGACTCTGTGTCTCGCTGAGTCTGTGTCTCGATGACTCTGTCTCAATGACTCTGTCTCGAAGACTCTGCTTCTCTGTGTCTCAATGACTCTGTGTCTCGCTGACTCTGTGTCTCGATGACTCAGACTCGATGACGCTGCATCTCGATGAATCGATCTCCAGTACTCTGTCTCAATGACTCTGTGTCTCGATGACTCGGTCTCTCCGACTCTGTCTCAATGACTCTGTGTCTCGATGACTCTATCTCAATGACTCTGTGTCTTGATGACTCTGTCTCAATGACTCTGTCTCGAAGACTCTGTCTCGAAGACTCTGCGTCTCAATGACTCTGTCACGATGTCTCTGTCTCGAAGACTCTGTCTCTCGATGACTCTGTGTCTCAATGACTCAGTCTCTAGGACTCTGTCTCGATGTCTCTATGTCTCAATGATCGGTGTCTCGATGACTCTGTCTCAATGACTCTGTCTCGAAGACGCTGCGTCTCGATGACTCGGTCTCGATGTCTCTGTCTCGAAGACTCTGTGCCTCAATGACTCTGTGTCTCGATGATTCTGTGTCTCGCTGACTCTGTGTCTCGATGACTCAGACTCGATGACGCTGCATCTCGATGAATCGGTCTCTAGGACTCTGTCTCAATGACTCTGTGTCTCGATGACTCGGTCTCTCCGACTCTGTCTCAATGACTCTGTGTCTCGATGACTCTATCTCAATGACTCTGTGTCTTGATGACTCTGCGTCTCGATGACTCTGTGTCTCAATGACTCTGTGTCTCGAAGATTCTGTGTCTCGATGACTCTGTGTCTCGATGATTCGGACTCGATGACTCTGTCTCAATGACTTTGTGTTTCAATGACTCTGTCTCAATGACTCTGTGTCTCGATGACTTGGAATCGAGGACTCTGTCTCAATGACTCTATGTCTCAATGACTCTGCGTCTCGATAACTCTGTCTCGATGACTCTGTGCCTCAATGACTCTGTGTCTCGATGACTCTGTGTCTCGATGACTCTGTCTCGATGACTCTGTCTCGATGCCTCTGTGTCTCGATGACTCTGTCTGTCGATGACTCTGTGTCTCGATGACTCTGTGCCTCAATGACTCTGTATCGATGACTCTATGTCTTGATGACTCTGCGTCTCAATGATTCTGTCTCAATGACTCTGTGTCTCGATGACTCTGTGCCTCGATGACACTGTGTCTCGATGACTCTGTCTCGATGACTCTGTCTCGCTGACTCTGTGTCTCGATGACTCGGACTCGATGACTCTGCATTTCGATGACTCGGTCTCTAGGACTCTGACTCGATGTCTCGATGTGGGCGGCACGGTGGCACAGTGGTTAGCACTGCTGCCTCACAGCGCCTGAGACCCGGGTTCAATTCCCGCCTCAGGCGACTGACTGTGTGGAGTTTGCACGTTCTCCCCGTGTCTGCGTGGGTTTCCTCCGGGTGCTCCGGTTTCTCCCACAGTCCAAAAGATGTGCAGGGTCAGGTGAATTGGCCATGCTAAATTGCCCGTAGTGTTAGGTAAGGGGTAAATGTAGGGGTATGGGTGGGTTTCGCTTCGGCGGGTCGGTGTGGACTTGTTGGGCCGAAGGGCCTGCTTCCACACTGTAATGTAATCTAATGTAATCTAATCTAATGTCTCAATGACTCTACGTCTGGATGACTCTGTCTTGAAGACTCCGTCTCGATGACTCTGTCTCGATGAGTTTGTGTCTCGATGACTCTGTGTCTCGATGACTCCGTCTTGATGACTCTGTGTCTCTATGACTCTGCGTCTCGATGACTCTGTCTCGATGACTCTGTCTCGATGACTCTGTGTCTCGATGACTCTGTGTCTCGAAGATTCTGTGTCTCGATGACTCTGAGTCTCAATGACTTTGTCTCGAAGACTCTGTCTCTCAATTACTCTGTGTCTCTATGACTATGTCACAAAGACGCTGCGTCTCGATGACTCTGTCTGGATGAGTCTGTGTCTCGATGACTCGGACTCGATGCCTCTGCGTCTCAATGACTCGGTCTCTAGGACTCTGTCTCAATGACTCTGTGATTCAATGACTCTGTGTCTCGATGACTCTGAGTCTCAATTACTCTTTGTCTCGATGACTCTGTCTCGATGACTCTGTGTCTCGATGACTCGGTCTCAATGACTGTCTCGAAGACTCTGCGTCTCGATGACTCTGTGTCTCCATGACTCTGTCTCAATAAGTCTGTGTCTCGATGACTCGGTCTTTAGGACTCTGTCTCAATGACTCTGTGTCTCCATGACTCTGCATCTCGATGAATCGGTCCCTAGGACTCTGTCTCAATGACTCCGTGTTTCAATGACTCTGTCTCGATGACTCTGTGTCTCGATGACTGTCTCAATGACTCTGTGTCTCGATGAATCTGTGCCTCAATGACTCTGTGTCTCGATGACTCTTTGTCTCAATGACTCTGTCTCAATGACTCTGTGTCTCGATGATTCGGTCTCTAGGACTCTGTCTCGCTGACTCTGTGTCTCAATGACTCTGCGTCTCGATGACTCTGTGTCTCGCTGAGTCTGTGTCTCGATGACTCTGTCTCAATGACTCTGTCTCGAAGACTCTGCGTCTCGATGACTCGGTCTCGATGTCTCTGTCTCGAAGACTCTATGCCTCAATGACTCTGTGTCTCGATGACTCTGTGTCTCGCTGAGTCTGTGTCTCGATGACTCTGTCTCAATGACTCTGTCTCGAAGACTCTGCGTCTCGATGACTCTGTCTCGATGTCTCTGTCTCGAAGACTCTGTGCCTCAATGACTCTGTGTCTCAATGACTCTGTGTCTCGTTGACTCGGTCTCAAAGACTCTGTCTCAATGACTGTGTCTCGATGAATTTGTGCCTTAATGACTCTGTGTCTCGATGACTCTGTGTCTTGATGGCTCTGTGCCTCAATGACTCTGTGTCTTGATGACTCTGTCTCAATGACTCTGTCTCGAAGACTCTGTGTCTCGATGACTCGGTCTCTAGGACTCTGTCTCAATGACTCTGTGTCTCGATGACTCTATCTCAATGACTCTGTGTCTTGATGACTATGTCTCGATGACGTTGCATCTCGATGGCCCTGTCTCGATGAGTTTGTGTCTTGATGACTCGGTCTCTAGGACTCTGTCTGAATGACTCTGTGTCTCGATGACTCTGTCTCAATGACTCTGCATCTCGATGAATCGGTCCCTAGGACTCTGTCTCAATGACTCTGTGTTTCAATGACTCTGTCTCGATGACTCTGTGTCTCGATGACTGTCTCAATGACTCTGTGTCTCGATGAATCTGTGCCTCAATGACTCTGTGTCTCGATGACTCTTTGTCTCAATAACTCTGTCTCGATGACTCTGTGTCTCGATGACTCGGTCTCTAGGACTCTGTCTCAATGACTCTGTGTCTCGATGACTCTATCTCAATGACTCTGCGTCTTGATGACTCTGTCTCGATGACGTTGCGTCTCGATGGCCCTGTCTCGATGAGTTTGTGTCTTGATGACTCGGTCTCTAGGACTCTGTCTCAATGACTCTGTGTCTCGATGACTCTGTCTCAATGACTCTGTGTCTCAATGACTCTGTGTCTCGCTGACTCTGTGTCTCGATGACTCAGACTCGATGACGCTGCATCTCGATGACTCTGTCTCAATGAATCTGTGTCTCAATGACTCTGTGTCTCGCTGACTCTGTGTCTCGATGACTCAGTCTTTAGGACTCTGTCTCAATGACTCTGTGTCTCCATGACTCTGCATCTCGATGAATCGGTCCCTAGGACTCTGTCTCAATGACTCTGTCTCGATGACTCTGTGTCTCGATGACTGTCTCAATGACTCTGTGTCTCGATGACTCTGTCTCAATGAATCTGTGTCTCAATGACTCTGTGTCTCGCTGACTCTGTGTCTTGATGACTCAGTCTTTAGGACTCTGTCTCAATGACTCTGTGTCTCCATGACTCTGCATCTCGATGAATCGGTCCCTAGGACTCTGTCTCAATGACTCTGTGTTTCAATGACTCTGTCTCAATGACTCTGTGTCTCGATGACTCTGTCTCAATGAATCTGTGTCTCAATGACTCTGTGTCTCGCTGACTCTGTGTCTCGATGACTCAGTCTTTAGGACTCTGTCTCAATGACTCTGTGTCTCCATGACTCTGCATCTCGATGAATCGGTCCCTAGGACTCTGTCTCAATGACTCTGTGTTTCAATGACTCTGTCTCGATGACTCTGTGTCTCGATGACTGTCTCAATGACTCTGTGTCTCGATGAATCTGTGCCTCAATGACTCAGTGTCTCGATGACTCGGTCTCTCCGACTCTGTCTCAATGACTCTGTGTCTCGATGACTGTCTCAATGACTCTGTGTCTCGATGAATCTGTGCCTCAATGACTCTGTGTCTTGATGACTCTTTGTCTCAATGACTCTGTCTCGATGACTCTGTGTCTCGATGACTCGGTCTCGATGACTCTGTCTCGCTGACTCTGTGTCTCGATGACTCGGACTCGATGCCTCTGCGTCTCAATGACTCGGTCTCTAGGACTCTGTCTCGCTGACTCTGTGTCTCGATGACTCTGTCTCGATGTCTCTGTCTCGAAGACTCTGTCTCTCGATGACTCTGTGTCTCGATGACTCGGTCTCTAGGACTCTGTCTCGCTGACTCTGTGTCTCGATGACTCGGACTCGATGCCTCTGCGTCTCAATGACTCGGTCTCTAGGACTCTGTCTCGCTGACTCTGTGTCTCGATGACTCTGTCTCAATGACTCTGTGTCTCAATGACTCTGTGTCTCGCTGACTCTGTGTCTCGATGACTCAGACTCGATGACGCTGCATCTCGATGAATCGGTCTCCAGTACTCTGTCTCAATGACTCTGTGTCTCGATGACTCGGTCTCTCCGACTCTGTCTCAATGACTCTGTGTTTCGATGACTCTATCTCAATGACTCTGTGTCTTGATGACTCTGCGTCTCGATGACTCTGTGTCTCAATGACTCTGTGTCTCGAAGATTCTGTGTCTCGATGACTCTGTGTCTCGATGATTCGGACTCGATGACTCTGTCTCAATGACTTTGTGTTTCAATGACTCTGTCTCAATGACTCTGTGTCTCGATGACTTGGAATCGAGGACTCTGTCTCGATGACTCTATGTCTCAATGACTCTGCGTCTCGATAACTCTGTCTCAATGACTCTGTGCCTCAATGACTCTGTGTCTCGAAGATTCTGTGTCTCGATGACTCTGTGTCTCGATGATTCGGACTCGATGACTCTGTCTCAATGACTCTGTGTTTCGATGACTCTATCTCAATGACTCTGTGTCTTGATGACTCTGCGTCTCGATGACTCTGTGTCTCAATGACTCTGTGTCTCGAAGATTCTGTGTCTCGATGACTCTGTGTCTCGATGATTCGGACTCGATGACTCTGTCTCAATGACTTTGTGTTTCAATGACTCTGTCTCAATGACTCTGTGTCTCGATGACTTGGAATCGAGGACTCTGTCTCGATGACTCTATGTCTCAATGACTCTGCGTCTCGATAACTCTGTCTCAATGACTCTGTGCCTCAATGACTCTGTGTCTCGATGACTCTGTGTCTCGATGACTCTGTCTCGATGACTCTGTCTCGATGCCTCTGTGTCTCGATGACTCTGTCTGTCGATGACTCTGTGTCTCGATGACTCTGTGCCTCAATGACTCTGTATCGATGACTCTGTGTCTTGATGACTCTGCGTCTCAATGATTCTGTCTCAATGACTCTGTGTCTCGATGACTCTGTGCCTCGATGACACTGTGTCTCGATGACTCTGTCTCGATGACTCTGTCTCGCTGACTCTGTGTCTCGATGACTCGGACTCGATGACTCTGCATTTCGATGACTCGGTCTCTAGGACTCTGACTCAATGTCTCGATGTGGGCGGCACGGTGGCACAGTGGTTAGCACTGCTGCCTCACAGCGCCTGAGACCCGGGTTCAATTCCCGCCTCAGGCGACTGACTGTGTGGAGTTTGCACGTTCTCCCCGTGTCTGCGTGGGTTTCCTCCGGGTGCTCCGGTTTCCTCCCACAGTCCAAAAGATGTGCAGGGTCAGGTGAATTGGCCATGCTAAATTGCCCGTAGTGTTAGGTAAGGGGTAAATGTAGGGGTATGGGTGGGTTTCGCTTCGGCGGGTCGGTGTGGACTTGTTGGGCCGAAGGGCCTGTTTCCACACTGTAATGTAATCTAATGTAATCTAATCTAATGTCTCAATGACTCTACGTCTGGATGAGTCTGTGTCTCGATGACTCTGTGTATCGATGACTCTGTGTCTCGAGGACTCTGTCTCGATGACTCTGTCTCGATGACTCTGTGTCTCGATGACTCTGTGTCTCGAAGATTCTGTGTCTCGATGACTCTGAGTCTCAATGACTTTGTCTCGAAGACTCTGTCTCTCAATTACTCTGTGTCTCGATGACTATGTCACAAAGACGCTGCGTCTCGATGACTCTGTCTGGATGAGTCTGTGTCTCGATGACTCGGACTCGATGCCTCTGCGTCTCAATGACTCGGTCTCTAGGACTCTGTCTCAATGACTCTGTGATTCAATGACTCTGTGTCTCGATGACTCTGAGTCTCAATTACTCTTTGTCTCGATGACTCTGTCTCAATGACTCTGTGTCTCGATGACTCGGTCTCAATGACTGTCTCGAAGACTCTGCGTCTCGATGACTCTGTGTCTCCATGACTCTGTCTCAATAAGTCTGTGTCTTGTTGACTCGGTCTTTAGGACTCTGTCTCAATGACTCTGTGTCTCCATGACTCTGCATCTCGATGAATCGGTCCCTAGGACTCTGTCTCAATGACTCTGTGTTTCAATGACTCTGTCTCGATGACTCTGTGTCTCGAAGATTCTGTGTCTCGATGACTCTGAGTCTCAATGACTTTGTCTCGAAGACTCTGTCTCTCAATTACTCTGTGTCTCTATGACTATGTCACAAAGATGCTGCGTCTCGATGACTCTGTCTGGATGAGTCTGTGTCTCGATGACTCGGACTCGATGCCTCTGCGTCCGAATGACTCGGTCTCTAGGACTCTGTCTCAATGACTCTGTGATTCAATGACTCTGTGTCTCGATGACTCTGAGTCTCAATTACTCTTTGTCTCGATGACTCTGTCTCGATGACTCTGTGTCTCGATGACTCGGTCTCAATGACTGTCTCGAAGACTCTGCGTCTCGATGACTCTGTGTCTCCATGACTCTGTCTCAATAAGTCTGTGTCTCGATGACTCGGTCTTTAGGACTCTGTCTCAATGACTCTGTGTCTCCATGACTCTGCATCTCGATGAATCGGTCCCTAGGACTCTGTCTCAATGACTCTGTGTTTCAATGACTCTGTCTCGATGACTCTGTGTCTCGATGACTGTCTCAATGACTCTGTGTCTCGATGAATCTGTGCCTCAATGACTCTGTGTCTCGATGACTCTTTGTCTCAATGACTCTGTCTCGATGACTCTGTGTCCCGATGACTCGGTCTCTAGGACTCTGTCTCAATGACTCTGTGTCTCGATGACTCGGACTCGATGCCTCTGTCTCGAAGACTCTGTCTCTCGATGACTCTGTGTCTCGATGACTCGGTCTCTAGGACTCTGTCACGCTGACTCTGTGTCTCGATGACTCGGACTCGATGCCTCTGTCTCGAAGACTCTGTCTCTCGATGACTCTGTGTCTCGATGACTCGGTCTCTAGGACTCTGTCTCGCTGACTCTGTGTCTCGATGACTCTGTCTCAATGACTCTGTCTCGAAGACTCTGTCTCGATGACTCTGTATCTCGATGACTCCGTCTTGATGACTCTGTGTCTCTATGACTCTGCGTCTCGATAACTCTGTGTCTCGATGGATCTGTCTCGATAAGTCTGTGTCTCGATGACTCGGTCTTCAGGTCTCTGTCACAATGACACTGTGTCTCGATGACACGGTCTCTAGGACTCGGTCTCAATGACTCTGTGTTTCAATGACTCTGTCTCAATAACTCTGTGTCTCGATGACTCAGTCTCTAGGACTCTGTCACGATGTCTCTATGTCTCAATGACTCTGCGTCTCGATGACTCTGTGTCTCGCTGAGTCTGTGTCTCGATGACTCTGTCTCAATGACTCTGTCTCGAAGACTCTGCGTCTCGATGACTCGGTCTCGATGTCTCTGTCTCGAAGACTCTGTGCCTCAATGACTCTGTGTCTCGATGACTCTGTGTCTCGCTGAGTCTGTGTCTCGATGACTCTGTCTCAATGACTCTGTCTCGAAGACTCTGCGTCTCGATGACTCTGTCTCGATGTCTCTGTCTCGAAGACTCTGTGCCTCAATGACTCTGTGTCTCAATGACTCTGTGTCTCTTTGACTCGGTCTCAAAGACTCTGTCTCAATGACTGTGTCTCGATGAATTTGTGCCTTAATGACTCTGTGTCTCGATGACTCTGTGTCTTGATGGCTCTGTGCCTCAATGACTCTGTGTCTCGATGACTCTGTCTCGAAGGCTCTGTGTCTCAATGACTCTGCGTCTTGATGACTATGTCTCGATGATGTTGCGTCTCGATGGCCCTGTCTCGATGAGTTTGTGTCTTGATAACTCGGTCTCTAGGACTCTGTCTGAATGACTCTGTGTCTCGATGACTCTGTGTCTCAATGACTCTGTGTCTCAATGACTCTGTGTCTCGCTGACTCTGTGTCTCGATGACTCAGTCTCGATGATGCTGCATCTCGATGAATCGGTCTCCAGGACTCTGTCTCAATGACTCTGTGTCTCGATGACTCGGTCTCTCCGACTCTGTCTCAATGACTCTGTGTCTCGATGACTCTATCTCAATGACTCTGTGTCTTGATGACTCTGCGTCTCGATGATTCTTTGTCTCAATGACTCTGTGTCTCGAACATTCTGTGTCTCGGTGACTCTGTGTCTCGATGACTTGGACTCGAGGACTCTGTCTCGATGTCTCTATGTCTCAATGACTCTGCGTCTCGATGACGCTTTGTCTCAATGACTCTGTGCCTCAATGACTCTGTGTCTCGATGACTCTGTGTCTTGATGACTCGGTCTCTAAGACTCTGTCTCGATGACTCTGTCTTGATGAATTTGTGCCTCAATGACTCTGTGTCTCGATGACTCTGTGTCTCGATGTTTCTGTCTCGATGACTCTGTCTCGATGTCTCTGTGTCTCGATGACTCTGTCTGTCGATGACTCTGTGTCTCGATAACTCTGTGCCTCAATGACTCTATATCGATGACTCTGTGTCTTGATGACTCTGCGTCTCAATGATTCTGTCTCAATGACTCTGTGTCTCGATGACTCTGTGTCTCGATGACACTGTGTCTCGATGACTCTGTGTCTCGATGACTCGGTCTCTAGGACTCTGTCACGCTGACTCTGTGTCTCGATGACTCGGACTCGATGCCTCTGTCTCGAAGACTCTGTCTCTCGATGACTCTGTGTCTCGATGACTCGGTCTCTAGGACTCTGTCTCGCTGACTCTGTGTCTCGATGACTCTGTCTCAATGACTCTGTCTCGAAGACTCTGTCTCGATGACTCTGTATCTCGATGACTCCGTCTTGATGACTCTGTGTCTCTATGACTCTGCGTCTCGATAACTCTGTGTCTCGATGGATCTGTCTCGATAAGTCTGTGTCTCGATGACTCGGTCTTCAGGTCTCTGTCACAATGACACTGTGTCTCGATGACACGGTCTCTAGGACTCGGTCTCAATGACTCTGTGTTTCAATGACTCTGTCTCAATAACTCTGTGTCTCGATGACTCAGTCTCTAGGACTCTGTCACGATGTCTCTATGTCTCAATGACTCTGCGTCTCGATGACTCTGTGTCTCGCTGAGTCTGTGTCTCGATGACTCTGTCTCAATGACTCTGTCTCGAAGACTCTGCGTCTCGATGACTCGGTCTCGATGTCTCTGTCTCGAAGACTCTGTGCCTCAATGACTCTGTGTCTCGATGACTCTGTGTCTCGCTGAGTCTGTGTCTCGATGACTCTGTCTCAATGACTCTGTCTCGAAGACTCTGCGTCTCGATGACTCTGTCTCGATGTCTCTGTCTCGAAGACTCTGTGCCTCAATGACTCTGTGTCTCAATGACTCTGTGTCTCTTTGACTCGGTCTCAAAGACTCTGTCTCAATGACTGTGTCTCGATGAATTTGTGCCTTAATGACTCTGTGTCTCGATGACTCTGTGTCTTGATGGCTCTGTGCCTCAATGACTCTGTGTCTCGATGACTCTGTCTCGAAGGCTCTGTGTCTCAATGACTCTGCGTCTTGATGACTATGTCTCGATGATGTTGCGTCTCGATGGCCCTGTCTCGATGAGTTTGTGTCTTGATAACTCGGTCTCTAGGACTCTGTCTGAATGACTCTGTGTCTCGATGACTCTGTGTCTCAATGACTCTGTGTCTCAATGACTCTGTGTCTCGCTGACTCTGTGTCTCGATGACTCAGTCTCGATGATGCTGCATCTCGATGAATCGGTCTCCAGGACTCTGTCTCAATGACTCTGTGTCTCGATGACTCGGTCTCTCCGACTCTGTCTCAATGACTCTGTGTCTCGATGACTCTATCTCAATGACTCTGTGTCTTGATGACTCTGCGTCTCGATGATTCTTTGTCTCAATGACTCTGTGTCTCGAACATTCTGTGTCTCGGTGACTCTGTGTCTCGATGACTTGGACTCGAGGACTCTGTCTCGATGTCTCTATGTCTCAATGACTCTGCGTCTCGATGACGCTTTGTCTCAATGACTCTGTGCCTCAATGACTCTGTGTCTCGATGACTCTGTGTCTTGATGACTCGGTCTCTAAGACTCTGTCTCGATGACTCTGTCTTGATGAATTTGTGCCTCAATGACTCTGTGTCTCGATGACTCTGTGTCTCGATGTTTCTGTCTCGATGACTCTGTCTCGATGTCTCTGTGTCTCGATGACTCTGTCTGTCGATGACTCTGTGTCTCGATAACTCTGTGCCTCAATGACTCTATATCGATGACTCTGTGTCTTGATGACTCTGCGTCTCAATGATTCTGTCTCAATGACTCTGTGTCTCGATGACTCTGTGTCTCGATGACACTGTGTCTCGATGACTCTGTGTCTCGATGACTCGGTCTCGATGACTCTGTCTCGCTGACTCTGTGTCTCGATGACTCGGACTCGATGACTCTGCATCTCGATGACTCGGTCTCGATGACTCTGTCTCGCCCTCTCTGTGTCTCGATGACTCGGACTCGATGACTCTGCATCTCGATGACTCGGTCTCTAGGACTCTGTCTCGATGCCTCTATGTCTCAATGACTATGCGTCTTGATGACTCTGTCTCGAAGACTGCGTCTCGATGAATCTGTCTCGATGAGTCTGTGTCTCAATGACTCTGTGTCTCGATGACTCCGTGTCTCTATGACTCTGCGTCTCGATGAGTCTGTGTCTCGATGACTCTGTGTCTCTATGACTCTGCGTCTCGATGAGTCTGTGTCTCGATGAGTCTGTGTCTCGATGACTCTGCGTCTCGATGAGTCTGTGTCTCGATGAGTCTGTGTCTCGATGACTCCGTGTCTCTATGACTCTGCGTCTCGATGAGACTGTGTCTCGATGACTCTGTGTCTCGAAGATTCTGTGTCTCGATGACTCTGTGCCTCGATGACTCTGTGCCTCGATGACTCTGTGTCTCGAAGATTCTGTGTCTTGATGACTCTGCGTCTCAATGATTCTGTCACAATGATTCTGTGTCTCGATGACACTGTGTCTCGATGACTCTGCGTCTCGATGACTCTGTCTCGATGACTCGGTCTCGATGACTCTCTCTCGCTCTCTCTGTGTCTCGATGACTCGGGCTCGAAGACTCTGCATCTCGATGACTCGGTCTCTAGGACTCTGTCTCGATGTCTCTATGTCTCAATGTCTCTGTGTCTCCATGACTCTGTCTCAATAAGTCTGTGTCTTGATGACTCGGTCTTTAGGACTCTGTCTCAATGACTCTATGTCTCCATGACTCTGCGTCATGATGAATCGGTCTCTAGGACTCTGTCTCAATGACTCTGTGTCTTGATGACTCTGTCTCGATGACTCTGTGTCTCGATGACTCTGTGTCTCGATGACTGTCTCAATGACTCTGTGTCTCGATGAATCTGTGCCTCAATGACTCTGTGTCTCGATGACTCTTTGTCACAATGACTCTGTTTCGATGACTCTGTGTCTCGATGACTCGGTCTCTAGGACTCTGTCTCGCTGACTCTGTGTCTCGATGACTCTGCGTCTCAATGACTCGGTATCTAGGACTCTGTCTCGCTGACTCTGTGTCTCGATGACTCTGTCTCGATGTCTCTGTCTCGAAGACTCTGTCTCTCGATGACTCTGTGTCTCGATGACTCGGTCTCTAGGACTCTGTCGCTCGCTGACCCTGTGTCTCAATGACTCTGTGTCTCGATGACTCGGACTCGATGCCTCTGCGTCTCAATGACTCGGTCTCTAGGACTCTGTCTCGCTGACTCTGTGTCTCGATGACTCTGTCTCGATGTCTCTGTCTCGAAGACTCTGTCTCTCGATGACTCTGTGTCTCGATGACTCGGTCTCTAGGACTCTGTCGCTCGCTGACCCTGTGTCTCAATGACTCTGTGTCTCGATGACTCGGACTCGATGCCTCTGCGTCTCAATGACTCGGTCTCAATGACTCTGTCTCGAAGACTCTGCGTCTCGATGACTCTGTCTCGATGTCTCTGTCTCGAAGACTCTGTCTCTCGATGACTCTGTGTCTCAATGAATCTGTTTTGATAAGTCTGTGTCTCGATGACTCGGTCTTTAGGACTCTGTCTCAATGACACTGTGTCTCGATGACACGGTCTCTAAGACTCAGTCTCAATGACTCTGTGATTCAATGGCTCTGTCTCAATGACTCTGTGTCTCGATGACTCAGTCTCTAGGACTCTGTCTCGATGTCTCTATGTCTCAATGACTCTGCGTCTCGATGACTCTGTGTCTCGCTGAGTCTGTGTCTCGATGACTCTGTCTCAATGACTCAGACTCGATGACACTGCATCTCGATGAATCGGTCTCCAGGACTCTGTCTCAATGACTCTGTGTTTCAATGACTCTGTGTCTCGATGACTCTTGGTCTCAATGACTCTGTGCATCGAAGATTCTGTGTCTCGGTGACTCTGTGTCTCGATGATTCGGACTCGATGACTTTGTCTCAAAGACTCTGTGTTTCAATGACTCTGTCTCAATGACTCTGTGTCTCGATGACTTGGAATCGAGGACTCTGTCTCGATGTCTCTATGTCTCAATGACTGCGTCTCGATGACTCTGTCTCGATGACTCTGTGCCTCAATGACTCTGTGTCTCGATGACTCTGTGTCTCGATGACTCGGTCTCTAAGACTCTGTCTCGATGACTCTGTCTTGATGAATTTGTGCCTCAATGACTCTGTGTCTCGATGACTCTGTGTCTCGATGACTCTGTCTCGATGACTCTGTCTCGATGCCTCTGTGTCTCGATGACTCTGTCTGTCGATGACTCTGTGTCTCGATTACTCCGTGCCTCAATGACTCTGTATCGATGACTGTGTCTTGATGACTATGCATCTCAATGATTCTGTCTCAATGACTCTGTGTCTCGATGACTCTGTGCCTCGATGACACTGTGTCTCGATGACTCTGTGTCTCGATGACTCGGTCTCGATGACTCTGTCTCGCTGACTCTGTGTCTCGATGACTCGGACTCGATGACTCTGCATCTCGATGACTCGGTCTCTAGGACTCTGTCTCGATGTCTCGATGTCTCAATGACTCTGCGTCTGGATGACTCTGTCTCGAAGACTCCGTCTCGATGACTCTGTCTCGATGACTCTGTGTCTCGATGACTCTGTGTCTCGATGAATCCGTCTTGATGACTCTGTGTTTCTATGACTCTGCGTCTCGATGACTCTGTGTCTCGAGGACTCTGTCTCGATGACTCTGTCTCGATGAGTCTGTGCCTCGATGACTCTGTCTCTCGATGACTCAGTCTCTAGGACTCTGTCTCGATGTCTCTATGTCTCAATGATCTGTGTCTCGATGGCTCTGTGCCTCAATGATCTGTGTCACGGTGAATCTTTGTCTCAATGACTCTGTCTCGATGTCTCTGTGTCTCGATGAATCTGTCTCAATGACTCTGTCTCGAAGACTCTGCGTATCGATGACTCTGTCTCGATGTCTCTGTCTCGAAGACTCTGTCTCTGGATGACTCTGTGCCTCAATGACTCTGTGTCTCGATGACTCTGTGTCTCGCTGAGTCTGTGTCTCGATGACTCTGTCTCAATGACTCTGTCTCGAAGACTCTGCTTCTCTGTGTCTCAATGACTCTGTGTCTCGCTGACTCTGTGTCTCGATGACTCAGACTCGATGACGCTGCATCTCGATGAATCGATCTCCAGTACTCTGTCTCAATGACTCTGTGTCTCGATGACTCGGTCTCTCCGACTCTGTCTCAATGACTCTGTGTCTCGATGACTCTATCTCAATGACTCTGTGTCTTGATGACTCTGTCTCAATGACTCTGTCTCGAAGACTCTGTCTCGAAGACTCTGCGTCTCAATGACTCTGTCACGATGTCTCTGTCTCGAAGACTCTGTCTCTCGATGACTCTGTGTCTCAATGACTCAGTCTCTAGGACTCTGTCTCGATGTCTCTATGTCTCAATGATCGGTGTCTCGATGACTCTGTCTCAATGACTCTGTCTCGAAGACGCTGCGTCTCGATGACTCGGTCTCGATGTCTCTGTCTCGAAGACTCTGTGCCTCAATGACTCTGTGTCTCGATGATTCTGTGTCTCGCTGACTCTGTGTCTCGATGACTCAGACTCGATGACGCTGCATCTCGATGAATCGGTCTCTAGGACTCTGTCTCAATGACTCTGTGTCTCGATGACTCGGTCTCTCCGACTCTGTCTCAATGACTCTGTGTCTCGATGACTCTATCTCAATGACTCTGTGTCTTGATGACTCTGCGTCTCGATGACTCTGTGTCTCAATGACTCTGTGTCTCGAAGATTCTGTGTCTCGATGACTCTGTGTCTCGATGATTCGGACTCGATGACTCTGTCTCAATGACTTTGTGTTTCAATGACTCTGTCTCAATGACTCTGTGTCTCGATGACTTGGAATCGAGGACTCTGTCTCAATGACTCTATGTCTCAATGACTCTGCGTCTCGATAACTCTGTCTCGATGACTCTGTGCCTCAATGACTCTGTGTCTCGATGACTCTGTGTCTCGATGACTCTGTCTCGATGACTCTGTCTCGATGCCTCTGTGTCTCGATGACTCTGTCTGTCGATGACTCTGTGTCTCGATGACTCTGTGCCTCAATGACTCTGTATCGATGACTCTATGTCTTGATGACTCTGCGTCTCAATGATTCTGTCTCAATGACTCTGTGTCTCGATGACTCTGTGCCTCGATGACACTGTGTCTCGATGACTCTGTCTCGATGACTCTGTCTCGCTGACTCTGTGTCTCGATGACTCGGACTCGATGACTCTGCATTTCGATGACTCGGTCTCTAGGACTCTGACTCGATGTCTCGATGTGGGCGGCACGGTGGCACAGTGGTTAGCACTGCTGCCTCACAGCGCCTGAGACCCGGGTTCAATTCCCGCCTCAGGCGACTGACTGTGTGGAGTTTGCACGTTCTCCCCGTGTCTGCGTGGGTTTCCTCCGGGTGCTCCGGTTTCTCCCACAGTCCAAAAGATGTGCAGGGTCAGGTGAATTGGCCATGCTAAATTGCCCGTAGTGTTAGGTAAGGGGTAAATGTAGGGGTATGGGTGGGTTTCGCTTCGGCGGGTCGGTGTGGACTTGTTGGGCCGAAGGGCCTGCTTCCACACTGTAATGTAATCTAATGTAATCTAATCTAATGTCTCAATGACTCTACGTCTGGATGACTCTGTCTTGAAGACTCCGTCTCGATGACTCTGTCTCGATGAGTTTGTGTCTCGATGACTCTGTGTCTCGATGACTCCGTCTTGATGACTCTGTGTCTCTATGACTCTGCGTCTCGATGACTCTGTCTCGATGACTCTGTCTCGATGACTCTGTGTCTCGATGACTCTGTGTCTCGAAGATTCTGTGTCTCGATGACTCTGAGTCTCAATGACTTTGTCTCGAAGACTCTGTCTCTCAATTACTCTGTGTCTCTATGACTATGTCACAAAGACGCTGCGTCTCGATGACTCTGTCTGGATGAGTCTGTGTCTCGATGACTCGGACTCGATGCCTCTGCGTCTCAATGACTCGGTCTCTAGGACTCTGTCTCAATGACTCTGTGATTCAATGACTCTGTGTCTCGATGACTCTGAGTCTCAATTACTCTTTGTCTCGATGACTCTGTCTCGATGACTCTGTGTCTCGATGACTCGGTCTCAATGACTGTCTCGAAGACTCTGCGTCTCGATGACTCTGTGTCTCCATGACTCTGTCTCAATAAGTCTGTGTCTCGATGACTCGGTCTTTAGGACTCTGTCTCAATGACTCTGTGTCTCCATGACTCTGCATCTCGATGAATCGGTCCCTAGGACTCTGTCTCAATGACTCCGTGTTTCAATGACTCTGTCTCGATGACTCTGTGTCTCGATGACTGTCTCAATGACTCTGTGTCTCGATGAATCTGTGCCTCAATGACTCTGTGTCTCGATGACTCTTTGTCTCAATGACTCTGTCTCAATGACTCTGTGTCTCGATGATTCGGTCTCTAGGACTCTGTCTCGCTGACTCTGTGTCTCAATGACTCTGCGTCTCGATGACTCTGTGTCTCGCTGAGTCTGTGTCTCGATGACTCTGTCTCAATGACTCTGTCTCGAAGACTCTGCGTCTCGATGACTCGGTCTCGATGTCTCTGTCTCGAAGACTCTATGCCTCAATGACTCTGTGTCTCGATGACTCTGTGTCTCGCTGAGTCTGTGTCTCGATGACTCTGTCTCAATGACTCTGTCTCGAAGACTCTGCGTCTCGATGACTCTGTCTCGATGTCTCTGTCTCGAAGACTCTGTGCCTCAATGACTCTGTGTCTCAATGACTCTGTGTCTCGTTGACTCGGTCTCAAAGACTCTGTCTCAATGACTGTGTCTCGATGAATTTGTGCCTTAATGACTCTGTGTCTCGATGACTCTGTGTCTTGATGGCTCTGTGCCTCAATGACTCTGTGTCTTGATGACTCTGTCTCAATGACTCTGTCTCGAAGACTCTGTGTCTCGATGACTCGGTCTCTAGGACTCTGTCTCAATGACTCTGTGTCTCGATGACTCTATCTCAATGACTCTGTGTCTTGATGACTATGTCTCGATGACGTTGCATCTCGATGGCCCTGTCTCGATGAGTTTGTGTCTTGATGACTCGGTCTCTAGGACTCTGTCTGAATGACTCTGTGTCTCGATGACTCTGTCTCAATGACTCTGCATCTCGATGAATCGGTCCCTAGGACTCTGTCTCAATGACTCTGTGTTTCAATGACTCTGTCTCGATGACTCTGTGTCTCGATGACTGTCTCAATGACTCTGTGTCTCGATGAATCTGTGCCTCAATGACTCTGTGTCTCGATGACTCTTTGTCTCAATAACTCTGTCTCGATGACTCTGTGTCTCGATGACTCGGTCTCTAGGACTCTGTCTCAATGACTCTGTGTCTCGATGACTCTATCTCAATGACTCTGCGTCTTGATGACTCTGTCTCGATGACGTTGCGTCTCGATGGCCCTGTCTCGATGAGTTTGTGTCTTGATGACTCGGTCTCTAGGACTCTGTCTCAATGACTCTGTGTCTCGATGACTCTGTCTCAATGACTCTGTGTCTCAATGACTCTGTGTCTCGCTGACTCTGTGTCTCGATGACTCAGACTCGATGACGCTGCATCTCGATGACTCTGTCTCAATGAATCTGTGTCTCAATGACTCTGTGTCTCGCTGACTCTGTGTCTCGATGACTCAGTCTTTAGGACTCTGTCTCAATGACTCTGTGTCTCCATGACTCTGCATCTCGATGAATCGGTCCCTAGGACTCTGTCTCAATGACTCTGTCTCGATGACTCTGTGTCTCGATGACTGTCTCAATGACTCTGTGTCTCGATGACTCTGTCTCAATGAATCTGTGTCTCAATGACTCTGTGTCTCGCTGACTCTGTGTCTTGATGACTCAGTCTTTAGGACTCTGTCTCAATGACTCTGTGTCTCCATGACTCTGCATCTCGATGAATCGGTCCCTAGGACTCTGTCTCAATGACTCTGTGTTTCAATGACTCTGTCTCAATGACTCTGTGTCTCGATGACTCTGTCTCAATGAATCTGTGTCTCAATGACTCTGTGTCTCGCTGACTCTGTGTCTCGATGACTCAGTCTTTAGGACTCTGTCTCAATGACTCTGTGTCTCCATGACTCTGCATCTCGATGAATCGGTCCCTAGGACTCTGTCTCAATGACTCTGTGTTTCAATGACTCTGTCTCGATGACTCTGTGTCTCGATGACTGTCTCAATGACTCTGTGTCTCGATGAATCTGTGCCTCAATGACTCAGTGTCTCGATGACTCGGTCTCTCCGACTCTGTCTCAATGACTCTGTGTCTCGATGACTGTCTCAATGACTCTGTGTCTCGATGAATCTGTGCCTCAATGACTCTGTGTCTTGATGACTCTTTGTCTCAATGACTCTGTCTCGATGACTCTGTGTCTCGATGACTCGGTCTCGATGACTCTGTCTCGCTGACTCTGTGTCTCGATGACTCGGACTCGATGCCTCTGCGTCTCAATGACTCGGTCTCTAGGACTCTGTCTCGCTGACTCTGTGTCTCGATGACTCTGTCTCGATGTCTCTGTCTCGAAGACTCTGTCTCTCGATGACTCTGTGTCTCGATGACTCGGTCTCTAGGACTCTGTCTCGCTGACTCTGTGTCTCGATGACTCGGACTCGATGCCTCTGCGTCTCAATGACTCGGTCTCTAGGACTCTGTCTCGCTGACTCTGTGTCTCGATGACTCTGTCTCAATGACTCTGTGTCTCAATGACTCTGTGTCTCGCTGACTCTGTGTCTCGATGACTCAGACTCGATGACGCTGCATCTCGATGAATCGGTCTCCAGTACTCTGTCTCAATGACTCTGTGTCTCGATGACTCGGTCTCTCCGACTCTGTCTCAATGACTCTGTGTCTCGATGACTCTATCTCAATGACTCTGTGTCTTGATGACTCTGTCTCAATGACTCTGTCTCGAAGACTCTGTCTCGAAGACTCTGCGTCTCAATGACTCTGTCACGATGTCTCTGTCTCGAAGACTCTGTCTCTCGATGACTCTGTGTCTCAATGACTCAGTCTCTAGGACTCTGTCACGATGTCTCTATGTCTCAATGACTCTGCGTCTCGATGACTCTGTGTCTCGCTGAGTCTGTGTCTCGATGACTCTGTGTCTCGATGAATCCGTCTTGATGACTCTGTGCCTCAATGACTCTGTATCGATGACTCTGTGTCTTGATGACTCTGCGTCTCAATGATTCTGTCTCAATGACTCTGTGTCTCGATGACTCTGTGCCTCGATGACACTGTGTCTCGATGACTCTGTGTCTCGATGACTCAGTCTCGATGACTCTGTCTCGCTGACTCTGTGTCTCGATGACTCGGACTCGATGACTCTGCATCTCGATGACTCAGTCTCTAGGACTCTGTCTCGATGTCTCGATGTCTCAATGACTCTGCGTCTGGATGACTCTATCTCGAAGACTCCGTCTCGATGACTCTGTCTCGATGACTCTGTGTCTCGATGACTCTGTGTCTCGATGAATCCGTCTTGATGACTCTGTGTCTCTATGACTCTGCGTCTCGATGACTCTGTGTCTCGAGGACTCTGTCTCGATGACTCTGTCTCGATGACTGTGCCTCGATGACTCTGTCTCTCGATGACTCTGTGCCTCAATAACTCTTTGTCTCGATGACTCTGTGTCTCGATGACTCTGTGTCTCGAAGATTCTGTGTCTCGATGACTCTGTGTCTCAATGACTTTGTCTCGAAGACTCTGTCTCTCAATGACTCTGTGTCTCGATGACTATGTCACGAAGATGCTGCGTCTCGATGACTCTCTCTGGATGAGTCTGTGTCTCGATGGCTCTATGTCTCGATGACTTGGTCTCTAGGACTCTGTCTCGATGTCTCTATGTCTCAATGACTCTGGGTCTTGATGACTCTGTCTCGAAGACTCCGTCTCGATGACTCTGTCTCGATGAGTCTGTGTCTCGCTGACTCTGTGTCTCGATGAATCCGTCTTGATGACTCTGTGTCTCTATGACTCTGCGTCTCGATGACTCTGTGTCTCGATGACTCTGTGTCTCGAAGATTCTGTGTCTCGATGACTCTGTGTCTCAATGACTTTGTCTCGAAGACTCTGTCTCTCAATGACTCTGTGTCTCGATGACTATGTCACGAAGACGCTGCGTCTCGATGACTCTGTCTTGATGAGTCTGTGTCTCGATGGCTCTATGTCTCGATGACTTGGTCTCTAGGACTCTGTCTCGATGTCTCTATGTCTCAATGACTCTGGGTCTTGATGACTCTGTCTCGAAGACTCCGTCTCGATGACTCTGTCTCGATGAGTCTGTGTCTCGCTGACTCTGTGTCTCGATGACTCCGTGTTGATGACTCTGTGTCTCTATGGCTCTGCGTCTCGATGACTCTGTGTCTCGAGGACTCTGTCTCGATGACTCTGTGTCTTGATGACTCTGTCTCAATGATTCTGTCTCTATGACTCTGCGTCTCGATGACTCTGTGTCTCAAGGACTCTGTCTCGATGACTCTGTCTCGATGACTCTGTGCCTCGATGACTCTGTCTCTCGATGACTCTGTGCCTCAATGACTCTGTGTCTCGATGACTCTGTGTCTCGTTGACTCGGTCTCAAAGACTCTGTCTCGATGACTGTGTCTCGATGAATTTGTGCCTCAATTACTCTGTGTCTCGGTGACTCTGTGTCTTGATGGCTCTGTGCCTCAATGACTCTGTGTCTCGATGACTCTGTCTCGAAGGCTCTGTGTCTCAATGACTCTGCGTCTTGATGACTATGTCTCGATGACGTTGCGTCTCGATGACCCTGTCTCGATGAGTTTGTGTCTTGATGACTCGGTCTCTAGGACTCTGTCTCAATGACTCTGTGTCTCGATGACTCTGTCTCAATGACTCTGTGTCTCAATGACTCTGTGTCTCGCTGACTCTGTGTCTCGATGATTCAGACTCGATGACGATGCATCTCGATGAATCGGTCTCCAGTACTCTGTCTCAATGACTCTGTGTCTTGATGACTCTGTCTCAATGACTCTGTGTCTCTATGATTCTGCGTCTCGATGACTCTGTCTCGATGACTCAGTCTCGAAGACTCTGTCTCTCGATGACTCTGTGTCTCGATGACTCTGTCTCGATGTCTCTGTCTCGAAGACTCTGTCTCTCGATGACTCTGTCGCAATGACTCAGTCTCGAGGACTCTGTCTCGATGTCTCTATGTCTCAATGACTCTGTGTCTCGATGACTCTGTGTCTCGCTGAGTCTGTGTCTCGATGACTCTGTGTCTCGCTGAGTCTGTGTCTCGATGACTCTGTCTCAATGACTCTGTCTCGAAGACTCTGCGTCTCGATGACTCGGTCTCGATGTCTCTGTCTCGAAGACTCTGTGCCTCAATGACTCTGTGTCTCTATGACTCTGCGTCTCGATGACTCTGTGTCTCGAGGACTCTGTCCCGATGACTCTGTCTCGATGACTCTGTGCCTCGATGACTCTGTCTCTCGATGACTCTGTGCCTCAATGATTCTGTGTCTCGATGACTCTGTGTCTCGTTGACTCGGTCTCAAAGACTCTGTCTCGATGACTGTGTCTCGATGAATTTGTGCCTCAATGACTCTGTGTCTCGGTGACTCTGTGTCTTGATGGCTCTGTGCCTCAATGACTCTGTGTCTCGATGACTCTGTCTCGAAGGCTCTGTGTCTCAATGACTCTGCGTCTTGATGACTATGTCTCGATGACGTTGCGTCTCGATGACCCTGTCTCGATGAGTTTGTGTCTTGATGACTCGGTCTCTAGGACTCTGTCTCGATGACTGTGTCTCGATGAATTTGTGCCTCAATGACTCTGTGTCTCGATGACTCTGTCTCAATGACTCTGTGTCTCAATGACTCTGTGTCTCGCTGACTCTGTGTCTCGATGACTCAGACTCGATGACGCTGCATCTCGATGAATCGGTCTCCAGTACTCTGTCTCAATGACTCTGTGTCTCGATGACTCGGTCTCTCCGACTCTGTCTCAATGACTCTGTGTCTCGATGACTCTATCAATGACTCTGTGTCTTGATGACTCTGTCACGATGTCTCTGTCTCGAAGACTCTGTCTCTCGATGACTCTGTGTCTCGATGACTCAGTCTCTAGGACTCTGTCTCGACGTCTCTATGTCTCAATGATCGGTGTCTCGATGACTCTGTCTCGATGTCTCTGTCTCGAAGACTCTGTGCCTCAATGACTCTGTGTCTCGATGACTCTGTGTCTCGCTGACTCTGTGTCTCGATGACTCAGACTCGATGACGCTGCATCTCGATGAATCGGTCTCCAGGACTCCGTCTCAATGACTCTGTGTCTCGATGACTCGGTCTATCCGACTCTGTCTCAATGACTCTGTGTTTCGATGACTCTATCTCAATGACTCTGTGTCTTGATGACTCTGCATCTCGATGACTCTGTGTCTCAATGACTCTGTGTCTCGAAGATTCTGTGTCTCGATGACTCTGTGTCTCGATGATTCGGACTCGATGACTCTGTCTCAATGACTCTGTGTTTCGATGACTCTATCTCAATGACTCTGTGTCTTGATGACTCTGCGTCTCGATGACTCTGTGTCTCAATGACTCTGTGTCTCGAAGATTCTGTGTCTCGATGACTCTGTGTCTCGATGATTCGGACTCGATGACTCTGTCTCAATGACTTTGTGTTTCAATGACTCTGTCTCAATGACTCTGTGTCTCGATGACTTGGAATCGAGGACTCTGTCTCGATGACTCTATGTCTCAATGACTCTGCGTCTCGATAACTCTGTCTCAATGACTCTGTGCCTCAATGACTCTGTGTCTCGATGACTCTGTGTCTCGATGACTCTGTCTCGATGACTCTGTCTCGATGCCTCTGTGTCTCGATGACTCTGTCTGTCGATGACTCTGTGTCTCGATGACTCTGTGCCTCAATGACTCTGTATCGATGACTCTGTGTCTTGATGACTCTGCGTCTCAATGATTCTGTCTCAATGACTCTGTGTCTCGATGACTCTGTGCCTCGATGACACTGTGTCTCGATGACTCTGTCTCGATGACTCTGTCTCGCTGACTCTGTGTCTCGATGACTCGGACTCGATGACTCTGCATTTCGATGACTCGGTCTCTAGGACTCTGACTCAATGTCTCGATGTGGGCGGCACGGTGGCACAGTGGTTAGCACTGCTGCCTCACAGCGCCTGAGACCCGGGTTCAATTCCCGCCTCAGGCGACTGACTGTGTGGAGTTTGCACGTTCTCCCCGTGTCTGCGTGGGTTTCCTCCGGGTGCTCCGGTTTCCTCCCACAGTCCAAAAGATGTGCAGGGTCAGGTGAATTGGCCATGCTAAATTGCCCGTAGTGTTAGGTAAGGGGTAAATGTAGGGGTATGGGTGGGTTTCGCTTCGGCGGGTCGGTGTGGACTTGTTGGGCCGAAGGGCCTGTTTCCACACTGTAATGTAATCTAATGTAATCTAATCTAATGTCTCAATGACTCTACGTCTGGATGAGTCTGTGTCTCGATGACTCTGTGTCTCGATGACTCTGTGTCTCGAGGACTCTGTCTCGATGACTCTGTCTCGATGACTCTGTGTCTCGATGACTCTGTGTCTCGAAGATTCTGTGTCTCGATGACTCTGAGTCTCAATGACTTTGTCTCGAAGACTCTGTCTCTCAATTACTCTGTGTCTCGATGACTATGTCACAAAGACGCTGCGTCTCGATGACTCTGTCTGGATGAGTCTGTGTCTCGATGACTCGGACTCGATGCCTCTGCGTCTCAATGACTCGGTCTCTAGGACTCTGTCTCAATGACTCTGTGATTCAATGACTCTGTGTCTCGATGACTCTGAGTCTCAATTACTCTTTGTCTCGATGACTCTGTCTCAATGACTCTGTGTCTCGATGACTCGGTCTCAATGACTGTCTCGAAGACTCTGCGTCTCGATGACTCTGTGTCTCCATGACTCTGTCTCAATAAGTCTGTGTCTTGTTGACTCGGTCTTTAGGACTCTGTCTCAATGACTCTGTGTCTCCATGACTCTGCATCTCGATGAATCGGTCCCTAGGACTCTGTCTCAATGACTCTGTGTTTCAATGACTCTGTCTCGATGACTCTGTATCTCGATGACTCGGTCTCTAGAACTCTGTCTCAATGTCTCTACGTCTCAATGTCTCTGTGTCTCGATGACTCTGTCTCGATGACTCTGTGTCTCAATGACTCTGTGTCTCGCTGACTCTGTGTCTCGATGAATCTGTGCCTCAATGACTCTGTGTATCGATGACTCTTTGTCTCAATGACTATGTCTCGATGACTCTGTGTCTCGATGACTCGGTCTCGATGACTCTGTCTCGCTGACTCTGTGTCTCGATGACTCGGACTCGATGCCTCTGCGTCTCAATGACTCGGTCTCTAGGACTCTGTCTCGCTGACTCTGTGTCTCGATGACTCTGTCTCGATGTCTCTGTCTCGAAGACTCTGTCTCTCGATGACTCTGTGTCTCGATGACTCGGTCTCTAGGACTCTGTCTCGCTGACTCTGTGTCTCGATGACTCGGACTCGATGCCTCTGCGTCTCAATGACTCGGTCTCTAGGACTCTGTCTCGCTGACTCTGTGTCTCGATGACTCTGTCTCAATGACTCTGTGTCTCAATGACTCTGTGTCTCGCTGACTCTGTGTCTCGATGACTCAGACTCGATGACGCTGCATCTCGATGAATCGGTCTCCAGTACTCTGTCTCAATGACTCTGTGTCTCGATGACTCGGTCTCTCCGACTCTGTCTCAATGACTCTGTGTCTCGATGACTCTATCTCAATGACTCTGTGTCTTGATGACTCTGTCTCAATGACTCTGTCTCGAAGACTCTGTCTCGAAGACTCTGCGTCTCAATGACTCTGTCACGATGTCTCTGTCTCGAAGACTCTGTCTCTCGATGACTCTGTGTCTCAATGACTCAGTCTCTAGGACTCTGTCACGATGTCTCTATGTCTCAATGACTCTGCGTCTCGATGACTCTGTGTCTCGCTGAGTCTGTGTCTCGATGACTCTGTGTCTCGATGAATCCGTCTTGATGACTCTGTGCCTCAATGACTCTGTATCGATGACTCTGTGTCTTGATGACTCTGCGTCTCAATGATTCTGTCTCAATGACTCTGTGTCTCGATGACTCTGTGCCTCGATGACACTGTGTCTCGATGACTCTGTGTCTCGATGACTCAGTCTCGATGACTCTGTCTCGCTGACTCTGTGTCTCGATGACTCGGACTCGATGACTCTGCATCTCGATGACTCAGTCTCTAGGACTCTGTCTCGATGTCTCGATGTCTCAATGACTCTGCGTCTGGATGACTCTATCTCGAAGACTCCGTCTCGATGACTCTGTCTCGATGACTCTGTGTCTCGATGACTCTGTGTCTCGATGAATCCGTCTTGATGACTCTGTGTCTCTATGACTCTGCGTCTCGATGACTCTGTGTCTCGAGGACTCTGTCTCGATGACTCTGTCTCGATGACTGTGCCTCGATGACTCTGTCTCTCGATGACTCTGTGCCTCAATAACTCTTTGTCTCGATGACTCTGTGTCTCGATGACTCTGTGTCTCGAAGATTCTGTGTCTCGATGACTCTGTGTCTCAATGACTTTGTCTCGAAGACTCTGTCTCTCAATGACTCTGTGTCTCGATGACTATGTCACGAAGATGCTGCGTCTCGATGACTCTCTCTGGATGAGTCTGTGTCTCGATGGCTCTATGTCTCGATGACTTGGTCTCTAGGACTCTGTCTCGATGTCTCTATGTCTCAATGACTCTGGGTCTTGATGACTCTGTCTCGAAGACTCCGTCTCGATGACTCTGTCTCGATGAGTCTGTGTCTCGCTGACTCTGTGTCTCGATGAATCCGTCTTGATGACTCTGTGTCTCTATGACTCTGCGTCTCGATGACTCTGTGTCTCGATGACTCTGTGTCTCGAAGATTCTGTGTCTCGATGACTCTGTGTCTCAATGACTTTGTCTCGAAGACTCTGTCTCTCAATGACTCTGTGTCTCGATGACTATGTCACGAAGACGCTGCGTCTCGATGACTCTGTCTTGATGAGTCTGTGTCTCGATGGCTCTATGTCTCGATGACTTGGTCTCTAGGACTCTGTCTCGATGTCTCTATGTCTCAATGACTCTGGGTCTTGATGACTCTGTCTCGAAGACTCCGTCTCGATGACTCTGTCTCGATGAGTCTGTGTCTCGCTGACTCTGTGTCTCGATGACTCCGTGTTGATGACTCTGTGTCTCTATGACTCTGCGTCTCGATGACTCTGTGTCTCAAGGACTCTGTCTCGATGACTCTGTCTCGATGACTCTGTGCCTCGATGACTCTGTCTCTCGATGACTCTGTGCCTCAATGACTCTGTGTCTCGATGACTCTGTGTCTCGTTGACTCGGTCTCAAAGACTCTGTCTCGATGACTGTGTCTCGATGAATTTGTGCCTCAATTACTCTGTGTCTCGGTGACTCTGTGTCTTGATGGCTCTGTGCCTCAATGACTCTGTGTCTCGATGACTCTGTCTCGAAGGCTCTGTGTCTCAATGACTCTGCGTCTTGATGACTATGTCTCGATGACGTTGCGTCTCGATGACCCTGTCTCGATGAGTTTGTGTCTTGATGACTCGGTCTCTAGGACTCTGTCTCAATGACTCTGTGTCTCGATGACTCTGTCTCAATGACTCTGTGTCTCAATGACTCTGTGTCTCGCTGACTCTGTGTCTCGATGATTCAGACTCGATGACGATGCATCTCGATGAATCGGTCTCCAGTACTCTGTCTCAATGACTCTGTGTCTTGATGACTCTGTCTCAATGACTCTGTGTCTCTATGATTCTGCGTCTCGATGACTCTGTCTCGATGACTCAGTCTCGAAGACTCTGTCTCTCGATGACTCTGTGTCTCGATGACTCTGTCTCGATGTCTCTGTCTCGAAGACTCTGTCTCTCGATGACTCTGTCGCAATGACTCAGTCTCGAGGACTCTGTCTCGATGTCTCTATGTCTCAATGACTCTGTGTCTCGATGACTCTGTGTCTCGCTGAGTCTGTGTCTCGATGACTCTGTGTCTCGCTGAGTCTGTGTCTCGATGACTCTGTCTCAATGACTCTGTCTCGAAGACTCTGCGTCTCGATGACTCGGTCTCGATGTCTCTGTCTCGAAGACTCTGTGCCTCAATGACTCTGTGTCTCTATGACTCTGCGTCTCGATGACTCTGTGTCTCGAGGACTCTGTCCCGATGACTCTGTCTCGATGACTCTGTGCCTCGATGACTCTGTCTCTCGATGACTCTGTGCCTCAATGATTCTGTGTCTCGATGACTCTGTGTCTCGTTGACTCGGTCTCAAAGACTCTGTCTCGATGACTGTGTCTCGATGAATTTGTGCCTCAATGACTCTGTGTCTCGGTGACTCTGTGTCTTGATGGCTCTGTGCCTCAATGACTCTGTGTCTCGATGACTCTGTCTCGAAGGCTCTGTGTCTCAATGACTCTGCGTCTTGATGACTATGTCTCGATGACGTTGCGTCTCGATGACCCTGTCTCGATGAGTTTGTGTCTTGATGACTCGGTCTCTAGGACTCTGTCTCGATGACTGTGTCTCGATGAATTTGTGCCTCAATGACTCTGTGTCTCGATGACTCTGTCTCAATGACTCTGTGTCTCAATGACTCTGTGTCTCGCTGACTCTGTGTCTCGATGACTCAGACTCGATGACGCTGCATCTCGATGAATCGGTCTCCAGTACTCTGTCTCAATGACTCTGTGTCTCGATGACTCGGTCTCTCCGACTCTGTCTCAATGACTCTGTGTCTCGATGACTCTATCAATGACTCTGTGTCTTGATGACTCTGTCACGATGTCTCTGTCTCGAAGACTCTGTCTCTCGATGACTCTGTGTCTCGATGACTCAGTCTCTAGGACTCTGTCTCGACGTCTCTATGTCTCAATGATCGGTGTCTCGATGACTCTGTCTCGATGTCTCTGTCTCGAAGACTCTGTGCCTCAATGACTCTGTGTCTCGATGACTCTGTGTCTCGCTGACTCTGTGTCTCGATGACTCAGACTCGATGACGCTGCATCTCGATGAATCGGTCTCCAGGACTCCGTCTCAATGACTCTGTGTCTCGATGACTCGGTCTATCCGACTCTGTCTCAATGACTCTGTGTTTCGATGACTCTATCTCAATGACTCTGTGTCTTGATGACTCTGCATCTCGATGACTCTGTGTCTCAATGACTCTGTGTCTCGAAGATTCTGTGTCTCGATGACTCTGTGTCTCGATGATTCGGACTCGATGACTCTGTCTCAATGACTCTGTGTTTCGATGACTCTATCTCAATGACTCTGTGTCTTGATGACTCTGCGTCTCGATGACTCTGTGTCTCAATGACTCTGTGTCTCGAAGATTCTGTGTCTCGATGACTCTGTGTCTCGATGATTCGGACTCGATGACTCTGTCTCAATGACTTTGTGTTTCAATGACTCTGTCTCAATGACTCTGTGTCTCGATGACTTGGAATCGAGGACTCTGTCTCGATGACTCTATGTCTCAATGACTCTGCGTCTCGATAACTCTGTCTCAATGACTCTGTGCCTCAATGACTCTGTGTCTCGATGACTCTGTGTCTCGATGACTCTGTCTCGATGACTCTGTCTCGATGCCTCTGTGTCTCGATGACTCTGTCTGTCGATGACTCTGTGTCTCGATGACTCTGTGCCTCAATGACTCTGTATCGATGACTCTGTGTCTTGATGACTCTGCGTCTCAATGATTCTGTCTCAATGACTCTGTGTCTCGATGACTCTGTGCCTCGATGACACTGTGTCTCGATGACTCTGTCTCGATGACTCTGTCTCGCTGACTCTGTGTCTCGATGACTCGGACTCGATGACTCTGCATTTCGATGACTCGGTCTCTAGGACTCTGACTCAATGTCTCGATGTGGGCGGCACGGTGGCACAGTGGTTAGCACTGCTGCCTCACAGCGCCTGAGACCCGGGTTCAATTCCCGCCTCAGGCGACTGACTGTGTGGAGTTTGCACGTTCTCCCCGTGTCTGCGTGGGTTTCCTCCGGGTGCTCCGGTTTCCTCCCACAGTCCAAAAGATGTGCAGGGTCAGGTGAATTGGCCATGCTAAATTGCCCGTAGTGTTAGGTAAGGGGTAAATGTAGGGGTATGGGTGGGTTTCGCTTCGGCGGGTCGGTGTGGACTTGTTGGGCCGAAGGGCCTGTTTCCACACTGTAATGTAATCTAATGTAATCTAATCTAATGTCTCAATGACTCTACGTCTGGATGAGTCTGTGTCTCGATGACTCTGTGTCTCGATGACTCTGTGTCTCGAGGACTCTGTCTCGATGACTCTGTCTCGATGACTCTGTGTCTCGAAGATTCTGTGTCTCGATGACTCTGAGTCTCAATGACTTTGTCTCGAAGACTCTGTCTCTCAATTACTCTGTGTCTCGATGACTATGTCACAAAGACGCTGCGTCTCGATGACTCTGTCTGGATGAGTCTGTGTCTCGATGACTCGGACTCGATGCCTCTGCGTCTCAATGACTCGGTCTCTAGGACTCTGTCTCAATGACTCTGTGATTCAATGACTCTGTGTCTCGATGACTCTGAGTCTCAATTACTCTTTGTCTCGATGACTCTGTCTCAATGACTCTGTGTCTCGATGACTCGGTCTCAATGACTGTCTCGAAGACTCTGCGTCTCGATGACTCTGTGTCTCCATGACTCTGTCTCAATAAGTCTGTGTCTTGTTGACTCGGTCTTTAGGACTCTGTCTCAATGACTCTGTGTCTCCATGACTCTGCATCTCGATGAATCGGTCCCTAGGACTCTGTCTCAATGACTCTGTGTTTCAATGACTCTGTCTCGATGACTCTGTATCTCGATGACTCGGTCTCTAGAACTCTGTCTCAATGTCTCTACGTCTCAATGTCTCTGTGTCTCGATGACTCTGTCTCGATGACTCTGTGTCTCAATGACTCTGTGTCTCGCTGACTCTGTGTCTCGATGAATCTGTGCCTCAATGACTCTGTGTATCGATGACTCTTTGTCTCAATGACTATGTCTCGATGACTCTGTGTCTCGATGACTCGGTCTCGATGACTCTGTCTCGCTGACTCTGTGTCTCGATGACTCGGACTCGATGCCTCTGCGTCTCAATGACTCGGTCTCTAGGACTCTGTCTCGCTGACTCTGTGTCTCGATGACTCTGTCTCGATGTCTCTGTCTCGAAGACTCTGTCTCTCGATGACTCTGTGTCTCGATGACTCGGTCTCTAGGACTCTGTCTCGCTGACTCTGTGTCTCGATGACTCGGACTCGATGCCTCTGCGTCTCAATGACTCGGTCTCTAGGACTCTGTCTCGCTGACTCTGTGTCTCGATGACTCTGTCTCAATGACTCTGTGTCTCAATGACTCTGTGTCTCGCTGACTCTGTGTCTCGATGACTCAGACTCGATGACGCTGCATCTCGATGAATCGGTCTCCAGTACTCTGTCTCAATGACTCTGTGTCTCGATGACTCGGTCTCTCCGACTCTGTCTCAATGACTCTGTGTCTCGATGACTCTATCTCAATGACTCTGTGTCTTGATGACTCTGTCTCAATGACTCTGTCTCGAAGACTCTGTCTCGAAGACTCTGCGTCTCAATGACTCTGTCACGATGTCTCTGTCTCGAAGACTCTGTCTCTCGATGACTCTGTGTCTCAATGACTCAGTCTCTAGGACTCTGTCACGATGTCTCTATGTCTCAATGACTCTGCGTCTCGATGACTCTGTGTCTCGCTGAGTCTGTGTCTCGATGACTCTGTGTCTCGATGAATCCGTCTTGATGACTCTGTGCCTCAATGACTCTGTATCGATGACTCTGTGTCTTGATGACTCTGCGTCTCAATGATTCTGTCTCAATGACTCTGTGTCTCGATGACTCTGTGCCTCGATGACACTGTGTCTCGATGACTCTGTGTCTCGATGACTCAGTCTCGATGACTCTGTCTCGCTGACTCTGTGTCTCGATGACTCGGACTCGATGACTCTGCATCTCGATGACTCAGTCTCTAGGACTCTGTCTCGATGTCTCGATGTCTCAATGACTCTGCGTCTGGATGACTCTATCTCGAAGACTCCGTCTCGATGACTCTGTCTCGATGACTCTGTGTCTCGATGACTCTGTGTCTCGATGAATCCGTCTTGATGACTCTGTGTCTCTATGACTCTGCGTCTCGATGACTCTGTGTCTCGAGGACTCTGTCTCGATGACTCTGTCTCGATGACTGTGCCTCGATGACTCTGTCTCTCGATGACTCTGTGCCTCAATAACTCTTTGTCTCGATGACTCTGTGTCTCGATGACTCTGTGTCTCGAAGATTCTGTGTCTCGATGACTCTGTGTCTCAATGACTTTGTCTCGAAGACTCTGTCTCTCAATGACTCTGTGTCTCGATGACTATGTCACGAAGATGCTGCGTCTCGATGACTCTCTCTGGATGAGTCTGTGTCTCGATGGCTCTATGTCTCGATGACTTGGTCTCTAGGACTCTGTCTCGATGTCTCTATGTCTCAATGACTCTGGGTCTTGATGACTCTGTCTCGAAGACTCCGTCTCGATGACTCTGTCTCGATGAGTCTGTGTCTCGCTGACTCTGTGTCTCGATGAATCCGTCTTGATGACTCTGTGTCTCTATGACTCTGCGTCTCGATGACTCTGTGTCTCGATGACTCTGTGTCTCGAAGATTCTGTGTCTCGATGACTCTGTGTCTCAATGACTTTGTCTCGAAGACTCTGTCTCTCAATGACTCTGTGTCTCGATGACTATGTCACGAAGACGCTGCGTCTCGATGACTCTGTCTTGATGAGTCTGTGTCTCGATGGCTCTATGTCTCGATGACTTGGTCTCTAGGACTCTGTCTCGATGTCTCTATGTCTCAATGACTCTGGGTCTTGATGACTCTGTCTCGAAGACTCCGTCTCGATGACTCTGTCTCGATGAGTCTGTGTCTCGCTGACTCTGTGTCTCGATGACTCCGTGTTGATGACTCTGTGTCTCTATGGCTCTGCGTCTCGATGACTCTGTGTCTCGAGGACTCTGTCTCGATGACTCTGTGTCTTGATGACTCTGTCTCAATGATTCTGTCTCTATGACTCTGCGTCTCGATGACTCTGTGTCTCAAGGACTCTGTCTCGATGACTCTGTCTCGATGACTCTGTGCCTCGATGACTCTGTCTCTCGATGACTCTGTGCCTCAATGACTCTGTGTCTCGATGACTCTGTGTCTCGTTGACTCGGTCTCAAAGACTCTGTCTCGATGACTGTGTCTCGATGAATTTGTGCCTCAATTACTCTGTGTCTCGGTGACTCTGTGTCTTGATGGCTCTGTGCCTCAATGACTCTGTGTCTCGATGACTCTGTCTCGAAGGCTCTGTGTCTCAATGACTCTGCGTCTTGATGACTATGTCTCGATGACGTTGCGTCTCGATGACCCTGTCTCGATGAGTTTGTGTCTTGATGACTCGGTCTCTAGGACTCTGTCTCAATGACTCTGTGTCTCGATGACTCTGTCTCAATGACTCTGTGTCTCAATGACTCTGTGTCTCGCTGACTCTGTGTCTCGATGATTCAGACTCGATGACGATGCATCTCGATGAATCGGTCTCCAGTACTCTGTCTCAATGACTCTGTGTCTTGATGACTCTGTCTCAATGACTCTGTGTCTCTATGATTCTGCGTCTCGATGACTCTGTCTCGATGACTCAGTCTCGAAGACTCTGTCTCTCGATGACTCTGTGTCTCGATGACTCTGTCTCGATGTCTCTGTCTCGAAGACTCTGTCTCTCGATGACTCTGTCGCAATGACTCAGTCTCGAGGACTCTGTCTCGATGTCTCTATGTCTCAATGACTCTGTGTCTCGATGACTCTGTGTCTCGCTGAGTCTGTGTCTCGATGACTCTGTGTCTCGCTGAGTCTGTGTCTCGATGACTCTGTCTCAATGACTCTGTCTCGAAGACTCTGCGTCTCGATGACTCGGTCTCGATGTCTCTGTCTCGAAGACTCTGTGCCTCAATGACTCTGTGTCTCTATGACTCTGCGTCTCGATGACTCTGTGTCTCGAGGACTCTGTCCCGATGACTCTGTCTCGATGACTCTGTGCCTCGATGACTCTGTCTCTCGATGACTCTGTGCCTCAATGATTCTGTGTCTCGATGACTCTGTGTCTCGTTGACTCGGTCTCAAAGACTCTGTCTCGATGACTGTGTCTCGATGAATTTGTGCCTCAATGACTCTGTGTCTCGGTGACTCTGTGTCTTGATGGCTCTGTGCCTCAATGACTCTGTGTCTCGATGACTCTGTCTCGAAGGCTCTGTGTCTCAATGACTCTGCGTCTTGATGACTATGTCTCGATGACGTTGCGTCTCGATGACCCTGTCTCGATGAGTTTGTGTCTTGATGACTCGGTCTCTAGGACTCTGTCTCGATGACTGTGTCTCGATGAATTTGTGCCTCAATGACTCTGTGTCTCGATGACTCTGTCTCAATGACTCTGTGTCTCAATGACTCTGTGTCTCGCTGACTCTGTGTCTCGATGACTCAGACTCGATGACGCTGCATCTCGATGAATCGGTCTCCAGTACTCTGTCTCAATGACTCTGTGTCTCGATGACTCGGTCTCTCCGACTCTGTCTCAATGACTCTGTGTCTCGATGACTCTATCAATGACTCTGTGTCTTGATGACTCTGTCACGATGTCTCTGTCTCGAAGACTCTGTCTCTCGATGACTCTGTGTCTCGATGACTCAGTCTCTAGGACTCTGTCTCGACGTCTCTATGTCTCAATGATCGGTGTCTCGATGACTCTGTCTCGATGTCTCTGTCTCGAAGACTCTGTGCCTCAATGACTCTGTGTCTCGATGACTCTGTGTCTCGCTGACTCTGTGTCTCGATGACTCAGACTCGATGACGCTGCATCTCGATGAATCGGTCTCCAGGACTCCGTCTCAATGACTCTGTGTCTCGATGACTCGGTCTATCCGACTCTGTCTCAATGACTCTGTGTTTCGATGACTCTATCTCAATGACTCTGTGTCTTGATGACTCTGCATCTCGATGACTCTGTGTCTCAATGACTCTGTGTCTCGAAGATTCTGTGTCTCGATGACTCTGTGTCTCGATGATTCGGACTCGATGACTCTGTCTCAATGACTCTGTGTTTCGATGACTCTATCTCAATGACTCTGTGTCTTGATGACTCTGCGTCTCGATGACTCTGTGTCTCAATGACTCTGTGTCTCGAAGATTCTGTGTCTCGATGACTCTGTGTCTCGATGATTCGGACTCGATGACTCTGTCTCAATGACTTTGTGTTTCAATGACTCTGTCTCAATGACTCTGTGTCTCGATGACTTGGAATCGAGGACTCTGTCTCGATGACTCTATGTCTCAATGACTCTGCGTCTCGATAACTCTGTCTCAATGACTCTGTGCCTCAATGACTCTGTGTCTCGATGACTCTGTGTCTCGATGACTCTGTCTCGATGACTCTGTCTCGATGCCTCTGTGTCTCGATGACTCTGTCTGTCGATGACTCTGTGTCTCGATGACTCTGTGCCTCAATGACTCTGTATCGATGACTCTGTGTCTTGATGACTCTGCGTCTCAATGATTCTGTCTCAATGACTCTGTGTCTCGATGACTCTGTGCCTCGATGACACTGTGTCTCGATGACTCTGTCTCGATGACTCTGTCTCGCTGACTCTGTGTCTCGATGACTCGGACTCGATGACTCTGCATTTCGATGACTCGGTCTCTAGGACTCTGACTCAATGTCTCGATGTGGGCGGCACGGTGGCACAGTGGTTAGCACTGCTGCCTCACAGCGCCTGAGACCCGGGTTCAATTCCCGCCTCAGGCGACTGACTGTGTGGAGTTTGCACGTTCTCCCCGTGTCTGCGTGGGTTTCCTCCGGGTGCTCCGGTTTCCTCCCACAGTCCAAAAGATGTGCAGGGTCAGGTGAATTGGCCATGCTAAATTGCCCGTAGTGTTAGGTAAGGGGTAAATGTAGGGGTATGGGTGGGTTTCGCTTCGGCGGGTCGGTGTGGACTTGTTGGGCCGAAGGGCCTGTTTCCACACTGTAATGTAATCTAATGTAATCTAATCTAATGTCTCAATGACTCTACGTCTGGATGAGTCTGTGTCTCGATGACTCTGTGTCTCGATGACTCTGTGTCTCGAGGACTCTGTCTCGATGACTCTGTCTCGATGACTCTGTCTCGATGACTCTGTGTCTCGATGACTCTGTGTCTCGAAGATTCTGTGTCTCGATGACTCTGAGTCTCAATGACTTTGTCTCGAAGACTCTGTCTCTCAATTACTCTGTGTCTCGATGACTATGTCACAAAGACGCTGCGTCTCGATGACTCTGTCTGGATGAGTCTGTGTCTCGATGACTCGGACTCGATGCCTCTGCGTCTCAATGACTCGGTCTCTAGGACTCTGTCTCAATGACTCTGTGATTCAATGACTCTGTGTCTCGATGACTCTGAGTCTCAATTACTCTTTGTCTCGATGACTCTGTCTCAATGACTCTGTGTCTCGATGACTCGGTCTCAATGACTGTCTCGAAGACTCTGCGTCTCGATGACTCTGTGTCTCCATGACTCTGTCTCAATAAGTCTGTGTCTTGTTGACTCGGTCTTTAGGACTCTGTCTCAATGACTCTGTGTCTCCATGACTCTGCATCTCGATGAATCGGTCCCTAGGACTCTGTCTCAATGACTCTGTGTTTCAATGACTCTGTCTCGATGACTCTGTGTCTCGAAGATTCTGTGTCTCGATGACTCTGAGTCTCAATGACTTTGTCTCGAAGACTCTGTCTCTCAATTACTCTGTGTCTCTATGACTATGTCACAAAGATGCTGCGTCTCGATGACTCTGTCTGGATGAGTCTGTGTCTCGATGACTCGGACTCGATGCCTCTGCGTCCGAATGACTCGGTCTCTAGGACTCTGTCTCAATGACTCTGTGATTCAATGACTCTGTGTCTCGATGACTCTGAGTCTCAATTACTCTTTGTCTCGATGACTCTGTCTCGATGACTCTGTGTCTCGATGACTCGGTCTCAATGACTGTCTCGAAGACTCTGCGTCTCGATGACTCTGTGTCTCCATGACTCTGTCTCAATAAGTCTGTGTCTCGATGACTCGGTCTTTAGGACTCTGTCTCAATGACTCTGTGTCTCCATGACTCTGCATCTCGATGAATCGGTCCCTAGGACTCTGTCTCAATGACTCTGTGTTTCAATGACTCTGTCTCGATGACTCTGTGTCTCGATGACTGTCTCAATGACTCTGTGTCTCGATGAATCTGTGCCTCAATGACTCTGTGTCTCGATGACTCTTTGTCTCAATGACTCTGTCTCGATGACTCTGTGTCCCGATGACTCGGTCTCTAGGACTCTGTCTCAATGACTCTGTGTCTCGATGACTCGGACTCGATGCCTCTGTCTCGAAGACTCTGTCTCTCGATGACTCTGTGTCTCGATGACTCGGTCTCTAGGACTCTGTCACGCTGACTCTGTGTCTCGATGACTCGGACTCGATGCCTCTGTCTCGAAGACTCTGTCTCTCGATGACTCTGTGTCTCGATGACTCGGTCTCTAGGACTCTGTCTCGCTGACTCTGTGTCTCGATGACTCTGTCTCAATGACTCTGTCTCGAAGACTCTGTCTCGATGACTCTGTATCTCGATGACTCCGTCTTGATGACTCTGTGTCTCTATGACTCTGCGTCTCGATAACTCTGTGTCTCGATGGATCTGTCTCGATAAGTCTGTGTCTCGATGACTCGGTCTTCAGGACTCTGTCACAATGACACTGTGTCTCGATGACACGGTCTCTAGGACTCGGTCTCAATGACTCTGTGTTTCAATGACTCTGTCTCAATGACTCTGTGTCTCGATGACTCAGTCTCTAGGACTCTGTCACGATGTCTCTATGTCTCAATGACTCTGCGTCTCGATGACTCTGTGTCTCGCTGAGTCTGTGTCTCGATGCCTCTGTCTCGATGACTCTGTCTCAATGACTCTGTCTCGAAGACTCTGCGTCTCGATGACTCGGTCTCGATGTCTCTGTCTCGAAGACTCTGTGCCTCAATGACTCTGTGTCTCGATGACTCTGTGTCTCGCTGAGTCTGTGTCTCGATGACTCTGTCTCAATGACTCTGTCTCGAAGACTCTGCGTCTCGATGACTCTGTCTCGATGTCTCTGTCTCGAAGACTCTGTGCCTCAATGACTCTGTGTCTCAATGACTCTGTGTCTCTTTGACTCGGTCTCAAAGACTCTGTCTCAATGACTGTGTCTCGATGAATTTGTGCCTTAATGACTCTGTGTCTCGATGACTCTGTGTCTTGATGGCTCTGTGCCTCAATGACTCTGTGTCTCGATGACTCTGTCTCGAAGGCTCTGTGTCTCAATGACTCTGCGTCTTGATGACTATGTCTCGATGATGTTGCGTCTCGATGGCCCTGTCTCGATGAGTTTGTGTCTTGATGACTCGGTCTCTAGGACTCTGTCTGAATGACTCTGTGTCTCGATGACTCTGTGTCTCAATGACTCTGTGTCTCAATGACTCTGTGTCTCGCTGACTCTGTGTCTCGATGACTCAGTCTCGATGATGCTGCATCTCGATGAATCGGTCTCCAGGACTCTGTCTCAATGACTCTGTGTCTCGATGACTCGGTCTCTCCGACTCTGTCTCAATGACTCTGTGTCTCGATGACTCTATCTCAATGACTCTGTGTCTTGATGACTCTGCGTCTCGATGATTCTTTGTCTCAATGACTCTGTGTCTCGAACATTCTGTGTCTCGGTGACTCTGTGTCTCGATGACTTGGACTCGAGGACTCTGTCTCGATGTCTCTATGTCTCAATGACTCTGCGTCTCGATGACGCTTTGTCTCAATGACTCTGTGCCTCAATGACTCTGTGTCTCGATGACTCTGTGTCTTGATGACTCGGTCTCTAAGACTCTGTCTCGATGACTCTGTCTTGATGAATTTGTGCCTCAATGACTCTGTGCCTCAATGACTCTGTGTCTCGATGTTTCTGTCTCGATGACTCTGTCTCGATGTCTCTGTGTCTCGATGACTCTGTCTGTCGATGACTCTGTGTCTCGATAACTCTGTGCCTCAATGACTCTATATCGATGACTCTGTGTCTTGATGACTCTGCGTCTCAATGATTCTGTCTCAATGACTCTGTGTCTCGATGACTCTGTGTCTCGATGACACTGTGTCTCGATGACTCTGTGTCTCGATGACTCGGTCTCGATGACTCTGTCTCGCTGACTCTGTGTCTCGATGACTCGGACTCGATGACTCTGCATCTCGATGACTCGGTCTCGATGACTCTGTCTCGCCCTCTCTGTGTCTCGATGACTCGGACTCGATGACTCTGCATCTCGATGGCTCGGTCTCTAGGACTCTGTCTCGATGCCTCTATGTCTCAATGACTATGCGTCTTGATGACTCTGTCTCGAAGACTGCGTCTCGATGAATCTATCTCGATGAGTCTGTGTCTCGATGACTCTGTGTCTCGATGACTCCGTGTCTCTATGACTCTGCGTCTCGATGAGTCTGTGTCTCGATGAGTCTGTGTCTCTATGACTCTGCGTCTCGATGAGTCTGTGTCTCGATGACTCTGCCTCAATGACTCTGTGTCTCGATGTCTCTGTCTCAAAGACTCTGTGTCTCAAAGACTCTGTATCTCGTTGACTCTGTCTCGATAAGTCTGTGTCTCGATGACTCGGTCTTTAGGACTCACTCTCAATGACTCTGCGTCTCAATGACTCTGTGTCGCGGTGACTCTGCGTCATAATGACTCGGTGTCTGGAACTCTCTGTGTCTCAATGACATTTTGTCTCGATGACTATGTCTCGAAGACGCTGCGTCTTGATGAGTCTGTGTCTTGATGACTCAGTCTCTAGGACTCTGTCTGAATGACTCTGTGTCTCGATGACTCTATCTCATTGAGTCTGTGTCTTGATGACTCTGTCTCGATGACTCTGTGGCTCGCTGACTCTGTGTCTCGATGACTCTGTGTCTCGATGACTCAGACTCAATGGCTCTGTGTCTCGATGACTCGGTCTCCAGGACTGTGTCTCGATGACTCTGTGTCTCGATGACTTCGTCTCTAGGACTCTGTCTCGATGTCTCTATGTCTCAATGTCTCTGTGTCTCAATGACTCTGTCTCGATGACTCTGTGTCTCAATGACTCTGTGTCTCGATGACTCTGTGTCTCGATGACTCTGTCTCGATGCCTCTGCGTCTCAATGACTCGGTCTCTAGGACTCTGTCTCAATGACTCTGTGTCTCAATGACTCTGTGTCTCGATGAATCTGTGTCTCGATGACTCGGTCTCAATGACTGTCTTGAAGACTCTGCGTCTCGATGACTCTGTGTCTCCATGACTCTGTCTCAATAAGTCTGTGTCTTAATGACTCGGTCTTTAGGACTCTGTCTCAATGACTCTATGTCTCCATGACTCTGCGTCATGATGAATCGGTCTCTAGGACTCTGTCTCAATTACTCTGTGTCTCGATGACACGGTCTCGAGGACTCTATCTCAATGTCTCTATGTCTCAATGACTCTGTGTCTCGATGACTCTGTCTCGATGACTCTGCCTCAATGACTCTGTGTCTCGATGTCTCTGTCTCAAAGACTCTGTGTCTCAAAGACTCTGTATCTCGTTGACTCTGTCTCGATAAATCTGTGTCTCGATGACTCGGTCTTTAGGACTCACTCTCAATGACTCTGCGTCTCAATGACTCTGTGTCGCGGTGACTCTGCGTCATGATGACTCGGTGTCTGGAACTCTCTGTGTCTCAATGACATTTTGTCTCGATGACTATGTCTCGAAGACGCTGCGTCTCGATGAGTCTGTGTCTTGATGACTCGGTCTCTAGGACTCTGTCTGAATGACTCTGTGTCTCGATGACTCTATCTCATTGAGTCTGTGTCTTAGATTAGATTAGATTATTTAGATTATTTACAGTGTGGAAACAGGCCCTTCGGCCCAACAAGTCCACACCGACCCGCCGAAGCGCCACCCACCCATACCCCTACATTTACCCCTTTAACCTAGCACTACGGGTAATTTTAGCGTGGCCAATTCACCTGACCCGCACATCTTTGTGACTGTGGGAGGAAACCGGAGTACCCGGAGGAAACCCAAGCAGACACGGGGAGAATGTGCAAACTCCACACAGTCAGTCGCCTGAGTTGGGAATTGAACCCGGGTCTCTGGCGCTGTGAGGCAGCAGTGCTAACCACTGTGCCACCGTGCTGCCCACTTGCCACCGTGCCGCCCACTTGCCACCGTGCCGCCCACTAAATGATGACTCTGTCTCGATGACTCTGTGGCTCGCTGACTCTGTGTCTCGATGACTCTGTGTCTCGATGACTCGGACTCAATGGCTCTGTGTCTCGATGACTCGGTCTCCAGGACTGTGTCTCGATGACTCTGTGTCTCGATGACTCGGTCTCTAGGACTCTGTCTCGATGTCTCTATGTCTCAATGTCTCTGTGTCTCCATGACTCTGTCTCAATAAGTCTGTGTCTTGATGACTCGGTCTTTAGGACTCTGTCTCAATGACTCTATGTCTCCATGACTCTGCGTCATGATGAATCGGTCTCTAGGACTCTGTCTCAATGACTCTGTGTCTCGATGACTCTGTCTCGATGACTCTGTGTCTCGATGACTCTGTGTCTCGATGACTGTCTCAATGACTCTGTGTCTCGATGAATCTGTGCCTCAATGACTCTGTGTCTCGATGACTCTTTGTCACAATGACTCTGTCTCGATGACTCTGTGTCTCGATGACTCGGTCTCTAGGACTCTGTCTCGCTGACTCTGTGTCTCGATGACTCTGCGTCTCAATGACTCGGTATCTAGGACTCTGTCTCGCTGACTCTGTGTCTCGATGACTCTGTCTCGATGTCTCTGTCTCGAAGACTCTGTCTCTCGATGACTCTGTGTCTCGATGACTCGGTCTCTAGGACTCTGTCGCTCGCTGACCCTGTGTCTCAATGACTCTGTGTCTCGATGACTCGGACTCGATGCCTCTGCGTCTCAATGACTCGGTCTCTAGGACTCTGTCTCGCTGACTCTGTGTCTCGATGACTCTGTCTCAATGACTCTGTCTCGAAGACTCTGCATCTCGATGACTCTGTCTCGATGTCTCTGTCTCGAAGACTCTATCTCTCGATGACTCTGTGTCTCAATGAATCTGTTTTGATAAGTCTGTGTCTCGATGACTCGGTCTTTAGGACTCTGTCTCAATGACACTGTGTCTCGATGACACGGTCTCTAAGACTCGGTCTCAATGACTCTGTGATTCAATGGCTCTGTCTCAATGACTCTGTGTCTCGATGACTCAGTCTCTAGGACTCTGTCTCGATGTCTCTATGTCTCAATGACTCTGCGTCTCGATGACTCTGTGTCTCGCTGAGTCTGTGTCTCGATGACTCTGTCTCAATGACTCAGACTCGATGACACTGCATCTCGATGAATCGGTCTCCAGGACTCTGTCTCAATGACTCTGTGTCTCGATGACTCTTGGTCTCAATGACTCTGTGCATCGAAAATTCTGTGTCTCGGTGACTCTGTGTCTCGATGATTCGGACTCGATGACTTTGTCTCAAAGACTCTGTGTTTCAATGACTCTGTCTCAATGACTCTGTGTCTCGATGACTTGGAATCGAGGACTCTGTCTCGATGTCTCTATGTCTCAATGACTGCGTCTCGATGACTCTGTCTCGATGACTCTGTTGAAACTTTATTGCTGGAACAGCACAGCAGGTCAGGCAGCATCCAGGGAACAGGAGATTCGACGTTTCGGGCACAGGCCCTTCTTCAGCCTGTGCCCGAAACGTCGAATCTCCTGTTCCCTGGATGCTGCCTGACCTGCTGTGCTGTTCCAGCAATAAAGTTTCAACTTTGATCTCCAGCATCTGCAGACCTCACTTTCTCCTCGATGACTCTGTGCCTCAATGACTCTGTGTCTCGATGACTCTGTGTCTCGATGACTTGGTCTCTAAGACTCTGTCTCGATGACTCTGTCTTGATGAATTTGTGCCTCAATGACTCTGTGTCTCGATGACTCTGTGTCTCGATGACTCCGTTCTGATTACTCTGTGTCTCTATGACTCTGCGTCTCGATGACTCTGTGTCTCGATGACTCTGTCTCAATAAGTCTGTGTCTCGATGACTCGGTCTTCAGGACTCTGTCTCAATGACACTGTGTCTCGATGACACGGTCTCTAGGACTCGGTCTCAATGACTCTGTGTTTCAATGACTCTGTCTCAATGACTCTGTGTCTCGATGACTCAGTCTCTAGGACTCTGTCACGATGTCTCTATGTCTCAATGACTCTGCGTCTCGATGACTCTGTGTCTCGCTGAGTCTGTGTCTCGATGACTCTGTCTCAATGACTCTGTCTCGAAGACTCTGCGTCTCGATGACTCTGTCTCGATGTCTCTGTCTCAAAGACTCTGTGCCTCAATGACTCTGTGTCTCGATGACTCAGTGTCTCGTTGACTCTGTGTCTCGTTGACTCGGTCTCAAAGACTCTGTCTCAATGACTGTGTCTCGATGAATTTGTGCCTCAATGACTCTGTGTCTCGATGACTCTGTGTCTTGATGGCTCTGTGCCTCAATGATTCTGTGTCTCGATGACTCTGTTTCGAAGGCTCTGTGTCTCAATGACTCTGTGTCTTGATGACTATGTCTCGATGACTTTGCGTCTCGATGGCCCTGTCTCGATGAGTTTGTGTCTTGATGACTCGGTCTCTAGGACTCTGTCTGAAAGACTCTGTGTCTCGATGACTCTGTCTCAATGACTCTGTGTCTCAATGACTCTGTGTCTCGCTGACTCTGTGTCTCGATGACTCAGTCTCAATGATGCTGCATCTCGATGAATCGGTCTCCAGGACTCTGTCTCAATGACTCTGTGTCTCGATGACTCGGTCTCTCCGACTCTGTCTCAATGACTCTGCGTCTCGATGATTCTTTGTCTCAATGACTCTGTGTCTCGAACATTCTGTGTCTCGGTGACTCTGTGTCTCGATGACTCGGACTCGATGACTCTGTCTCAATGACTCTGCGTCTCGATGACGCTTTGTCTCAATGACGCTGTGCCTCAATGACTCTGTGTCTCGATGACTCGGTCTCTAAGACTCTGTCTCGATGACTCTGTCTTGATGAATTTGTGCCTCAATGACTCTGTGTCTCGATGACTCTGTGTCTCGATGTTTCTGTCTCGATGACTCTGTCTCGATGTCTCTGTGTCTCGATGATTCTGTGTCTCGATAACTCTGTGCCTCAATGACTCTGTATCGATGACTCTGTGTCTTGATGACTCTGCGTCTCAATGATTCTGTCTCAATGACTCTGTGTCTCGATGACTCTGTGTCTCGATGACACTGTTTCTCGATGACTCTGTGTCTCGATGACTTGGTCTCGATGACTCTGTCTCGCCCTCTCTGTGTCTCGATGACTCGGACTCGATGACTCTGCATCTCGATGACTCGGTCTCTAGGACTCTGTCTCGATGCCTCTATGTCTCAATGACTATGCGTCTTGATGACTCTGTCTCGAAGACTGCGTCTCGATGAATCTGTCTCGATGAGTCTGTGTCTCGATGACTCTGTGTCTCTATGACTCTGCGTCTCGATGAGTCTGTGTCTCGATGAGTCTGTGTCTCGATGACTCCGTGTCTCTATGACTCTGCGTCTCGATGAGTCTGTGTCTCGATGACTCCGTGTCTCTATGACTCTGCGTCTCGATGACTCTGTGTCTCGATGACTCTGTGTCTCGAAGATTCTGTGTCTCGATGACTCTGTGCCTCGATGACTCTGTGCCTCGATGACTCTGTGTCTCGAAGATTCTGTGTCTTGATGACTCTGCGTCTCAATGATTCTGTCACAATGATTCTGTGTCTCGATGACTCTGTGTCTCGATGACTCGGTCTCGATGACTCTGTCTCGCTCTCTCTGTGTCTCGATGACTCGGACTCGATGACCCTGCATCTCGATGACTCGGTCTCTAGGACTCTGTCTCGATGTCTCTATGTCTCAATGACTCTGCGTCTCGATGACTCTGTCTCGATGACTCTGCCTCAATGACTCTGTGTCTCGATGTCTCGGTCTCAAAGACTCTGTGTCTCAAAGACTCTGTATCTCGTTGACTCTGTCTCGATAAGTCTGTGTCTCGATGACTCGGTCTTTAGGACTCGCTCTCAATGACTCTGTGTCGCGATGACTCTGCGTCATGATGACTCGGTGTCTGAAACTCTCTGTGTCTCAATGACACTTTGTCTCGATGACTATGTCTCGAAGACGCTGCGTCTCGATGAGTCTGTGTCTTGATGACTCGGTCTCTAGGACTCTGTCTCAATGACTCTGTGTCTCGATGACTCTATCTCAATGAGTCTGTGTCTTGATGACTCTGTCTCGATGACTCTGTGGCTCGCTGACTCTGTGTCTCGATGACTCTGTGTCTCGATGATTCGGACTCAATGGCTCTGTGTCTCAATGACTCGGTCTCCAGGACTGTGTCTCGATGACTCTGTGTCTCGATGACTCGGTCTCTAGGACTCTGTCTCGATGTCTCTATGTCTCAATGTCTCTGTGTCTCAATGACTCTGTCTCGATGACTCTGTGTCTCAATGACTCTGTGTCTCGATGACTCTGTGTCTCGATGAATCCGTGCCTCAATGACTCTGTGTCTCGATGACTCTTTGTCTCGATGACTCTGTCTCGATGACTCTGTGTCTCGATGACTCGGTCTCAATGACTGTCTTGAAGACTCTGCGTCTCGATGACTTTGTGTCTCCATGACTCTGTCTCAATAAGTCTGTGTCTTGATGACTCGGTCTTTAGGACTCTGTCTCAATGACTCTATGTCTCCATGACTCTGCGTCATGATGAATCGGTCTCTAGGACTCTGTCTCAATGACTCTGTGTCTCGATGACACGGTCTCTAGGACTCTATCTCAATGTCTCTATGTCTCAATGACTCTGCGTCTCGATGACTCTGTCTCGATGACTCTGCCTCAATGACTCTGTGTCTCGATGACTGTGTCTCGCTGAGTCTGTGTCTCGATGACTCTGTCTCGATGTCTCTGTCTCGAAGACTCTGTGTCTCAATGACTCTGTGTCTCGATGACTCTGCGTCATGATGACTCGGTCTCTAGGACTCTGTCTGAATGACTCTGTGTCTCGATGACTCTATCTCAATGAGTCTGTGTCTTGATGACTCTGTCTCGATGACTCTGTCGCTCGCTGACCTTGTGTCTCAATGACTCTGTGTCTCGATGACTCGGACTCGATGGCTCTGTGTCTCGATGACTCGGTCTCCAGGACTGTGTCTCAATGACTCTGTGTCTCCATGACTCTGTGCCTCAATGACCTGTGGCTCGATGACTCTTTGTCTCAATGTCTCTGTCTCGATGACTCTGCGTCTCGATGACTCTGTCTCGATGTCTGTGTCTCGAAGACTCTGTCTCTCAATGACTCTGTGTCTCGATGACTGTCTCGATACGTCTGTGTCTCAATGACTCGGTCTTTAGGACTCTGTCTCGATGACTCTGTGTCTCGATGACACGGTCTCTAGGACTCGGTCTCAATGACTCTGTGTTTCAATGACTCTGTCTTAATGACTCTGTGTCTCGAAGACTCAGTCTCGAGGACTCTGTCTCGATGTCTCTATGTCTCAATGACTTTGCGTCTCGATGACTCTGTGTCTCGCTGAGTCTGTGTCTCGATGACTCTGTCTCGATGTCTCTGTCTGTGCCTCAATGACACTGTGTCTCGATGACTCAATGTCTCTATGATTCTGCGTCTCAATGACTCTGTGTCTCGATGAATCGGTCTCTAGGACTCTGTCTCAATGACTCTGTGTTTCAATGACTCTGTCTCAATGACTCTGTATCTCGATGACTCGGTCTCTAGAACTCTGTCTCAATGTCTCTACGTCTCAATGTCTCTGTGTCTCGATGACTCTGTCTCGATGACTCTGTGTCTCAATGACTCTGTGTCTCGCTGACTCTGTGTCTCGATGAATCTGTGCCTCAATGACTCTGTGTATCGATGACTCTTTGTCTCAATGACTATGTCTCGATGACTCTGTGTCTCAATGACTCTGTCTCGATGACTCTGTCTCGATGACTCTGTGCCTCAATGACTCTATGTCTCAATGACTCTGTCTCAATGACTCTGTGTCTCGATGAATCTGTGCCTCAATGACTCTGTGTCTCGATGACTCTTTGTCTCAATGACTCTGTCTCAATGACTCTGCGTCTCGATGTCTCTGTCTCGATGTCTCTGTCTCAAAGACTCTGTGCCTCAATGACTCTGTGTCTCAATGACTCTGTGTCTCTTTGACTCGGTCTCAAAGACTCTGTCTCAATGACTGTGTCTCGATGAATTTGTGCTTTAATGACTCTGTGTCTCGATGACTCTGTGTCTTGATGGCTCTGTGCCTCAATGACTCTGTGTCTCGATGACTCTGTCTCGAAGGCTCTGTGTCTCAATGACTCTGCGTCTTGATGACTATGTCTCGATGACGTTGCGTCTCGATGGCCCTGTCTCGATGAGTTTGTGTCTTGATGACTCGGTCTCTAGGACTCTGTCTGAATGACTCTGTGTCTCGATGACTCTGTGTCTCAATGACTCTGTGTCTCAATGACTCTGTGTCTCGCTGACTCTGTGTCTCGATGACTCAGTCTCGATGATGCTGCATCTCGATGAATCGGTCTCCAGGACTCTGTCTCAATGACTCTGTGTCTCGATGACTCTATCTCAATGAGTCTGTGTCTTGATGACTCTGTCTCGATGACTCTGTCGCTCGCTGACCTTGTGTCTCAATGACTCTGTGTCTCGATGACTCGGACTCGATGGCTCTGTGTCTCGATGACTCGGTCTCCAGGACTGTGTCTCAATGACTCTGTGTCTCCATGACTCTGTGCCTCAATGACCTGTGGCTCGATGACTCTTTGTCTCAATGTCTCTGTCTCGATGACTCTGCGTCTCGATGACTCTGTCTCGATGTCTGTGTCTCGAAGACTCTGTCTCTCAATGACTCTGTGTCTCGATGACTGTCTCGATACGTCTGTGTCTCAATGACTCGGTCTTTAGGACTCTGTCTCGATGACTCTGTGTCTCGATGACACGGTCTCTAGGACTCGGTCTCAATGACTCTGTGTTTCAATGACTCTGTCTTAATGACTCTGTGTCTCGAAGACTCAGTCTCGAGGACTCTGTCTCGATGTCTCTATGTCTCAATGACTTTGCGTCTCGATGACTCTGTGTCTCGCTGAGTCTGTGTCTCGATGACTCTGTCTCGATGTCTCTGTCTGTGCCTCAATGACACTGTGTCTCGATGACTCAATGTCTCTATGATTCTGCGTCTCAATGACTCTGTGTCTCGATGAATCGGTCTCTAGGACTCTGTCTCAATGACTCTGTGTTTCAATGACTCTGTCTCAATGACTCTGTATCTCGATGACTCGGTCTCTAGAACTCTGTCTCAATGTCTCTACGTCTCAATGTCTCTGTGTCTCGATGACTCTGTCTCGATGACTCTGTGTCTCAATGACTCTGTGTCTCGCTGACTCTGTGTCTCGATGAATCTGTGCCTCAATGACTCTGTGTATCGATGACTCTTTGTCTCAATGACTATGTCTCGATGACTCTGTGTCTCAATGACTCTGTCTCGATGACTCTGTCTCGATGACTCTGTGCCTCAATGACTCTATGTCTCAATGACTCTGTCTCAATGACTCTGTGTCTCGATGAATCTGTGCCTCAATGACTCTGTGTCTCGATGACTCTTTGTCTCAATGACTCTGTCTCAATGACTCTGCGTCTCGATGTCTCTGTCTCGATGTCTCTGTCTCAAAGACTCTGTGCCTCAATGACTCTGTGTCTCAATGACTCTGTGTCTCTTTGACTCGGTCTCAAAGACTCTGTCTCAATGACTGTGTCTCGATGAATTTGTGCTTTAATGACTCTGTGTCTCGATGACTCTGTGTCTTGATGGCTCTGTGCCTCAATGACTCTGTGTCTCGATGACTCTGTCTCGAAGGCTCTGTGTCTCAATGACTCTGCGTCTTGATGACTATGTCTCGATGACGTTGCGTCTCGATGGCCCTGTCTCGATGAGTTTGTGTCTTGATGACTCGGTCTCTAGGACTCTGTCTGAATGACTCTGTGTCTCGATGACTCTGTGTCTCAATGACTCTGTGTCTCAATGACTCTGTGTCTCGCTGACTCTGTGTCTCGATGACTCAGTCTCGATGATGCTGCATCTCGATGAATCGGTCTCCAGGACTCTGTCTCAATGACTCTGTGTCTCGATGACTCTATCTCAATGAGTCTGTGTCTTGATGACTCTGTCTCGATGACTCTGTCGCTCGCTGACCTTGTGTCTCAATGACTCTGTGTCTCGATGACTCGGACTCGATGGCTCTGTGTCTCGATGACTCGGTCTCCAGGACTGTGTCTCAATGACTCTGTGTCTCCATGACTCTGTGCCTCAATGACCTGTGGCTCGATGACTCTTTGTCTCAATGTCTCTGTCTCGATGACTCTGCGTCTCGATGACTCTGTCTCGATGTCTGTGTCTCGAAGACTCTGTCTCTCAATGACTCTGTGTCTCGATGACTGTCTCGATACGTCTGTGTCTCAATGACTCGGTCTTTAGGACTCTGTCTCGATGACTCTGTGTCTCGATGACACGGTCTCTAGGACTCGGTCTCAATGACTCTGTGTTTCAATGACTCTGTCTTAATGACTCTGTGTCTCGAAGACTCAGTCTCGAGGACTCTGTCTCGATGTCTCTATGTCTCAATGACTTTGCGTCTCGATGACTCTGTGTCTCGCTGAGTCTGTGTCTCGATGACTCTGTCTCGATGTCTCTGTCTGTGCCTCAATGACACTGTGTCTCGATGACTCAATGTCTCTATGATTCTGCGTCTCAATGACTCTGTGTCTCGATGAATCGGTCTCTAGGACTCTGTCTCAATGACTCTGTGTTTCAATGACTCTGTCTCAATGACTCTGTATCTCGATGACTCGGTCTCTAGAACTCTGTCTCAATGTCTCTACGTCTCAATGTCTCTGTGTCTCGATGACTCTGTCTCAATGACTCTGTGTCTCAATGACTCTGTGTCTCGCTGACTCTGTGTCTCGATGAATCTGTGCCTCAATGACTCTGTGTATCGATGACTCTTTGTCTCAATGACTATGTCTCGATGACTCTGTGTCTCAATGACTCTGTCTCGATGACTCTGTCTCGATGACTCTGTGCCTCAATGACTCTATGTCTCAATGACTCTGTCTCAATGACTCTGTGTCTCGATGAATCTGTGCCTCAATGACTCTGTGTCTCGATGACTCTTTGTCTCAATGACTCTGTCTCAATGACTCTGCGTCTCGATGTCTCTGTCTCGATGTCTCTGTCTCAAAGACTCTGTGCCTCAATGACTCTGTGTCTCAATGACTCTGTGTCTCTTTGACTCGGTCTCAAAGACTCTGTCTCAATGACTGTGTCTCGATGAATTTGTGCTTTAATGACTCTGTGTCTCGATGACTCTGTGTCTTGATGGCTCTGTGCCTCAATGACTCTGTGTCTCGATGACTCTGTCTCGAAGGCTCTGTGTCTCAATGACTCTGCGTCTTGATGACTATGTCTCGATGACGTTGCGTCTCGATGGCCCTGTCTCGATGAGTTTGTGTCTTGATGACTCGGTCTCTAGGACTCTGTCTGAATGACTCTGTGTCTCGATGACTCTGTGTCTCAATGACTCTGTGTCTCAATGACTCTGTGTCTCGCTGACTCTGTGTCTCGATGACTCAGTCTCGATGATGCTGCATCTCGATGAATCGGTCTCCAGGACTCTGTCTCAATGACTCTGTGTCTCGATGACTCTATCTCAATGAGTCTGTGTCTTGATGACTCTGTCTCGATGACTCTGTCGCTCGCTGACCTTGTGTCTCAATGACTCTGTGTCTCGATGACTCGGACTCGATGGCTCTGTGTCTCGATGACTCGGTCTCCAGGACTGTGTCTCAATGACTCTGTGTCTCCATGACTCTGTGCCTCAATGACCTGTGGCTCGATGACTCTTTGTCTCAATGTCTCTGTCTCGATGACTCTGCGTCTCGATGACTCTGTCTCGATGTCTGTGTCTCGAAGACTCTGTCTCTCAATGACTCTGTGTCTCGATGACTGTCTCGATACGTCTGTGTCTCAATGACTCGGTCTTTAGGACTCTGTCTCGATGACTCTGTGTCTCGATGACACGGTCTCTAGGACTCGGTCTCAATGACTCTGTGTTTCAATGACTCTGTCTTAATGACTCTGTGTCTCGAAGACTCAGTCTCGAGGACTCTGTCTCGATGTCTCTATGTCTCAATGACTTTGCGTCTCGATGACTCTGTGTCTCGCTGAGTCTGTGTCTCGATGACTCTGTCTCGATGTCTCTGTCTGTGCCTCAATGACACTGTGCCTCGATGACTCAATGTCTCTATGATTCTGCGTCTCAATGACTCTGTGTCTCGATGAATCGGTCTCTAGGACTCTGTCTCAATGACTCTGTGTTTCAATGACTCTGTCTCAATGACTCTGTATCTCGATGACTCGGTCTCTAGAACTCTGTCTCAATGTCTCTATGTCTCAATGTCTCTGTGTCTCGATGACTCTGTCTCGATGACTCTGTGTCTCAATGACTCTGTGTCTCGCTGACTCTGTGTCTCGATGAATCTGTGCCTCAATGACTCTGTGTATCGATGACTCTTTGTCTCAATGACTATGTCTCGATGACTCTGTGTCTCAATGACTCTGTCTCGATGACTCTGTCTCGATGACTCTGTGCCTCAATGACTCTATGTCTCAATGACTCTGTCTCAATGACTCTGTGTCTCGATGAATCTGTGCCTCAATGACTCTGTGTCTCGATGACTCTTTGTCTCAATGACTCTGTCTCAATGACTTTTTTGTCTACAGGAGTAGTCCCAGAAGACTGGAGGATAGCAAATGTGGTTCCCTTGTTCAAAAAGGGGAGTAGGGATAGCCCTAGTAACTATAGACCGGTGAGTCTCACTTCTGTTGTGGGCAAAATCTTAGAGAGAATTGTAAGGGATAGGATTTATGCACATCTAGATAGGAATAATGTGATCAAGGATAGTCAGCATGGTTTTGTGAAGGGCAAGTCGTGCCTCACAAACCTTATTGAATTCTTTGAAAAGGTGACGAAGGAGGTTGATGAGGGGAAAGCGGTAGATGTGGTATATATGGATTTTAGTAAGGCGTTTGATAAGGTTCCCCATGGTAGGCTACTGCAGAAAATACGGAGATATGGCATTGAGGGTGAGTTGGAGGTCTGGATTAGGAATTGGCTGGATGGAAGAAGACAGAGGGTAGTAGTTGATGGCAAAGTTTCTTCATGGAGTGCCGTCACTAGCGGTGTTCCGCAAGGATCTGTTTTGGGACCATTGCTGTTTGTCATTTTTATAAATGACCTGGAAGAGGGGTTAGAAGGTTGGGTGAGCAAGTTTGCGGATGACACGAAAGTCGGAGGAGTTGTTGACAGTGAGGAAGCATGTGGCAGGTTACAGCAGGATATAGAGAAGCTGCAGAGCTGGGCAGAAAGGTGGCAGATGGAATTCAATGTAGCTAAGTGCGAGGTGATTCACTTTGGGAAGAATAACAAAAAGATGGGGTACTGGGCTAATGGTCGGATACTTGGTAGTGTGGATGAGCAGAGGGATCTTGGTGTCCATGTACACAGATCTCTGAAAGTTGCCACCCAGGTAAATAGTGCGGTGAGGAAGGCATATGGCGTACTGGCTTTTATTGGTAGAGGAATTGAGTTCCGGAGTCCTGAGGTCATGATGCAGTTGTATAAGACTCTGGTACGGCCGCATCTGGAATATTGTGTGCAGTTTTGGTCGCCATACTATAGGAAGGATGTGGAGGCATTGGAACAGGTGCAGAGGAGGTTTACCAGGATGTTGCCTGGTATGGAAGGAAAATCGTATGAGGAAAGACTGAGGCACTTGGGGCTGTTTTCACTAGAGAAAAGAAGGTTTAGGGGTGACTTGATTGAGGTGTACAAGATGATTAGGGGGTTAGATAGGGTCGACAGTATGAACCTTTTCCCGCGTATTGAGTCGGGTATTACAAGGGGGCATAGCTTTAAATTAAGGGGGGGTAGATATAGGACTGATGTTAGGGGTAGGTTCTCCACTCAGCGAGTCGTTAGTTCATGGAATGCCCTGCCAGTAACAGTGGTGGACTCTCCCTCTTTATGGGCATTTAAGAGGGCATTGGATAGGTATATGGAGGATAGTGGGTTAGTGTAGTTTAGGTGGGCTTGGATCGGCGCAACATCGAGGGCCCAAGGGCCTGTACTGCGCTGTATTCTTCTATGTTCTATGTTCTATGACTCTGCGTCTCGATGACTCTGTCTCGATGTCTCTGTCTCAAAGACTCTGTGCCTCAATGACTCTGTGTCTCGATGACTCGGTCTCGATGACTCTGTCTCGCTGACTCTGTGTCTCGATGACTCGGACTCGATGCCTCTGCGTCTCAATGACTAGGTCTCTAGGACTCTGTCTCGCTGACTCTGTGTCTCGATGACTCTGTCTCAATGACTCTGTCTCGAAGACTCTGTCTCGAAGACTCTGCGTCTCAATGACTCTGTCACGACGTCTCTGTCTCGAAGACTCTGTCTCTCGATGACTCTGTGTCTCAATGACTCAGTCTCTAGGACTCTGTCTCGATGTCTCTATGTCTCAATGATCTGTGTCTCGATGACTCTGTCTCAATGACTCTGTCTCGAAGACGCTGCGTCTCAAAGACTCGGTCTCGATGTCTCTGTCACGAAGACTCTGTGCCTCAATGACTCTGTGTCTCGATGACTCTTTGTCTCAATGACTCTGTCTCGATGACTCTGTGTCTCGATGACTCGGTCTCGATGACTCTGTCTCGCTGACTCTGCGTCTCGATGACTCTGCATCTCAATGACTCTGTGTCTCGAAGATTCTGTGTCTCGATGGCTATGTGTCCCGATGACTCCGTCTTGATGGCTCTGTGTTTCGATGACTCGGTCTCGATGACTCGGTCTCAATGACTCTGCGTCTCAATGACTCTGTGTCTCGATGGCTCTGCGTCATGATGACTCGGTGTCTGGAACTCTCTGTGTCTCAGTGACTCGGTCTCTAGGACTCTGTCTCGATGTCTCCATGTCTCAATGACTCTGTGTCTCGAAGACTCAGTCTCTAGGACTCTGTCTCGATGTCTCTATGTCTCAATGACTTTGCGTCTCGATGACTCTGTGTCTCGCTGAGTCTGTGTCTCGATGACTCTGTCTCGATGTCTCTGTCTGTGCCTCAATGACTCTGTGTCTCGATGACTCTGTGTCTCTATGATTCTGCGTCTCAATGACTCTGTGTCTCGATGAATCGGTCTCTAGGACTCTGTCTCAATGACTCTGTGTTTCAATGACTCTGTCTCAATGACTCTGTATCTCGATGACTCGGTCTCTAGAACTCTGTCTCGATGTCTCTACGTCTCAATGTCTCTGTGTCTCGATGACTTTGTCTCGATGACTCTGTGTCTCAATGACTCTGTGTCTCGCTGACTCTGTGTCTCGATGAATCTGTGCCTCAATGACTCTGTGTATCGATGACTCTTTGTCTCAATGACTCTGTCTCAATGACTCTGTGTCTCAATGACTCTGTCTCGATGACGCTGTCTCGATGACTCTGTGCATCAATTACTCTATGTCTCAATGACTCTGTCTCAATGTCTCTGTGTCTCGATGACTCGGTCTCGATGACACTGTCTCGCTGACTCTGTGTCTCGATGACTCGGACTCGATGCCTCTGCGTCTCAATGACTCGGTCTCTAGGACTCTGTCTCGCTGACTCTGTGTCTCGAAGACTCTGTCTCAATGACTCTGTCACGATGTCTCTGTCTCGAAGACTCTGTCTCTCGATGACTCTGTGTCTCAATGACTCAGTCTCTAGGACTCTGTCTCGATGTCTCTATGTCTCAATGATCTGTGTCTCGATGACTCTGTCTCAATGACTCTGTCTCGAAGACGCTGCGTCTCAATGACTCGGTCTCGATGTCTCTGTCTCGAAGACTCTGTGCCTCAATGACTCTGTGTCTCGATGACTCTTTGTCTCAATGACTCTGTCTCGATGACTCTGTGTCTCGATGACTCGGTCTCGATGACTCTGTCTCGCTGACTCTGTGTCTCGATGACTCGGTCTCGATGATTCTGTCTCGCTGACTCTGCGTCTCGATGACTCTGCATGTCAATGACTCTGTGTCTCGAAGATTCTGTGTCTCGATGACTATGTGTCCCGATGACTCCGTCTTGATGGCTCTGTGTTTCGATGACTCGGTCTCGATGACTCGGTCTCAATGACTCTGCGTCTCAATGACTCTGTGTCTCGATGACTCTGCGTCATGATGACTCGGTGTCTGGAACTCTCTGTGTCTCAGTGACTCGGTCTCTAGGACTCTGTCTCGATGTCTCTATGTCTCAATGACTCTGTGTCTCGAAGACTCAGTCTCTAGGACTCTGTCTCGATGTCTCTATGTCTCAATGACTTTGCGTCTCGATGACTCTGTGTCTCGCTGAGTCTGTGTCTCGATGACTCTGTCTCGATGTCTCTGTCTGTGCCTCAATGACTCTGTGTCTCGATGACTCTGTGTCTCTATGATTCTGCGTCTCAATGACTCTGTGTCTCGATGAATCGGTCTCTAGGATTCTGTCTCAATGACTCTGTGTTTCAATGACTCTGTCTCAATGACTCTGTATCTCGATGACTCGGTCTCTAGAACTCTGTCTCGATGTCTCTACGTCTCAATGTCTCTGTGTCTCGATGACTCTGTGTCTCGATGAATCTGTGCCTCAATGACTCTGTGTATCGATGACTCTTTGTCTCAATGACTCTGTCTCAATGACTCTGTGTCTCAATGACTCTGTCTCGATGACTCTGTGGCTCGCTGACTCTGTGTCTCGATGACTCTGTGTCTCGATGATTCGGACTCAATGGCTCTGTGTCTCGATGACTCGGTCTCCAGGACTGTGTCTCGATGACTCTGTGTCTCGATGACTCGGTCTCTAGGACTCTGTCTCGATGTCTCTATGTCTCAATGTCTCTGTGTCTCAATGACTCTGTCTCGATGACTCTGTGTCTCAATGACTCTGTGTCTCGATGACTCTGTGTCTCGATGAATCCGTGCCTCAATGACTCTGTGTCTCGATGACTCTTTGTCTCAATGACTCTGTCTCGATGACTCTGTGTCTTGATGACTCTGTCTCGATGACTCTGTGTCTCGATCACTCGGACTCGATGCCTCTGCGTCTCAATGACTCGGTCTCTAGGACTCTGTCTCAATGACTCTGTGTCTCGATGACTCTGTGTCTCAATGACTCTGTGTCTCGATGACTCTGAGTCTCAATGACTCGGTGCCTCAATGACTCTGTGTCTCGATGACTCTTTGTCTCGATGACTCTGTCTCGATGACTCTGTGTCTCGATGACTCGGTCTCAATGACTGTCTTGAAGACCCTGCGTCTCGATGACTTTGTGTCTCCATGACTCTGTCTCAATAAGTCTGTGTCTTGATGACTCGGTCTTTAGGACTCTGTCTCAATGACTCTATGTCTCCATGACTCTGCGTCATGATGAATCGGTCTCTAGGACTCTGTCTCAATGACTCTGTGTCTCGATGACACGGTCTCTAGGACTCTATCTCAATGTCTCTATGTCTCAATGACTCTGCGTCTCGATGACTCTGTCTCGATGACTCTGCCTCAATGACTCTGTGTCTCGATGACCGTGTCTCGCTGTGTCTGTGTCTCGATGACTCTGTCTCGATGTCTCTGTCTCGAAGACTCTGTGTCTCAATGACTCTGTGTCTCGATGACTCTATCTCAATGAGTCTGTGTCTTGATGACTCTGTCTCGATGACTCTGTGGCTCGCTGACTCTGTGTCTCGATGACTCTGTGTCTCGATGATTCGGACTCAATGGCTCTGTGTCTCGATGACTCGGTCTCCAGGACTGTGTCTCGATGACTCTGTGTCTCGATGACTCGGTCTCTAGGACTCTGTCTCGATGTCTCTATGTCTCAATGTCTCTGTGTCTCAATGACTCTGTCTCGATGACTCTGTGTCTCAATGACTCTGTGTCTCGATGACTCTGTGTCTCGATGAATCCATGCCTCAATGACTCTGTGTCTCGATGACTCTTTGTCTCAAGGACTCTGTCTCGATGACTCTGTGTCTCGATGACTCTGTCTCGATGACTCTGTGTCTCGATCACTCGGACTCGATGCCTCTGCGTCTCAATGACTCGGTCTCTAGGACTCTGTCTCAATGACTCTGTGTCTCGATGACTCTATGTCTCGATGACTCTGTCTCGATGACTCTGTGTCTCGATGACTCGGTCTCAATGACTGTCTTGAAGACTCTGCGTCTCGATGACTTTGTGTCTCCATGACTCTGTCTCAATAAGTCTGTGTCTTGATGACTCGGTCTTTAGGACTCTGTCTCAATGACTCTATGTCTCCATGACTCTGCGTCATGATGAATCGGTCTCTAGGACTCTGTCTCAATGACTCTGTGTCTCGATGACTCTATCTCAATGAGTCTGTGTCTTGATGACTCTGTCTCGATGACTCTGTGGCTCGCTGACTCTGTGTCTCGATGACTCTGTGTCTCGATGATTCGGACTCAATGGCTCTGTGTCTCGATGACTCGGTCTCCAGGACTGTGTCTCGATGACTCTGTGTCTCGATGACTCGGTCTCTAGGACTCTGTCTCGATGTCTCTATGTCTCAATGTCTCTGTGTCTCAATGACTCTGTCTCGATGACTCTGTGTCTCAATGACTCTGTGTCTCGATGACTCTGTGTCTCGATGAATCCATGCCTCAATGACTCTGTGTCTCGATGACTCTTTGTCTCAAGGACTCTGTCTCGATGACTCTGTGTCTCGATGACTCTGTCTCGATGACTCTGTGTCTCGATCACTTGGACTCGATGCCTCTGCGTCTCAATGACTCGGTCTCTAGGACTCTGTCTCAATGACTCTGTGTCTCGATGACTCTATGTCTCGATGACTCTGTCTCGATGACTCTGTGTCTCGATGACTCGGTCTCAATGACTGTCTTGAAGACTCTGCGTCTCGATGACTTTGTGTCTCCATGACTCTGTCTCAATAAGTCTGTGTCTTGATGACTCGGTCTTTAGGACTCTGTCTCAATGACTCTATGTCTCCATGACTCTGCGTCATGATGAATCGGTCTCTAGGACTCTGTCTCAATGACTCTGTGTCTCGATGACCCTGTCTCGATGACTCTGCCTCAATGACTCTGTGTCTCGATGACTGTGTCTCGCTGAGTCTGTGTCTCGATGACTCTGTCTCGATGTCTCTGTCTCGAAGACTCTGTGTCTCAATGACTCTGTGTCTCGATGACTCTGCGTCATGATGACTCGGTCTCTAGGACTCTGTCTGAATGACTCGGTGTCTCGATGACTCTATCTCAATGAGTCTGTGTCTTGATGACTCGGTCTCTAGGACTCTGTCTGAATGACTCTGTGTCTCGATGACTCTATCTCAATGAGTCTGTGTCTTGATGACTCTGTCTCGATGACTCTGTGGCTCGCTGACTCTGTGTCTCGATGACTCTGTGTCTCGATGATTCGGACTCAATGGCTCTGTGTCTCGATGACTCGGTCTCCAGGACTGTGTCTCGATGACTCTGTGTCTCGATGACTCGGTCTCTAGGACTCTGTCTCGATGTCTCTATGTCTCAATGTCTCTGTGTTTCAATGACTCTGTCTCGATGACTCTGTGTCTCAATGACTCTGTGTCTCGATGACTCTGTGTCTCGATGAATCCGTGCCTCAATGACTCTGTGTCTCGATGACTCTTTGTCTCAATGACTCTGTATCGATGACTCTGTGTCTCGATGACTCTGTCTCGATGACTCTGTGTCTCGATGATTCGGACTCAATGGCTCTGTGTCTCGATGACTCGGTCTCCAGGACTGTGTCTCGATGACTCTGTGTCTCGATGACTCGGTCTCTAGGACTCTGTCTCGATGTCTCTATGTCTCAATGTCTCTGTGTCTCAATGACTCTGTCTCGATGACTCTGTGTCTCAATGACTCTGTGTCTCGATGACTCTGTGTCTCGATGAATCCGTGCCTCAATGACTCTGTGTCTCGATGACTCATTGTCTCAAGGACTCTGTCTCGATGACTCTGTGTCTCGATGACTCTGTCTCGATGACTCTGTGTCTCGATCACTCGGACTCGATGCCTCTGCGTCTCAATGACTCGGTCTCTAGGACTCTGTCTCAATGACTCTGTGTCTCGATGACTCTATGTCTCGATGACTCTGTCTCGATGACTCTGTGTCTCGATGACTCGGTCTCAATGACTGTCTTGAAGACTCTGCGTCTCGATGACTCTGTGTCTCCATGACTCTGTCTCAATAAGTCTGTGTCTTGATGACTCGGTCTTTAGGACTCTGTCTCAATGACTCTATGTCTCCATGACTCTGCGTCATGATGAATCGGTCTCTAGGACTCTGTCTCAATGACTCTGTGTCTCGATGACCCTGTCTCGATGACTCTGCCTCAATGACTCTGTGTCTCGATGACTGTGTCTCGCTGAGTCTGTGTCTCGATGACTCTGTCTCGATGTCTCTGTCTCGAAGACTCTGTGTCTCAATGACTCTGTGTCTCGATGACTCGGCGTCATGATGACTCGGTCTCTAGGACTCTGTCTGAATGACTCTGTGTCTCGATGACTCTATCTCAATGAGTCTGTGTCTTGATGACTCGGTCTCTAGGACTCTGTCTGAATGACTCTGTGTCTCGATGACTCTATCTCAATGAGTCTGTGTCTTGATGACTCTGTCTCGATGACTCTGTGGCTCGCTGACTCTGTGTCTCGATGACTCTGTGTCTCGATGATTCGGACTCAATGGCTCTGTGTCTCGATGACTCGGTCTCCAGGACTGTGTCTCGATGACTCTGTGTCTCGATGACTCGGTCTCTAGGACTCTGTCTCGATGTCTCTATGTCTCAATGTCTCTGTGTCTCAATGACTCTGTCTCGATGACTCTGTGTCTCAATGACTCTGTGTCTCGATGACTCTGTGTCTCGATGAATCCGTGCCTCAATGACTCTGTGTCTCGATGACTCTTTGTCTCAATGACTCTGTATCGATGACTCTGTGTCTCGATGACTCTGTCTCGATGACTCTGTGTCTCGATCACTCGGACTCAATGACTCTGTGTCTCAATGACTCTGTGTCTCGATGACTCTGTGTCTCGATGAATCCGTGCCTCAATGACTCTGTGTCTCGATGACTCTTTGTCTCAATGACTCTGTATCGATGACTCTGTGTCTCGATGACTCTGTCTCAATGACTCTGTGTCTCGATGACTCTTTGTCTCGATGACTCTGTCTCGATTACTCTGTGTCTCGATGACTCGGTCTCAATGACTGTCTTGAAGACTCTGCGTCTCGATGACTTTGTGTCTCCATGACTCTGTCTCAATAAGTCTGTGTCTTGATGACTCGGTCTTTAGGACTCTGTCTCAATGACTCTATGTCTCCATGACTCTGCGTCATGATGAATCGGTCTCTAGGACTCTGTCTCAATGACTCTGTGTCTCGATGACACGGTCTCTAGGACTCTATCTCAATGTCTCTATGTCTCAATGACTCTGCGTCTCGATGACTCTGTCTCGATGACTCTGCCTCAATGACTCTGTGTCTCGATGACTGTGTCTCGCTGAGTCTGTGTCTCGATGACTCTGTCTCGATGTCTCTGTCTCGAAGACTCTGTGTCTCAATGACTCTGTGTCTCGATGACTCTGCGTCATGATGACTCGGTCTCTAGGACTCTGTCTGAATGACTCTGTGTCTCGATGACTCTATCTCAATGAGTCTGTGTCTTGATGACTCTGTCTCGATGACTCTGTCGCTCGCTGACCCTGTGTCTCAATGACTCTGTGTCTCGATGACTCGGACTCGATGGCTCTGTGTCTCGATGACTCGGTCTCCAGGACTGTGTCTCAATGACTCTGTGTCTCCATGACTCTGTGCCTCAATGACCTGTGGCTCGATGACTCTTTGTCTCAATGTCTCTGTCTCGATGACTCTGCGTCTCGATGACTCTGTCTCGATGTCTGTGTCTCGAAGACTCTGTCTCTCAATGACTCTGTGTCTCGATGACTGTCTCGATACGTCTGTGTCTCAATGACTCGGTCTTTAGGACTCTGTCTCGATGACTCTGTGTCTCGATGACACGGTCTCTAGGACTCGGTCTCAATGACTGTGTTTCAATGACTCTGTCTTAATGACTCTGTGTCTCGAAGACTGAGTCTCGAGGACTCTGTCTCAATGTCTCTATGTCTCAATGACTTTGCGTCTCGATGACTCTGTGTCTCGCTGAGTCTGTGTCTCGATGACTCTGTCTCGATGTCTCTGTCTGTGCCTCAATGACTCTGTGTCTCGATGACTCTGTGTCTCTATGATTCTGCATCTCAATGACTCTGTGTCTCGATGAATCGGTCTCTAGGATTCTGTCTCAATGACTCTGTGTTTCAATGACTCTGTCTCAATGACTCTGTATCTCGATGACTCGGTCTCTAGAACTCTGTCTCAATGTCTCTACGTCTCAATGTCTCTGTGTCTCGATGACTCTGTCTCGATGACTCTGTGTCTCAATGACTCTGTGTCTCGCTGACTCTGTGTCTCGATGAATCTGTGCCTCAATGACTCTGTGTATCGATGACTCTTTGTCTCAATGACTATGTCTCAATGACTCTGTGTCTCAATGACTCTGTCTCGATGACTCTGTCTCGATGACTCTGTGCCTCAATGACTCTATGTCTCAATGACTCTGTCTCAATGACTCTGTGTCTCGATGAATCTGTGCCTCAATGACTCTGTGTCTCGATGACTCTTTGTCTCAAAGACTCTTGCTCAATGACTCTGTGTTTCGATGACTCTGTGTCGCGATGACTCTGAGTCTCAATTACTCTTTGTCTCGATGACTCTGTCTCGATGATTCTGTGTCTCGATGACTCGGTCTCAATGACTGTCTCGAAGACTCTGCGTCTCGATGACTCTGTGTCTCCATGACTCTGTCTCAATAAGTCTGTGTCTCGATGACTCGGTCTTTGGGACTCGGGCTCAATGACTCTGTGTCTCCATGACTCTGCATCTCGATGAATCGGTATCTAGGACTCTGTCTCAATGACTCTGTGTTTCAATGACTCTGTCTCAATGACTCTGTGTCTCGATGACTCGGTCTCTAGGACTCTGTCTCGATGTCTCTATGTCTCAATGACTCTGCGTCTCGATGACTCTGCATCTCAATGACTCTGTGTCTCGATGATTCTGTGTCTCGATGACTATGTGTCCCGATGACTTGATGGCTCTGTGTTTCGATGACTCGGTCTCGATGACTCGGTCTCAATGACTCTGCGTCTCAATGACTCTGTGTCTCGATGACTCTGCGTCATGATGACTCAGTGTCTGGAACTCTCTGTGTCTCAGTGACTCGGTCTCTAGGACTCTGTCTCGATGTCTCTGTGTCTCAATGACTCTGTGTCTCGAAGACTCAGTCTCTAGGACTCTGTCTCGATGTCTCTATGTCTCAATGACTCTGCGTCTCGATGACTCTGTGTCTTGCTGAGTCTGTGTCTCGATGACTCTGTCTCGATGTCTCTGTCTGTGCCTCAATGACTCTGTGTCTCGATGACTCTGTGTCTCTATGATGCTGCGTCTCAATGACTCTGTGTCTCGATGAATCGGTCTCTAGGACTCTGTCTCAATGACTCTGTGTCTCGATGACTCTATCTCAATGAGTCTGTGTCTTGATGACTCTGTCTCGATGACTCTGTGGCTCGCTGACTCTGTGTCTCGATGACTCTGTGTCTCGATGATTCGGACTCAATGGCTCTGTGTCTCGATGACTCGGTCTCCAGGACTGTGTCTCGATGACTCTGTGTCTCGATGACACGGTCTCTAGGACTCTGTCTCGATGTCTCTATGTCTCAATGTCTCTGTGTCTCAATGACTCTGTCTCGATGACTCTGTGTCTCAATGACTCTGTGTCTCGATGACTCTGTGTCTCGATGAATCTGTGCCTCAATGACTCTGTGTATCGATGACTCTTTGTCTCAATGACTATGTCTCAATGACTCTGTGTCTCAATGACTCTGTCTCGATGACTCTGTCTCGATGACTCTGTGCCTCAATGACTCTATGTCTCAATGACTCTGTCTCAATGACTCTGTGTCTCGATGAATCTTTGCCTCGATGACTCTTTGTCTCAAAGACTCTGGCTCAATGACTCTGTGTTTCGATGACTCTGTGTCGCGATGACTCTGAGTCTCAATTACTCTTTGTCTCGATGACTCTGTCTCGATGACTCTGTGTCTCGATGACTCGGTCTCAATGACTGTCTCGAAGACTCTGCGTCTCGATGACTCTGTGTCTCCATGACTCTGTCTCAATAAGTCTGTGTCTCGATGACTCGGTCTTTGGGACTCTGGCTCAATGACTCTGTGTCTCCATGACTCTGCATCTCGATGAATCGGTCTCTAGGACTCTGTCTCAATGACTCTGTGTTTCAATGACTCTGTCTCAATGACTCTGTGTCTCGATGACTCGGTCTCTAGGACTCTGTCTCGATGTCTCGATGTCTCAATGACTCTGCGTCTCGATGACTCTGCATCTCAATGACTCTGTGTCTCGAAGATTCTGTGTCTCGATGACTATGTGTCCCGATGACTTGATGACTCTGTGTCTCAATGACTCAGTCTCTAGGACTCTGTCTCGATGTCTCTATGTCTCAATGATCTGTGTCTCGATGACTCTGTCTCAATGACTCTGTCTCGAAGACGCTGCGTCTCAAAGACTCGGTCTCGATGTCTCTGTCTCGAAGACTCTGTGCCTCAATGACTCTGTGTCTCGATGACTCTTTGTCTCAATGACTCTGTGTCTCGATGACTCGGTCTCGATGACTCTGTCTCGCTGACTCTGTGTCTCGATGACTCGGACTCGATGCCTCTGCGTCTCAATGACTCGGTCTCTAGGACTCTGTCTCGCTGACTCTGTGTCTCGATGACTCTGTCTCAATGACTCTGTCTCGAAGACTCTGTCTCGAAGACTCTGCGTCTCAATGACTCTGTCACGATGTCTCTGTCTCGAAGACTCTGTCTCTCGATGACTCTGTGTCTCAATGACTCAGTCTCTAGGACTCTGTCTCGATGTCTCTATGTCTCAATGATCTGTGTCTTGATGACTCTGTCTCAATGACTCTGTCTCGAAGACGCTGCGTCTCAAAGACTCGGTCTCGATGTCTCTGTCTCGAAGACTCTGTGCCTCAATGACTCTGTGTCTCGATGACTCTTTGTCTCAATGACTCTGTGTCTCGATGACTCGGTCTCTAGGACTCTGTCTCGATGTCTCTATGTCTCAATGACTCTGCGTCTCGATGACTCTGCATCTCAATGACTCTGTGTCTCGAAGATTCTGTGTCTCGATGACTATGTGTCCCGATGACTCCGTCTTGATGGCTCTGTGTTTCGATGACTCGGTCTCGATGACTCGGTCTCAATGACTCTGCGTCTCAATGACTCTGTGTCTCGATGACTCTGCGTCATGATGACTCGGTGTCTGGAACTCTCTGTGTCTCAGTGACTCGGTCTCTAGGACTCTGTCTCGATGTCTCTATGTCTCAATGACTCTGTGTCTCGAAGACTCAGTCTCTAGGACTCTGTCTCGATGTCTCTATGTCTCAATGACTTTGCGTCTCGATGACTCTGTGTCTCGCTGAGTCTGTGTCTCGATGACTCTGTCTCGATGTCTCTGTCTGTGCCTCAATGACTCTGTGTCTCGATGACTCTGTGTCTCTATGATTCTGCGTCTCAATGACTCTGTGTCTCGATGAATCGGTCTCTAGGACTCTGTCTCAATGACTCTGTGTTTCAATGACTCTGTCTCAATGACTCTGTATCTCGATGTCTCGGTCTCTAGAACTCTGTCTCGATGTCTCTACGTCTCAATGTCTCTGTGTCTCGATGACTCTGTCTCGATGACTCTGTGTCTCAATGACTCTGTGTCTCGCTGACTCTGTGTCTCGATGAATCTGTGCCTCAATGACTCTGTGTATCGATGACTCTTTGTCTCAATGACTCTGTCTCAATGACTCTGTGTCTCAATGACTCTGTCTCGATGACTCTGTCTCGATGACTCTGTGCCTCAATGACTCTATGTCTCAATGACTCTGTCTCAATGACTCTGTGTCTCGATGACTCGGTCTCGATGACTCTGTCTCGCTGACTCTGTGTCTCGATGACTCGGACTCGATGCCTCTGCGTCTCAATGACTCGGTATCTAGGACTCTGTCTCGCTGACTCTGTGTCTCGATGACTTTGTCTCAATGACTCTGTCTCGAAGACTCTGTCTCGAAGACTCTGCGTCTCAATGACTCTGTCACGATGTCTCTGTCTCGAAGACTCTGTCTCTCGATGACTCTGTGTCTCAATGACTCAGTCTCTAGGACTCTATCTCGATGTCTCTATGTCTCAATGATCTGTGTCTCGATGACTCTGTCTCAATGTCTCTGTCTCGAAGACTCTGTGCCTCAATGACTCTGTGTCTCGATGACTCTTTGTCTCAATGATTCTGTCTCGATGACTCTGTGTCTCGATGACTCGGTCTCGATGACTCTGTCTCGCTGACTCTGCGTCTCGATGACTCTGCATCTCAATGACTCTGTGCCTCGAAGATTCTGTGTCTCGATGACTATGTGTCCCGATGACTCCGTCTTGATGGCTCTGTGTTTCGATGACTCGGTCTCGATGACTCGGTCTCAATGACTCTGCGTCTCAATGACTCTGTGTCTCGATGACTCTGCGTCATGATGACTCGGTGTCTGGAACTCTCTGTGTCTCAGTGACTCGGTCTCTAGGACTCTGTCTCGATGTCTCTATGTCTCAATGACTCTGTGTCTCGAAGACTCAGTCTCTAGGACTCTGTCTCGATGTCTCTATGTCTCAATGACTTTGCGTCTCGATGACTCTGTGTCTCGCTGAGTCTGTGTCTCGATGACTCTGTCTCGATGTCTCTGTCTGTGCCTCAATGACTCTGTGTCTCGATGACTCTGTGTCTCTATGATTCTGCGTCTCAATGACTCTGTGTCTCGATGAATCGGTCTCTAGGACTCTGTCTCAATGACTCTGTGTTTCAATGACTCTGTCTCAATGACTCTGTATCTCGATGACTCGGTCTCTAGAACTCTGTCTCGATGTCTCTACGTCTCAATGTCTCTGTGTCTCGATGACTCTGTCTCGATGACTGTGTCTCAATGACTCTGTGTCTCGCTGACTCTGTGTCTCGATGAATCTGTGCCTCAATGACTCTGTGTATCGATGACTCTTTGTCTCAATGACTATGTCTCAATGACTCTGTGTCTCAATGACTCTGTCTCGATGACTCTGTCTCGATGACTCTGTGCCTCAATGACTCTATGTCTCAATGACTCTGTCTCAATGACTCTGTGTCTCGATGAATCTGTGCCTCAATGACTCTGTGTCTCGATGACTCTTTGTCTCAAAGACTCTGGCTCAATGACTCTGTGTTTCGATGACTCTGTGTCGCGATGACTCTGAGTCTCAATTACTCTTTGTCTCGATGACTCTGTCTCGATGACTCTGTGTCTCGATGACTCGGTCTCAATGACTGTCTCGAAGACTCTGCGTCTCGATGACTCTGTGTCTCCATGACTCTGTCTCAATAAGTCTGTGTCTCGATGACTCGGTCTTTGGGACTCGGGCTCAATGACTCTGTGTCTCCATGACTCTGCATCTCGATGAATCGGTCTCTAGGACTCTGTCTCAATGACTCTGTGTTTCAATGACTCTGTCTCAATGACTCTGTGTCTCGATGACTCGGTCTCTAGGACTCTGTCTCGATGTCTCTATGTCTCAATGACTCTGCGTCTCGATGACTCTGCATCTCAATGACTCTGTGTCTCGAAGATTCTGTGTCTCGATGACTATGTGTCCCGATGACTTGATGGCTCTGTGTTTCGATGACTCGGTCTCGATGACTCGGTCTCAATGACTCTGCGTCTCAATGACTCTGTGTCTCGATGACTCTGCGTCATGATGACTCAGTGTCTGGAACTCTCTGTGTCTCAGTGACTCGGTCTCTAGGATTCTGTCTCGATGTCTCTGTGTCTCAATGACTCTGTGTCTCGAAGACTCAGTCTCTAGGACTCTGTCTCGATGTCTCTATGTCTCAATGACTCTGCGTCTCGATGACTCTGTGTCTTGCTGAGTCTGTGTCTCGATGACTCTGTCTCGATGTCTCTGTCTGTGCCTCAATGACTCTGTGTCTCGATGACTCTGTGTCTCTATGATGCTGCGTCTCAATGACTCTGTGTCTCGATGAATCGGTCTCTAGGACTCTGTCTCAATGACTCTGTGTCTCGATGACTCTATCTCAATGAGTCTGTGTCTTGATGACTCTGTCTCGATGACTCTGTGGCTCGCTGACTCTGTGTCTCGATGACTCTGTGTCTCGATGATTCGGACTCAATGGCTCTGTGTCTCGATGACTCGGTCTCCAGGACTGTGTCTCGATGACTCTGTGTCTCGATGACTCTGTCTCTCGATGACTCTGTGTCTCGATGAATCTGTGCCTCAATGACTCTGTGTATCGATGACTCTTTGTCTCAATGACTATGTCTCAATGACTCTGTGTCTCAATGACTCTGTCTCGATGACTCTGTCTCGATGACTCTGTGCCTCAATGACTCTATGTCTCAATGACTCTGTCTCAATGACTCTGTGTCTCGATGAATCTGTGCCTCGATGACTCTTTGTCTCAAAGACTCTGGTTCAATGACTCTGTGTTTCGATGACTCTGTGTCGCGATGACTCTGAGTCTCAATTACTCTTTGTCTCGATGACTCTGTCTCGATGACTCTGTGTCTCGATGACTCGGTCTCAATGACTGTCTCGAAGACTCTGCGTCTCGATGACTCTGTGTCTCCATGACTCTGTCTCAATAAGTCTGTGTCTCGATGACTCAGTCTTTGGGACTCTGGCTCAATGACTCTGTGTCTCCATGACTCTGCATCTCGATGAATCGGTCTCTAGGACTCTGTCTCAATGACTCTGTGTTTCAATGACTCTGTCTCAATGACTCTGTGTCTCGATGACTCGGGCTCTAGGACTCTGTCTCGATGTCTCGATGTCTCAATGACTCTGCGTCTCGATGACTCTGCATCTCAATGACTCTGTGTCTCGAAGATTCTGTGTCTCGATGACTATGTGTCCCGATGACTTGATGGCTCTGTGTTTCGATGACTCGGTCTCGATGACTCGGTCTCAATTACTCTGCGTCTCAATGACTCTGTGTCTCGATGACTCTGCGTCATGATGACTCGGTGTCTGGAACTCTCTGTGTCTCAGTGACTCGGTCTCTAGGACTCTGTCTCGATGTCTCTATGTCTCAATGACTCTGTGTCTCGAAGACTCAGTCTTTAGGACTCTGCCTCGATGTCTCTATGTCTCAATGACTTTGCGTCTCGATGACTCTGTCTCGCTGAGTCTGTGTCTCGATGACTCTGTCTCGATGTCTCTGTCTGTGCCTCAATGACTCTGTGTCTCGATGACTCTGTGTCTCTATGATTCTGCGTCTCAATGACTCTGTGTCTCGATGAATCGGTCTCTAGGACTCTGTCTCAATGACTCTGTGTTTCAATGACTCTGTCTCAATGACTCTGTATCTCGATGACTCGGTCTCTAGAACTCTGTCTCGATGTCTCTACGTCTCAATGTCTCTGTGTCTCGATGACTCTGTCTCGATGACTCTGTGTCTCAATGACTCTGTGTCTCGCTGACTCTGTGTCTCGATGAATCTGTGCCTCAATGACTCTGTGTATCGATGACTCTTTGTCTCAATGACTATGTCTCAATGACTCTGTGTCTCAATGACTCTGTCTCGATGACTCTGTCTCGATGACTCTGTGCCTCAATGACTCTATGTCTCAATGACTCTGTCTCAATGACTCTGTGTCTCGATGAATCTGTGCCTCAATGACTCTGTGTCTCGATGACTCTTTGTCTCAAAGACTCTGGCTCAATGACTCTGTGTTTCGATGACTCTGTGTCGCGAGGACTCTGAGTCTCAATTACTCTTTGTCTCGATGACTCTGTCTCGATGACTCTGTGTCTCGATGACTCGGTCTCAATGACTGTCTCGAAGACTCTGCGTCTCGATGACTCTGTGTCTCCATGACTCTGTCTCAATAAGTCTGTGTCTCGATGACTCGGTCTTTGGGACTCGGGCTCAATGACTCTGTGTCTCCATGACTCTGCATCTCGATGAATCGGTCTCTAGGACTCTGTCTCAATGACTCTGTGTCTCGATGACTCGGTCTCTAGGACTCTGTCTCGATGTCTCTATGTCTCAATGACTCTGCGTCTCGATGACTCTGCATCTCAATGACTCTGTGTCTCGAAGATTCTGTGTCTCGATGACTATGTGTCCCGATGACTTGATGGCTCTGTGTTTCGATGACTCGGTCTCGATGACTCGGTCTCAATGACTCTGCGTCTCAATGACTCTGTGTCTCGATGACTCTGTGTCATGATGACTCAGTGTCTGGAACTCTCTGTGTCTCAGTGACTCGGTCTCTAGGATTCTGTCTCGATGTCTCTGTGTCTCAATGACTCTGTGTCTCGAAGACTCAGTCTCTAGGACTCTGTCTCGATGTCTCTATGTCTCAATGACTCTGCGTCTCGATGACTCTGTGTCTTGCTGAGTCTGTGTCTCGATGACTCTGTCTCGATGTCTCTGTCTGTGCCTCAATGACTCTGTGTCTCGATGACTCTGTGTCTCTATGATGCTGCGTCTCAATGACTCTGTGTCTCGATGAATCGGTCTCTAGGACTCTGTCTCAATGACTCTGTGTCTCGATGACTCTATCTCAATGAGTCTGTGTCTTGATGACTCTGTCTCGATGACTCTGTGGCTCGCTGACTCTGTGTCTCGATGACTCTGTGTCTCGATGATTCGGACTCAATGGCTCTGTGTCTCGATGACTCGGTCTCCAGGACTGTGTCTCGATGACTCTGTGTCTCGATGACTCTGTCTCTCGATGACTCTGTGTCTCGATGAATCTGTGCCTCAATGACTCTGTGTATCGATGACTCTTTGTCTCAATGACTATGTCTCAATGACTCTGTGTCTCAATGACTCTGTCTCGATGACTCTGTCTCGATGACTCTGTGCCTCAATGACTCTATGTCTCAATGACTCTGTCTCAATGACTCTGTGTCTCGATGAATCTGTGCCTCGATGACTCTTTGTCTCAAAGACTCTGGCTCAATGACTCTGTGTTTCGATGACTCTGTGTCGCGATGACTCTGAGTCTCAATTACTCTTTGTCTCGATGACTCTGTCTCGATGACTCTGTGTCTCGATGACTCGGTCTCAATGACTGTCTCGAAGACTCTGCGTCTCGATGACTCTGTGTCTCCATGACTCTGTCTCAATAAGTCTGTGTCTCGATGACTCTTTGTCTCAATGACTCTGTGTCTCGATGACTCGGTCTCTAGGACTCTGTCTCGATGTCTCTATGTCTCAATGACTCTGCGTCTCGATGACTCTGCATCTCAATGACTCTGTGTCTCGAAGATTCTGTGTCTCGATGACTATGTGTCCCGATGACTCCGTCTTGATGGCTCTGTGTTTCGATGACTCGGTCTCGATGACTCGGTCTCAATGACTCTGCGTCTCAATGACTCTGTGTCTCGATGACTCTGCGTCATGATGACTCGGTGTCTGGAACTCTCTGTGTCTCAGTGACTCGGTCTCTAGGACTCTGTCTCGATGTCTCTATGTCTCAATGACTCTGTGTCTCGAAGACTCAGTCTCTAGGACTCTGTCTCGATGTCTCTATGTCTCAATGACTTTGCGTCTCGATGACTCTGTGTCTCGCTGAGTCTGTGTCTCGATGACTCTGTCTCGATGTCTCTGTCTGTGCCTCAATGACTCTGTGTCTCGATGACTCTGTGTCTCTATGATTCTGCGTCTCAATGACTCTGTGTCTCGATGAATCGGTCTCTAGGACTCTGTCTCAATGACTCTGTGTTTCAATGACTCTGTCTCAATGACTCTGTATCTCGATGTCTCGGTCTCTAGAACTCTGTCTCGATGTCTCTACGTCTCAATGTCTCTGTGTCTCGATGACTCTGTCTCGATGACTCTGTGTCTCAATGACTCTGTGTCTCGCTGACTCTGTGTCTCGATGAATCTGTGCCTCAATGACTCTGTGTATCGATGACTCTTTGTCTCAATGACTCTGTCTCAATGACTCTGTGTCTCAATGACTCTGTCTCGATGACTCTGTCTCGATGACTCTGTGCCTCAATGACTCTATGTCTCAATGACTCTGTCTCAATGACTCTGTGTCTCGATGACTCGGTCTCGATGACTCTGTCTCGCTGACTCTGTGTCTCGATGACTCGGACTCGATGCCTCTGCGTCTCAATGACTCGGTATCTAGGACTCTGTCTCGCTGACTCTGTGTCTCGATGACTTTGTCTCAATGACTCTGTCTCGAAGACTCTGTCTCGAAGACTCTGCGTCTCAATGACTCTGTCACGATGTCTCTGTCTCGAAGACTCTGTCTCTCGATGACTCTGTGTCTCAATGACTCAGTCTCTAGGACTCTATCTCGATGTCTCTATGTCTCAATGATCTGTGTCTCGATGACTCTGTCTCAATGTCTCTGTCTCGAAGACTCTGTGCCTCAATGACTCTGTGTCTCGATGACTCTTTGTCTCAATGATTCTGTCTCGATGACTCTGTGTCTCGATGACTCGGTCTCGATGACTCTGTCTCGCTGACTCTGCGTCTCGATGACTCTGCATCTCAATGACTCTGTGCCTCGAAGATTCTGTGTCTCGATGACTATGTGTCCCGATGACTCCGTCTTGATGGCTCTGTGTTTCGATGACTCGGTCTCGATGACTCGGTCTCAATGACTCTGCGTCTCAATGACTCTGTGTCTCGATGACTCTGCGTCATGATGACTCGGTGTCTGGAACTCTCTGTGTCTCAGTGACTCGGTCTCTAGGACTCTGTCTCGATGTCTCTATGTCTCAATGACTCTGTGTCTCGAAGACTCAGTCTCTAGGACTCTGTCTCGATGTCTCTATGTCTCAATGACTTTGCGTCTCGATGACTCTGTGTCTCGCTGAGTCTGTGTCTCGATGACTCTGTCTCGATGTCTCTGTCTGTGCCTCAATGACTCTGTGTCTCGATGACTCTGTGTCTCTATGATTCTGCGTCTCAATGACTCTGTGTCTCGATGAATCGGTCTCTAGGACTCTGTCTCAATGACTCTGTGTTTCAATGACTCTGTCTCAATGACTCTGTATCTCGATGACTCGGTCTCTAGAACTCTGTCTCGATGTCTCTACGTCTCAATGTCTCTGTGTCTCGATGACTCTGTCTCGATGACTGTGTCTCAATGACTCTGTGTCTCGCTGACTCTGTGTCTCGATGAATCTGTGCCTCAATGACTCTGTGTATCGATGACTCTTTGTCTCAATGACTATGTCTCAATGACTCTGTGTCTCAATGACTCTGTCTCGATGACTCTGTCTCGATGACTCTGTGCCTCAATGACTCTATGTCTCAATGACTCTGTCTCAATGACTCTGTGTCTCGATGAATCTGTGCCTCAATGACTCTGTGTCTCGATGACTCTTTGTCTCAAAGACTCTGGCTCAATGACTCTGTGTTTCGATGACTCTGTGTCGCGATGACTCTGAGTCTCAATTACTCTTTGTCTCGATGACTCTGTCTCGATGACTCTGTGTCTCGATGACTCGGTCTCAATGACTGTCTCGAAGACTCTGCGTCTCGATGACTCTGTGTCTCCATGACTCTGTCTCAATAAGTCTGTGTCTCGATGACTCGGTCTTTGGGACTCGGGCTCAATGACTCTGTGTCTCCATGACTCTGCATCTCGATGAATCGGTCTCTAGGACTCTGTCTCAATGACTCTGTGTTTCAATGACTCTGTCTCAATGACTCTGTGTCTCGATGACTCGGTCTCTAGGACTCTGTCTCGATGTCTCTATGTCTCAATGACTCTGCGTCTCGATGACTCTGCATCTCAATGACTCTGTGTCTCGAAGATTCTGTGTCTCGATGACTATGTGTCCCGATGACTTGATGGCTCTGTGTTTCGATGACTCGGTCTCGATGACTCGGTCTCAATGACTCTGCGTCTCAATGACTCTGTGTCTCGATGACTCTGCGTCATGATGACTCAGTGTCTGGAACTCTCTGTGTCTCAGTGACTCGGTCTCTAGGATTCTGTCTCGATGTCTCTGTGTCTCAATGACTCTGTGTCTCGAAGACTCAGTCTCTAGGACTCTGTCTCGATGTCTCTATGTCTCAATGACTCTGCGTCTCGATGACTCTGTGTCTTGCTGAGTCTGTGTCTCGATGACTCTGTCTCGATGTCTCTGTCTGTGCCTCAATGACTCTGTGTCTCGATGACTCTGTGTCTCTATGATGCTGCGTCTCAATGACTCTGTGTCTCGATGAATCGGTCTCTAGGACTCTGTCTCAATGACTCTGTGTCTCGATGACTCTATCTCAATGAGTCTGTGTCTTGATGACTCTGTCTCGATGACTCTGTGGCTCGCTGACTCTGTGTCTCGATGACTCTGTGTCTCGATGATTCGGACTCAATGGCTCTGTGTCTCGATGACTCGGTCTCCAGGACTGTGTCTCGATGACTCTGTGTCTCGATGACTCTGTCTCTCGATGACTCTGTGTCTCGATGAATCTGTGCCTCAATGACTCTGTGTATCGATGACTCTTTGTCTCAATGACTATGTCTCAATGACTCTGTGTCTCAATGACTCTGTCTCGATGACTCTGTCTCGATGACTCTGTGCCTCAATGACTCTATGTCTCAATGACTCTGTCTCAATGACTCTGTGTCTCGATGAATCTGTGCCTCGATGACTCTTTGTCTCAAAGACTCTGGCTCAATGACTCTGTGTTTCGATGACTCTGTGTCGCGATGACTCTGAGTCTCAATTACTCTTTGTCTCGATGACTCTGTCTCGATGACTCTGTGTCTCGATGACTCGGTCTCAATGACTGTCTCGAAGACTCTGCGTCTCGATGACTCTGTGTCTCCATGACTCTGTCTCAATAAGTCTGTGTCTCGATGACTCAGTCTTTGGGACTCTGGCTCAATGACTCTGTGTCTCCATGACTCTGCATCTCGATGAATCGGTCTCTAGGACTCTGTCTCAATGACTCTGTGTTTCAATGACTCTGTCTCAATGACTCTGTGTCTCGATGACTCGGGCTCTAGGACTCTGTCTCGATGTCTCGATGTCTCAATGACTCTGCGTCTCGATGACTCTGCATCTCAATGACTCTGTGTCTCGAAGATTCTGTGTCTCGATGACTATGTGTCCCGATGACTTGATGGCTCTGTGTTTCGATGACTCGGTCTCGATGACTCGGTCTCAATTACTCTGCGTCTCAATGACTCTGTGTCTCGATGACTCTGCGTCATGATGACTCGGTGTCTGGAACTCTCTGTGTCTCAGTGACTCGGTCTCTAGGACTCTGTCTCGATGTCTCTATGTCTCAATGACTCTGTGTCTCGAAGACTCAGTCTTTAGGACTCTGCCTCGATGTCTCTATGTCTCAATGACTTTGCGTCTCGATGACTCTGTCTCGCTGAGTCTGTGTCTCGATGACTCTGTCTCGATGTCTCTGTCTGTGCCTCAATGACTCTGTGTCTCGATGACTCTGTGTCTCTATGATTCTGCGTCTCAATGACTCTGTGTCTCGATGAATCGGTCTCTAGGACTCTGTCTCAATGACTCTGTGTTTCAATGACTCTGTCTCAATGACTCTGTATCTCGATGACTCGGTCTCTAGAACTCTGTCTCGATGTCTCTACGTCTCAATGTCTCTGTGTCTCGATGACTCTGTCTCGATGACTCTGTGTCTCAATGACTCTGTGTCTCGCTGACTCTGTGTCTCGATGAATCTGTGCCTCAATGACTCTGTGTATCGATGACTCTTTGTCTCAATGACTATGTCTCAATGACTCTGTGTCTCAATGACTCTGTCTCGATGACTCTGTCTCGATGACTCTGTGCCTCAATGACTCTATGTCTCAATGACTCTGTCTCAATGACTCTGTGTCTCGATGAATCTGTGCCTCAATGACTCTGTGTCTCGATGACTCTTTGTCTCAAAGACTCTGGCTCAATGACTCTGTGTTTCGATGACTCTGTGTCGCGAGGACTCTGAGTCTCAATTACTCTTTGTCTCGATGACTCTGTCTCGATGACTCTGTGTCTCGATGACTCGGTCTCAATGACTGTCTCGAAGACTCTGCGTCTCGATGACTCTGTGTCTCCATGACTCTGTCTCAATAAGTCTGTGTCTCGATGACTCGGTCTTTGGGACTCGGGCTCAATGACTCTGTGTCTCCATGACTCTGCATCTCGATGAATCGGTCTCTAGGACTCTGTCTCAATGACTCTGTGTCTCGATGACTCGGTCTCTAGGACTCTGTCTCGATGTCTCTATGTCTCAATGACTCTGCGTCTCGATGACTCTGCATCTCAATGACTCTGTGTCTCGAAGATTCTGTGTCTCGATGACTATGTGTCCCGATGACTTGATGGCTCTGTGTTTCGATGACTCGGTCTCGATGACTCGGTCTCAATGACTCTGCGTCTCAATGACTCTGTGTCTCGATGACTCTGTGTCATGATGACTCAGTGTCTGGAACTCTCTGTGTCTCAGTGACTCGGTCTCTAGGATTCTGTCTCGATGTCTCTGTGTCTCAATGACTCTGTGTCTCGAAGACTCAGTCTCTAGGACTCTGTCTCGATGTCTCTATGTCTCAATGACTCTGCGTCTCGATGACTCTGTGTCTTGCTGAGTCTGTGTCTCGATGACTCTGTCTCGATGTCTCTGTCTGTGCCTCAATGACTCTGTGTCTCGATGACTCTGTGTCTCTATGATGCTGCGTCTCAATGACTCTGTGTCTCGATGAATCGGTCTCTAGGACTCTGTCTCAATGACTCTGTGTCTCGATGACTCTATCTCAATGAGTCTGTGTCTTGATGACTCTGTCTCGATGACTCTGTGGCTCGCTGACTCTGTGTCTCGATGACTCTGTGTCTCGATGATTCGGACTCAATGGCTCTGTGTCTCGATGACTCGGTCTCCAGGACTGTGTCTCGATGACTCTGTGTCTCGATGACTCTGTCTCTCGATGACTCTGTGTCTCGATGAATCTGTGCCTCAATGACTCTGTGTATCGATGACTCTTTGTCTCAATGACTATGTCTCAATGACTCTGTGTCTCAATGACTCTGTCTCGATGACTCTGTCTCGATGACTCTGTGCCTCAATGACTCTATGTCTCAATGACTCTGTCTCAATGACTCTGTGTCTCGATGAATCTGTGCCTCGATGACTCTTTGTCTCAAAGACTCTGGCTCAATGACTCTGTGTTTCGATGACTCTGTGTCGCGATGACTCTGAGTCTCAATTACTCTTTGTCTCGATGACTCTGTCTCGATGACTCTGTGTCTCGATGACTCGGTCTCAATGACTGTCTCGAAGACTCTGCGTCTCGATGACTCTGTGTCTCCATGACTCTGTCTCAATAAGTCTGTGTCTCGATGACTCAGTCTTTGGGACTCTGGCTCAATGACTCTGTGTCTCCATGACTCTGCATCTCGATGAATCGGTCTCTAGGACTCTGTCTCGCTGACTCTGTGTCTCGATGACTCTGTCTCAATGACTCTGTCTCGAAGACTCTGTCTCGAAGACTCTGCGTCTCAATGACTCTGTCACGACGTCTCTGTCTCGAAGACACTGTCTCTCAATGACTCTGTGTCTCAATGACTCAGTCTCTAGGACTCTGTCTCGATGTCTCTATGTCTCAATGATCTGTGTCTCGATGACTCTGTCTCAATGACTCTGTCTCGAAGACGCTGCGTCTCAAAGACTCGGTCTCGATGTCTCTGTCTCGAAGACTCTGTGCCTCAATGACTCTGTGTCTCGATGACTCTTTGTCTCAATGACTCTGTGTCTCGATGACTCGGTC